>NC_092162.1:51599637-52199637 GCF_045791955.1 Oncorhynchus clarkii lewisi | reverse complement strand
TCTATCTCCCTTCTCCCTCCCTCGCTCTCGCTCCACCTCATTCCCTATCTCTCTATCTCCTTTCTCGCTCTCGCTCCACCTCATTCCCTCTCTCTCTATCTCCCTTCTCGCTCTCGCTCCACCTCATTCCCTCTCTCTCTATCTCCCTTCTCCCTCCCTCGCTCTCGCTCCACCTCATTCCCTCTCTCTCTATCTCCCTTCTCGCTCTCGCTCCACCTCATTCCCTCTCTCTCTATCTCCCTTCTCCCTCCCTCGCTCTCGCTCCACCTCATTCCCTCTCTCTCTATCTCCCTTCTCGCTCTCGCTCCACCTCATTCCCTCTCTCTCTATCTCTCTTCTCCCTCCCTCGCTCTCGCTCCACCTCATTCCCTCTCTCTCTATCTCCTTTCTCGCTCTCGCTCCACCTCATTCCCTCTCTCTCTATCTCCCTTCTCGCTCTCGCTCCACCTCATTCCCTCTCTCTCTATCTCCCTTCTCCCTCCCTCGCTCTCGCTCCACCTCATTCCCTCTCTCTCTATCTCCCTTCTCGCTCTCGCTCCACCTCATTCCCTCTCTCTCTATCTCCCTTCTCCCTCCCTCGCTCTCGCTCCACCTCATTCCCTCCCACTCTTACTTTCTCTCTCTTCTCCCCATTTGCAAAATGAAGATGGTTCCTTTAACAGTACACATGTTCCTCTCAAGCCCTTCCCCCAGCCCTCTGAGTCTGCCCCCATCCTCTGCTTCTCCCTCTCTCTCTCCTTTTTTCTCTCCATCTCTTTCGCTCCTCCGCTTTGAAGCTGCGGTATCAGTCCAAAGGGAGTGGCCCATTGTTAACCCCTCTCTCTTCTCCTCTCTTTGGTCATTCTGTTCTGTTCTGGTCAGATGCCACTGACTGCCAGGGAGGGTGCATCTTGACAAGACTTGTACACTTGAACACTGTAACTAGTCTGGCTCCTGGCCTCTGACACCCATTGTGTCCAGTCCTAGTTCACCCGTTAGCATGTCAGAAGCAGCCCGACATCCATTTTTCCTGTGCAGTATTCATGTATGTGCCTTGCCTTCATCATGGTCACGGCGGTGGTGCCTCCAGCCCACCCCTTCCCAGAAAGCTATTTCATTCCAGATTGCCCGTCTCCATGAATATTAATAATCATTCAATCTAAGAAAGATGACTACCAAATGCACCAAATGAATGTTTGTGTCCCTCTAAAGGGAGGGGAGCTGGGGTACCACTGTATGGAACTGTGGATTCTTCTCCCCGCTCTCCTTTTTTAGGCTCGTACATAATGCAAATATGAATTTGCTTTCATCAGAGGAGAGAAAGATGTGAGGTACAGTAGCTAATGTAATACACTGTCCACATCCTCTATCTAGTACTCTTTCTCTTCCTCTCTTCTCCTCCCCTCATCTTCCCTCAGGAGAGTGGGAGAGCAACACTACAGTTCAAATCAAATGTTATTGGTCACATACATGTGTTTAGCAGATGTTATTGCGGGTGTAGCGAAGTGCTTGTGTTTCTAGTTCCAACAGTGCAGTAGTATCTAACAATACACAACAACACACACAAACCTAAAAGTAAAAGAATGGAATTAAGGAATATATAAATATTAGGATGAGCAATGTCGAAGTGCCATTGACTAAAATACAGCAGAATAGAATACAGTCTACACATATGAGGTGAGTAAAGCAAAAATAGAACCTTGAGATAGAAGCTGTTTTTCAGTCTCCCTGTCCCAGCTTTGATGCACCTGTACTGACCTCGTCTTCTGGATGATAGCGGGGTGAACAGGCAGTGGCTCGGGTGGTTGTTGTCCTTGATGATCTTTTTGGCCTTCTTGTGACATCGGTTGCTGTAGGTGTCCTGGAGGGCAGGTAGTTTGCTCCCGGTGATGCGTTGTGCAGACCGCACCACCCTCTGGAGAGCCCTGCGGTTGCGGGCGGTGCAGTTGCCATACCAGGCGGTGATACAGCCCAACAGGATTCTTTCAATTGTGCATCTGCAAAAGTTTGTGAGGGTTTTCGGTGCCACGCCAAATTTCTTCAGCCTCCTGAGGTTGAAGAGGCTCTGTTGCGCCTTCTTCACCACACTGTCTTTGTGGGTGGACCATTTCAGATCGTCAGTGATGTGTACACAGAGGAACTTGAAGCTTTCCACCTGCTCCACTGTGGTCCCGTCGATGTGGATAGGGGCGTGCTCCCTCTCCTGTTTCTTGAAGTCCACGATTGGCACCTTTGTTTTTTCGACATTGAGTGAGAGGTTATTTTCCTGGCACCACACTCACAGTTGCAACAGTAGATCAGTGGGTAAGTGATGGGAGAGAAGCAGAAGAAAAGCTTCTGAGTCATTAAACATTGGGATGTTTCTGTAAATCAGCAGATCCATTACTTCTAACCTAACTATATATCATCTATAGGTGGATCCTGTCTGGTTTAGAAAACCATCATGTCAATCTAAGAGAAATACTTGGGGACAAAAGCACTAGAATTGTTTTTACAGTGGATGTTGTATTTCGCTGGAATAGGCCTAATTGCACAGGCTTATTACTGAATCCCTTTTTGTTCCATATCCTATACAGTACGTCAGAATATATATTGTGTTTTTGTTTGATTAGCCAGCTACGGCCCAATCGTGTTGTACAACACACATGTCAGATATGTTCATGGTTGGTGTGGATATGGATAAAGAGGTACAGACAGACACTCTCTATAGTGCTGAATAAGCTAATGCTTCCTCTCTCGCTCGCTCTCATTCTCTCTTGCTTTCTCTCTCAATGAGCATAGGGAGGGAGGCATGGGACTGCGGAGTGTGTGATTTGTCATCCCTCCTCTCTCGTTACTGAATCCTCCTCCTCTCCCCTCACACTCCTCTCCTCCTCTGCATTGCCATCCGACCCTCCATCCCTCTTTTCACCAGACCATTAAATGGGCTTTTTGTCTCTGGCCTTTTAAAGCGTACAATCATGTGTATTCAGCAGGGAGATCTAGCTTAGCCCCCTGTTATTTTCTTTCCACCCCTGCCTGCCTGCATGCCTGCTTACCATCCAGCCCCCAGCCAATCTAGGCCCCAACCCAGGCCTGGGACTCTGCTTACCATCCAGCCCCCAGCCAATCTAGGCCCCAACCCAGGCCTGGGACTCTGGTTACCATCCAGCCTGCTGGCTCTGCTTCCACCCTTAACCCGCTGGGGCAGTATCCCCAGGAAGAGAGAGAGAGAAAGAGGGAGCGAGACCAGAGAGAGGGACCATAACTGAATGGGAGAAATTACCGTTAGTAGTTAGTAGTATGTGGGGGACTTGGTTAAAGGCCAGCCATCAGAGAGAGATGTTCTGCTCCTTGTAGTCAGTCAGTCTCTTCTCCCTACTGACTCAGCACTCATCATCATATCCTATTTTCAGTTGATTTGCTGCCCAGATTCCACATTTGCGGTAAACTATTTTCCAAGCAGCTCAGCTGTGTAATGCTGCGTGGTGTATAATGGTATTATTATTATCTGGAATTATTAGAATCATTGTGGTGGCAATGATGATTTGTATCTTTTGTAGTGTCGCGAATAGCCATTGTTGTTATTTTTGTCCCTAAAGTCATGTTGAGTGTGTGTGCTGTTGTTGTGGGTGACACTGTAACACTAGGACATTGATGTCATGTTGTAGGGCAGGCAGGCGGAGACACTGTCCTCCCCTGTGGCTTTGTGCCTCTCCGTGATACCTCCTCCCTCTACCCATCCCGACCCCCACATCTCCCCATCCCCAGAACCTCTGCTGCCAGCGTCTGTGTGTCACCCAGAACAATTGGAGGCTTTCTCCCTCCAAGCCCCACCGAGGCTCGTTTCACTGACACCCAAAGAACGGACCATCCGCAGCCAGCCAGACCTCTGGGAAAGGATAGAGGCTGGGCTTTTGTTCCCTCTGTCAAGGAGACTATAGTCCCCCAGGGAAAGGTGGCAGAGCTAGAGTTGTGTTTGTCAGACCATGAGACATCCTGAAAATTGGTCTTCTCTTTAAATCATCAGCAACGTAAACTCACTCACTTTTGTACATCGCCTTGGTCCGTACAATTGACCTTATTTTAGCACCCAAAAAACAATACTTCCAGATCAACTGTAATGTCAATACCATTGTAAAGCACAATTTCTCCCCTTTCCAAACAAATCCATGCCGAGACCTCCACGCTGCCCGTTTCTGCATGATTCAAGAAGGCAATGAGCTCCTTCGGGTCTTTTTAAAAATGGCAGGTGGGGAAGTGAAACTAATGCGTGATAGTGAGAAGGAGAGATTTTGTTTAGGGAAACTGCCTTTTTTCACTCGATCTGTCCAACTTATCACCTTATCACCTCTAAAAGGTAAATAAAACACTATAAAGTGTTTATATAATGTGTCATTACATACCTATTTGAAGGTTTGTGTTGAATTTGAATCAGGTTTTTAGGGCGGTGCTAAAGTGATCTTCAGAAGTAAACATTGTCTTTGAGAGTCATGATCGCTTGCAGGGATGATGCAAAAAATTACTAGGTATTACCATGTCGATCAACGCTTGAATAGAAACGTAGTTCACACCCCAGATGTTGACGTCAACACAGTCGCTACAGTCCCATTAGTTTTCTTTGCAGCCTCGTTTGTATGTTGCGGTTGCGTACATTTGTACGGAATGGGGTGAGTTTATGTTAGCGTCTGAACGGTTTGGCCTACAAACTATTGGTGTTCGCCATTTTCCTCTACGACCCCCACAAGCGTCTTGGAACTGGTCTCAAGTCGGTACAGTCCATCTGCCAACTTCTGTCTGTAGCATCCAAACAGTTAATACTAATATGAGCCCTCTGTGAGAGACTCACGTACAGTACCAGTCAAAAGTTTGGACACACCTACTCATTCATGTGTTTTTCTTTGTTTACTATTTTCTACATTGTAGAATAATAGTGACGACATCAGAACTATGAAATAACACATATGGAATCATGTAGTAACACCATAAACGTGTTACACAAATCAAAATATATTTTATATTTGAGATTCTTAAAAGTAGCGACCCTTTGCCTTGATGACAGCATTTCACACTCTTGGCATTCTCTCAACCAGCTTCACCTGGAATGCTTTTCCAACAGTCTTGAAGGAGTTCCCACATATGCTGAGCACTTGTTGGCTGCTTTTACTTCACTCTGCGGTCCAACTCATCCCAAACCATCTCAATTGGGTTGAGGTCAGGTGATTGTGGAGGCCAGGTAATCTGATGCAGCACTCCATCACTCTCCTTATTGGTCAAATAGCACTCACACAACCTGGGTCATTGTCCTGTTAAAAAACAAATGATAGTCCCGCTAAGTGCAAACCAGATGGGATGACGTACCGCTGCAGAATGCTAAATAAATCACTGACAGTATCACCAGCAAAGCACCATCACATCTCCTCCTCGCTTCATGGTGGGAACCACACATGCGGAGATCATCCGTTCACCTACTCTGCGTCTCACAAAGACACGGTGGTTGGAACCAGAAATGCCAAATTTGGACTCATCAGACCAAAGGACAGATTTCCACCGGTCTAATGTCCATTGCTAGTGTTTCTTGGCCCAAGCAAGTCTCTTATTATTGGTGCCCTTTAGTAGTGGTTTCTTTGCAACAATTCAACCATGAAGGCCTGATTCACGCAGTCTCCTCTAAACAGTTAATGTTGAGATGTGTCTGTTACATGAACTCTGTGAATGTCACGTATACTCCCTCTCTGGCCTCTAGGTCATCAAACTACTGATTATCCTGCACACCTCTCACCATCGTCTCTCCCACCTGCGTCACTCCCCTTGGTTCTTTCCTCAGGTGTTATTGACTCTGTTTCATGTAGGTGCGTTGTTTGTGTTTCGTGTTCATGGTTTTGTTTATTTATTTAAACACTCACTCTCTGTACTTGCTTCCCAACTCTCAGCGCACTCGCTACAGTGAAGCATTTATTTGGGCTGCAATCTGAGGTGTAGTTAACTCCAAAGAACTTATCCTCTGCAGCAGAGGTAACTGGGTCTTCCTTTCCTTTGGCGGTCCTCATGAGAGCCAGTTTCATCATAGCGCTTGATGGTTTTTGCAACTGCACTTGAAGTAACGTTTAAAGTTCTTGACATTTTCCTGATTGACGGACCTTCGTGACTTAAAGTAATGATGGTCTGTCGTTTGTCTTTGCTTTTTTGAGCTGTTCTTGCCATAATATGGACTTGGTCTTTTACCAAATAGGGCCATCTTCTGTATAACACCCCTACCATGTCACAACACAATTGATTGGCTCAAATGCATTAAGAAGGAAAGAAATTCCACAAATGTTATTTTAACAAGGCACACCTGTTAATTGAAATGCTTTCCAGGTGACTACCTCATGAGGCTGGTTGAGAGAACACCAAGAGTGTACAAAGCTGTCATCAAGGCAAAGGGTGGATACTTTGAAGAATCTCAAATATAAAATATATTTTGATTTATTAAACACTTTATTGGTTACTACATGATTCCATGTGTTATTTCATAGTTTTGATGTCTTCACTATTATTCTACAATGTAGAAAATAGTCAAAATAAAGAGAAACCCTTGAATTTTTGACGGGTACTGAACACGTGGGTTGTTTTGCTCTAGGACGCCCACAAGACATGACTCGTCTGAAGGTCCCTCGCTAACTGTTGGAAAAAAGTTCTGGAAGTATATATGGAGATAGTTTAGTGCCAAAAATAAGATGTTAAATACATATAAAATAGTTTCCTGGTCTTTCTTAAATCTCTGAAATACGACAGACAATTCAGAACAAAGACCTTTTTATTAGATTTTTGTTCACTATCTGTTGTTCCATTTGGTGAATCTGTTATTCAATGTTTCTGTATGGGCTAATAGCAGTAAGGCCAAATTCAATGTTTCTGTATGGGCTAATAGCAGTAAGGCCAAATTCAATGGGTTTGTATGGGCTAATAGCAGTAAGGCCAAATTCAATGTTTCTGTATGGGCTAATAGCCGTAAGGCCAAATTCAATGGGTTTGTATGGGCTAATAGCAGTAAGGCCAAATTCAATGTTTCTGTATGGGCTAATAGCAGTAAGGCCAAATTCAATGGGTTTGTATGGGCTAATAGCAGTAAGGCCAAATTCAATGTTTCTGTATGGGCTAATAGTAGTAAGGCCAAATTCAATGTTTCTGTATGGGCTAATAGCAGTAAGGCCAAATTCAATGTTTCTGTATGGGCTAATAGCTGTAAGGCCAAATTCAATGTTTCTGTATGGGCTAATAGCAGTAAGGCCAAATTCAATGTTTCTGTATGGGCTAATAGCAGTAAGGCCAAATTTAATGGGTTTGTATGGGCTAATAGCAGTAAGGCCAAATTCAATGTTTCTGTATGGGCTAATAGCAGTAAGGCCAAATTCAATGTTTCTGTATGGGCTAATAGCAGTAAGGCCAAATTCAATGGGTTTGTATGGGCTAATAGCAGTAAGGCCAAATTCAATGTTTCTGTATGGGCTAATAGCAGTAAGGCCAAATTCAATGTTTCTGTATGGGCTAATAGCAGTAAGGCCAAATTCAATGTTTCTGTATGGGCTAATAGCAGTAAGGCCAAATTCAATGTTTCTGTATGGGCTAATAGCAGTAAGGCCAAATTCAATGTTTCTGTATGGGCTAATAGCAGTAAGGCCAAATTCAATGTTTCTGTATGGGCTAATAGCAGTAAGGCCAAATTCAATGTTTCTGTATGGGCTAATAGCAGTAAGGCCAAATTCAATGGGTTTGTATGGGCTAATAGCAGTAAGGCCAAATTCAAGGTTTCTGTATGGGCTAATAGCAGTAAGGCCACATTCAATGTTTCTGTATGGGCTAATAGCAGTAAGGCCAAATTCAATGTTTCTGTATGGGCTAATAGCAGTAAGGCCAAATTCAATGTTTCTGTATGGGCTAATAGCAGTAAGGCCAAATTCAATGGGTTTGTATGGGCTAATAGCAGTAAGGCCAAATTCAATGTTTCTGTATGGGCTAATAGCAGTAAGGCCAAATTCAATGGGTTTGTATGGGCTAATAGCAGTAAGGCCAAATTCAATGTTTCTGTATGGGCTAATAGCAGTAAGGCCAAATTCAATGTTTCTGTATGGGCTAATAGCAGTAAGGCCAAATGCAATGTTTCTGTATGGGCTAATAGCAGTAAGGCCAAATTCAATGTTTCTGTATGGGCTAATAGCAGTAAGGCCAAATTCAATGTTTCTGTATGGGCTAATAGCAGTAAGGCCAAATTCAATGTTTCTGTATGGGCTAATAGCAGTAAGGCCAAATTCAATGTTTCTGTATGGGCTAATAGCAGTAAGGCCAAATTCAATGTTTCTGTATGGGCTAATAGCAGTAAGGCCAAATTCAATGTTTCTGTATGGGCTAATAGCAGTAAGGCCAAATTCAATGGGTTTGTATGGGCTAATAGCAGTAAGGCCAAATTCAATGTTTCTGTATGGGCTAATAGCAGTAAGGCCAAATTCAATGGGTTTGTATGGGCTAATAGCAGTAAGGCCAAATTCAATGTTTCTGTATGGGCTAATAGCAGTAAGGCCAAATTCAATGTTTCTGTATGGGCTAATAGCAGTAAGGCCAAATTCAATGTTTCTGTATGGGCTAATAGCAGTAAGGCCAAATTCAATGGGTTTGTATGGGCTAATAGCAGTAAGGCCAAATTCAATGTTTCTGTATGGGCTAATAGCAGTAAGGCCAAATTCAATGTTTCTGTATGGGCTAATAGCAGTAAGGCCAAATTCAATGTTTCTGTATGGGCTAATAGCAGTAAGGCCAAATTCAATGTTTCTGTATGGGCTAATAGCAGTAAGGCCAAATTCAATGGGTTTGTATGGGCTAATAGCAGTAAGGCCAAATTCAATGTTTCTGTATGGGCTAATAGCAGTAAGGCCAAATTCAATGGGTTTGTATGGGCTAATAGCAGTAAGGCCAAATTCAATGGGTTTGTATGGGCTAATAGCAGTAAGGCCAAATTCAATGTTTCTGTATGGGCTAATAGCAGTAAGGCCAAATTCAATGTTTCTGTATGGGCTAATAGCAGTAAGGCCAAATTCAATGGGTTTGTATGGGCTAATAGCAGTAAGGCCAAATTCAATGTTTCTGTATGGGCTAATAGTAGTAAGGCCAAATTCAATGTTTCTGTATGGGCTAATAGCAGTAAGGCCAAATTCAATGTTTCTGTATGGGCTAATAGCAGTAAGGCCAAATTCAATGTTTCTGTATGGGCTAATAGCAGTAAGGCCAAATTCAATGGGTTTGTATGGGCTAATAGCAGTAAGGCCAAATTCAATGGGTTTGTATGGGCTAATAGCAGTAAGGCCAAATTCAATGTTTCATCAAATATTTTACTTTGATATTTTTAGGATACTTCAAGGGGTCTTAAAATGCGAAATCAAATAGCTAAATGATCCTTGGTATGACCTTCTTAAAACAATTCCATATGTTAGTTTAGTAGAACCCCCCTCCGCACTTGGACATGGCTTTGACTGTAGAAGGTTAAAGATGGTGTTGGTAGTTGATGACGAGCCATCCCTCTAATTATTTGGCTCTGTGGCTTTGAACTCCAAACTGACAAAGTGTCCTTCACGTTTCAATCAATCTGATAACACTCCTTGTGTTCACATGCACTGGCATCTTTTTAAATAGAATTAACTGTATTGTTGGTTTCGCTATGCTATGGTGGTGTGGTGTCCAATATATGTCTGGTGTGTGTGCACGCCTGTGTGTTTGTGTGTGGCTGTGAGCCTGCTTGCCCGAATACTTATTTGTGTGTGTGACGTGCTGGTGTTATGTACATGTTAGCGTACCCTGTATGTGTGTGGAATGCGTCTGTGCACAGATGGGTCTCTCAGCGCAGAACGGCTCCTGTTCCCCAGGTGTCAGAATTGAAGATTATTGTCCGCGTCAGGGGCTACTGAGACAGTAGAGGACAAACCCTACAGAAGGTCGCCCCCCCTCCCTTCACTCACATGATTCACTCTCCCTCTCTTTCGGTGCACCTCTGTGAAGTCCCTCTTTCTCCCTCTCTCCCCACTGTTCCCTGCTACACACCCTGAGTGGGTTGGGCTGTCAGAGGGGGACAGGTGTCACTGATGCGGTGGGGGGGGGGGATTACCTATGCAGGCGAGGGGAGAGACAGATGAAGGAAGGCGGGGTGGTTGTGAGGGGCAGCGGGGAATGTCTTGTTGCTATGGGGATGCCAGGGCCTTGCACCGGCATGGGGAGCAGCTCGTGCCGCTTCTTAGCGGGATAATCCATTGTAATCTTGCGAAGGGGAGTCAGCGCTTATCCACCACTCCGGCCACCCCCCACCCCCCTCAGGGAGATTGGGGAAGTGGGAGTGAAGGAATTAGCATCTGTTACTGCTCGCACTTAGGTCAGCTCTGAGGGGAGAGGGGAAAAAAAGCCTCAAGCTGTCAGAGCGTACTGGAGCCGTAAATGAAAAACGACAGGGCAGCCCCATTAGAGCACCCCCTCTACTCCGATCTCTTCTCCATCCAGCACTCCCCCTCCCTCACTGGGCCCTCCCATCGGCCACCACCACCGCTGCACCGCATCCGTCTAATCAACACCTAGGCTCTGCTAATGACGGAAAAAATCGATGAATCCGTATTAAAAACCAAGGGGATAATTGTATAATTGTAATAAGACGAACAGCGGCAGCAATATTATTTGCTCTGACCGGACCATATGCCGTGAGTAGTGTCTGAAGGAGAGAGGCCAGCCAGCTGAGGTCTGACTGTAGGATGTTCTTTAGTGTTGTAGGCACACAAGCTTGACCTGGTTGGGCCCTGGGAAGCCTCTCAGTCACATACAGATGACACAGGAACCACAGGAGTTACTGCTGCCTGGGCTCCAGCCTCTCTCTCTCTCTGCTGGGAACAGTCCTAGAGGGGCTGTTGTACACACAGGGACATATTTTTACCACACACACAAACAAACAAGCTGAAACACACTGTAGTTCATACATAAATGTTTGTGCTTTCCCAGGCCCTGGCTGAATGAAGATGTTTGTGCGATTGGTTGTACTTTTGTCACAGGGCTCTACCGTGTTTCTCTCCTCAGCCACTATGTCATGAAGTCACATGGTCCCATAGAGGCCAGGCAGAACGCTGCTGTGATCCCTGTGCAATAGATTGACCTGACCTTCCTCTTCAGTGACCCATCCTGCACACGTCTCTCTCTACTCTCCTCTCTCTCAATCTCTATCTCTCTCCGTCTCATTATCTCCCGCTCTCTCTTTCTCTCTCTAGCTCACTCACTTTCTTGTTCTCTCGCTCTCTCTGTGCTCTACTCTCTGCACTCTCCTTTCTTTCTTTCTTTCTTTCTTTCTTTCTTTCTTTCTTTCTCTCCCCTCTCTCTCTCTCTTGCTCGCTCTCTCTCTCTCTCTCTCTCTCTCTCTTTCTCTCTCTCTCTCTCTCTCTCTCCGCTAGCCTTTACTCTGTGCTCTCACTCTTTCTTCTGATGAATCTCTCATACCTATACTATGCCAATGCCTTTATGACAGGCGGCTTATCCTTTTAACAAATGTCAAGATACCTTTTTACAAGGGTCTTATCACTGTCTATGTGAGAATAAAGGGTATAGAGCAGGGTTTCCCATTGGGTATTTGATTTGCCCCCCTCCCAAGTTTTTGGAGCAATTTGTTTTTAAATATATGTTTCTGTATGTATTTATTGTTGGACATAAAAGACTAAAAACACCAGCAAATCAGCTCCAAGTGATTTTAATGATGGAAATCTGTTTCAAAGTATTCCCATGTATAATAGAGAGATATATGTGATCGTATACAAATGTAAGCCAGGTTTGAAATAATTATGTTTTCGTCAAATATTGTATCTGTCTGGGATTCTTGTGGTCAATTTGCAGTTTAGGAATGATTTGTAATTATGTTCCGGCCCGCTGACCATCCGCTCAAGAAAAAATCTGCCCACGTCTAAATCTAGTTGATGATCCCTGGTGTATAGCCTAGTTGGTGATTATGTAGGCTTACAGTTGCTGTTGCCATGTCTGCTTCCATGTTTGTTCGCCTCTGAAAGTCCTTGCACATATATCCTAGTATGTGAATATGCTTTTGTGTGAGTGTGTCAGTGGCTAGGGATGCTACTCACCTCCAGTTTGTGCGCTTGTATGTGCACATTAGTGTGTGTGTGTGTGTGTGTGTGTGTGTGCTCCTACATGGCTGAGTGTGTGTGTTTAGTGTGTGTGTATGCTCCTACATGGCTGTGTGTGTGTGTGTGTGTGTGTGTGTGTGTGTGTGTGTGTGTGTGTGTGTGTGTGTGTGTGTGTGTGTGTGCTCCTACATGGCTGAATGTGTGTGCTCCTACATGGCTGAATGTGTGTGCTCCTACATGGCTGTGTGTGTGTGTGCTCCTGCATGGCTGAGTGTGTGTGTGTTCTCCTACATGGCTGAGTGTGTGTGTTCAGTGTGTGTGTGTGCTCCTACATGGCTGAGTGTGTGTGTTCAGTGTGTGTGTGCTCCTACATGGCTGAGTGTGTGTGTTCAGTGTGTGTGTGTGTGCTCCTACATGGCTGAGTGTGTGTGTTCAGTGTGTGTGTGTGTGCTCCTACATGGCTGAGTGTGTGTGTTCAGTGTGTGTGTGTGTGCTCCTACATGGCTGAGTGTGTGTGTTCAGTGTGTGTTCAGTGTGTGTTCAGTGTGTGTGTGTGTGTGTTCAGTGTGTGTGTGTGTTCAGTGTGTGTTTTCTGTGTGTGTGTGTGTGTGTGTGTGTTCAGTGTGTGTGTGTGTTCAGTGTGTGTGTTCAGTGTGTGTGTGTGTGTGTGTGTTCAGTGTGTGTGTGGGTGTGTGTGTGTGTTCAGTGTGTGTGTGTGTGTTCTGTGTGTGTGTTCAGTGTGTGTTTTCAGTGTGTGTGTGTGTGTGTTCAGTGTGTGTTTTCAGTGTGTGTGTGTGTGTGTTCAGTGTGTGTGTGTGTGTTCAGTGTGTGTGTGTGTGTGTGTGTTCAGTGTGTGTGTGTGTGTGTTCAGTGTGTGTGTGTGTGTTCTGTGTGTGTGTTCAGTGTGTGTGTGTGTGTGTGTGTTCAGTGTGTGTGTGTGTGTGTGTGTGTTCAGTGTGTGTGTGTGTGTTCAGTGTGTTTTCAGTGTGTGTGTGTGTGTGTTCAGTGTGTGTGTGTTCAGTGTGTGTGTGTGTGTGTTCAGTGTGTGTGTGTGTGTGTGTGTTCAGTGTGTGTTCAGTGTGTGTTCAGTGTGTGTGTGTTCTCCTACATGGCTGAGTGTGTGTGTTCAGTGTGTGTGTGTGTTCAGTGTGTGTGTGTACTCCTACATGGCTGAGTGTGTGTGTTCAGTGTGTGTGTGTGTTCAGTGTGTGTGTGTGTGCTCCTACATGGCTGAGTGTGTGTGTTCAGTGTGTGTGTGTGTGCTCCTACATGGCTGAGTGTGTGTGTTCAGTGTGTGTTCAGTGTGTGTGTGTGTGTGTGTGTGTGTGTGCGCTCCTACATGGCTGAGTGTGTGTGCTCCTACATGGCTGTGTGTGTGTGTGTGTGTGCTCCTACATGGCTGAGTGTGTGTGTTCAGTGTGTGTGTGCTCCTACATGGCTGAGTGTGTGTGTTCAGTGCGTGTGTGTGCTCCTACATGGCTGAGTGTGTGTGTTCAGTGTGTGTGTGTGTGCTCCTACATGACTGAGTGCGTGTGTTCAGTGTGTGTGTGCTCCTACATGGCTGAGTGTGTGTGTTCAGTGTGTGTGTGCTCCTACATGGCTGAGTGTGTGTGTTCAGTGTGTGTGTGTGTGCTCCTACATGGCTGAGTGTGTGTGTTCAGTGTGTGTGTGTGTGTTCAGTGTGTGTGTTCAGTGTGTGTTTTCAGTGTGTGTGTGTGTGTGTGTGTGTGTGTGTTCAGTGTGTGTGTGTTCAGTGTGTGTTTTCAGTGTGTGTGTGTGTGTGTTCAGTGTGTGTGTTCAGTGTGTGTGTTCAGTGTGTGTGTGTGTGTGTGTGTTCAGTGTGTGTGTGTGTGTGTGTGTGTGTGTGTGTGTGTTCAGTGTGTGTGTTCAGTGTGTGTGTTCAGTGTGTGTGTGTGTGCTCCTACATGGCTGAGTGTGTGTGTTCAGTGCGTGTGTGTGTGCTCCTACATGGCTGAGTGTGTGTGTTCAGTGCGTGTGTGTGCTCCTACATGGCTGAGTGTGTGTGTTCAGTGTGTGTGTGTGCTCCTACATGGCTGAGTGCGTGTGTTCAGTGTGTGTGTGCTCCTACATGGCTGAGTGTGTGTGTTCAGTGTGTGTGTGCTCCTACATGGCTGAGTGTGTGTGTTCAGTGTGTGTGTGTGTGCTCCTACATGGCTGAGTGTGTGTGTTCAGTGTGTGTTCAGTGTGTGTTCAGTGTGTGTGTGTGTGTGTTCAGTGTGTGTGTTCAGTGTGTGTGTTCAGTGTGTGTGTGTGTGTGTGTGTGTTCAGTGTGTGTGTGTTCAGTGTGTGTTTTCAGTGTGTGTGTGTGTGTGTGTGTGTGTGTGTGTGTGTGTGTTCAGTGTGTGTGTGTGTGTGTGTGTTCAGTGTGTGTGTGTGTGTGTGTTCAGTGTGTGTGTGTGTGTGTGTGTGTGTGTTCAGTGTGTGTGTTCAGTGTGTGTTTTCAGTGTGTGTGTGTGTTCAGTGTGTGTGTGTGTGTGTTCAGTGTGTGTGTGTGTGTGTGTGTGTGTGTTCAGTGTGTGTGTGTGTGTGTTCTGTGTGTTCAGTGTGTGTGTTCAGTGTGTGTTTTCAGTGTGTGTGTGTGTTCAGTGTGTGTGTGTGTGTGTTCAGTGTGTGTGTGTGTGTGTGTGTGTGTGTGTGTTCAGTGTGTGTGTGTTCTCCTACATGGCTGAGTGTGTGTGTTCAGTGTGTGTGTGTGTTCAGTGTGTGTGTGTACTCCTACATGGCTGAGTGTGTGTGTTCAGTGTGTGTGTGTGTTCAGTGTGTGTGTGTGCTCCCACATGGCTGAGTGTGTGTGTTCAGTGTGTGTGTGTGTGCTCCTACATGGCTGAGTGTGTGTGTTCAGTGTGTGTGTGCTCCTACATGGCTGAGTGTGTGTGTTCAGTGTGTGTGTGCTCCTACATGGCTGAGTGTGTGTGTGTGTGTGTGTGTGTGTGTGTGTGTGTGTGTGTGTGTGTGTGTGTGCTCCTACATGGCTGAGTGTGTGTGTGTGTGTGTGTGTGCTCCTACATGGCTGAGTGTGTGTGTTCAGTGTGTGTGTGCTCTCCCACATGGTTGAACAGTATTTTTAGCTCCCTGTAGCTTCATGCTTTAGTTCTGATGCAGTCAGACTGAGCTGATTGAATCGTGGACAGACAGTGTTTTTCGGGGTAGCACAGCAGTGAGTCTTTCTCTCTCTGCACAGTGTGGACCGGAGAGCTGCCGCTGCCTGTTTTGTTCACACGACAAAGTGGAATTTAATTTATTGGGCTTTCGCTAAATTAAAGAAACAATTCCCTTAATTAATGCCAGGTTTGAATCTGTCCAGTTTATTTAAATCAATGTACAAGAGGCCAACTACAATAGAAACATTCATTTACATACCCGGTCCAGTAAAATATAGAATTGCCGCAACAGATTAAATCATATTGATTAAAATGTTTCTCTCTCATTTCTGGGGAGGGAATGGATTTAAGACATACCAAGGGGGGTTGTGATATATTGCTCTCTTTTTTTAATTAATTTGTTTTTACTCTCAATTCTAAACACTGTAGGAAGGTATTTACAACACTTGAATATTTCCACATTTTGTTGTGTTATAAAGTGGGATAAAAATGAATGTAATTGTAATTTTTGGTCTACAACCTGCACAAAATACTCTGTATTTTGGTTGGCAAATTCTAACTTTTTAAAATATTTTTTATGAATGAATGAATGAATGAAAAATAAAACACTAATATGTCTTGATTAGATAAGTATTCCCCCCCTGAGGCAATACATGTTAGAATCACCTTTGGCAGCGATTACAGCTGTGGGTCGTTCTGGAAAGTCTCTAAGAGATTTGCACACCTGGATTGTACAATATTTGCCCATTAGTCTTTAAAAAAGACTTCAAGCTCTGTCAAGTTGGTTGTTGATCATTTCTAGAAAGCCATTTTCAACTCTTGCCATAGATTTTCAAGCCGATTTAAGTCAAAACTGTAACTATGCAACTCCAGTTTATATTTGGCCTTGTGTTTTAGGTTATTGTCCTGCTGAAAGGTGAATTTGTCTCCCAGTGTTTGTTGGAAAGCAGACTGAACCAGGTTTTCCTCTAGGATTTTGCCGATGACAAGTATACCCATAACATGGCCACCACCATGCTTGAAAATAGGAAGACTGGTACTCTGTGATGTGTTGTGTTCGATTGGCTCCAAACACAACACTTTGTATTCAGCACAAAAAGTATATTTTTTTGCAGTATCAATTAAGTGCCTTGTTGCAAACATGATGCATGTTTTGGAGTATTTGTATTCTGTACAGGCTTCCTTCTTTTCACTCTGCCATTTAGTTTTCTCATATCACAACTATTAAGCTCGGTAACTGTTTAAAAATCACCGTTGGCCTCATGGTGAAATCCCTGAGCAGTTTCCTTCTCCCCGGTAACTGAGTTGGGAAAGATGTTTGTATCTTTGTAGTGACTGTGTTTATTGATACACCATCCAAAGCCTCATTAATAACTTCACCATGCTCAAAGGGATATTCAGCGTCTGCTTTTTTTATTTGTACACATCTACCAGTCGGTGCCCTTCTTTGCGAGGCATTGAAAAACCTCCCTGGTCTTTGTGGTTGTGTGTGAATCTGTGTTTGAAATTCTGATAATTGTATGTGTGGGTAACAAAGAGGCAGTCATTCAAAAATCATGTTAACCACTATTATTGAACAAAGAATGAGTGTGAGCTTTACAAGTAGGCCGTCATTGTAAGTAAGAATTTGTTCTTAACTGACTTGCCTAGTTAAATAAAGGTTAAATAAAATAAATATTATGTGATTCGCTAAACACATCTTTACTCCTGAACGTATTTAGGTTGCCATAACAACGGGGTTGAATACTTATTTCAGCTTTAAATTAGTTATTTATTTCTAAAATGTTCCACAAACAAAATTCCACTTTGACATTTTATGGTATTGTGTGTAGATCAGTGCTACAATTTAAAAATTTAAAATTCAAGCTGTAACCCAACAAAATAGCTTGCGTTCAATTAGATAGGGGTAGATTACGAGGGCCTCCCGGGTGGCGCAGTGGTTAAGGGCGCTGTACTTCAGCGCCAGCTGCGCCCAGGCTCTGTCGTAACCGGCCGCGACCGGGAGGTCCGTGGGGCGACGCACAATTGTCCTAGCGTCGTCCGGGTTAGGGAGGGTTTGGCCGGTAGGGATATCCTTGTCTAATCGCGCACCAGCGACTCCTGTGGCGGGCCGGGGCGCAGTGCGTGCTAACCAAGGTTGCCAGGTGCACGGTGTTTCCTCCAACACATTGGTGCGGCTGGCTTCCGGGTTGGAGGGCGCTGTGTTAAGAAGCAGTGCGGCTTGGTTGGGTTGTGTATCGGAGGACGCATGACTTTCAACCTTCGTCTCTCCCGAGCCCGTACGGGAGTTGTAGCGATGAGACAAGATAGTAGCTACTAAAACAATTGTAGCTACTAAAACCCAATTTCGTGGGGAGAAAAGGGGGTAAAATTCAACAAAGAAAAAAGAAATGGGTAGATTACTAGCAATAAATGTTGACTTGAAAAGGCTCACACTGTGACTTAGTAGATTTGAAAGTGTGCACCTCTCTGAAACGATAAACGCTGCTATAATACTGTCTGTGTCTGATCGGATGAAACTAAAGCAACAAGATGGTTTGCACAGCAGTGTGTGTGTACTGTGGGCATGCGTGTGTGTGTTAATGCCCAGTGGAGATGAATACAAGAACAGTTGGAGATGAATACTGTCAGGATGGCTGATACAGCCTCCTCCTCTTCCTGTGTCTGTCTACTGTGGAGCGACCTGACTGCCTCCTTCCTGTCTCCCAGAGAGGAGCATGGGGAAAACATTGATTGACTGTCTCACTCCCACCCCCTCCTCCACCTCCCCTGGTCCCCTGAGTCTGCTTCTGCCCTGGCTGCTAAAAGGCTCAAGGGCGTTTTAGGTGTGTGTGCGTGTCTGCGCGCAAGCGCCTATTGCAGTGTGTGTGCACTCTGAGGTCTTTCCTGCTTGGAGGCCCAAGGGCTTTTTAGGTGTGTGTGCGCGTGTGTGAGCGAGCACCTGTCCGTGCATGTACATGTGTGTGTCCTTTGCTCTCTGAGTCCTTTCCTGTCTTAAACACAGGTGCCCATCAGCCTGCTAAACACTCCCATGTATCAGTGACATTCAGAATTCACAGGGGCCTCCTGCACATCACTGTCACTCACTCCTCATGAGAGAGAGAGTCAGGGATGGAGGGATGCAGGGAGAGAGCGAGAGAGTCAGGGATGGAGGGATGCAGGGAGAGAGCGAGAGAGTCAGGGATGGAGGGAGGCAGGGATGGATTTTTATTTTTCCAAGAAGGAGCAGTGATGTGCCTTTTTTTTTTTACATGTATCCTCCATGCATATAGAATAGAAACAGACCTAGCCCAAGTCCAGATGTTCTATGTTGTCCTGATCACATTGGAGAGTGGGGAGAGATGCAGGTAGAGAAGAGCAGTGTTCAAAGCAGTGATGTGTCTCAAAATCAGCCCAGTCTCAATGAAGAAACTGGTTCATCAGAGACTATTACTGTGGTTAACACATTTCTCTCTCTACTATATACTCTCTCTCTCTCCCTCCTATCTTTCCATCTCTCCCTATCTCTCTCTCTCTCTCTCTCTCTCTCTCTCTCTCTCTCTCTCTCTCCCTCCTATCTTTCCATCTCTCTCTCACTCTCACTCTCACTCTCACTCTCACTCTCTCTCTCTCTCTCAAACTTTCGAGGAAATTAGCGTAACTTGTTGCTCTGCTGTCCTCCTCTTTAAAAGCCACATTAGTCTTTGGTGGACAGAAAGTTCAGTGTGTGTTGTGTTGATACCTAATGTCTGGTTAGGTTGGAGTGCAAACACTGGCTGTTTCCCAAATCGTACCCTATTCCCAACATAGTGCACTACTTTTGAACAGGGCCTGTAGGGAATAGGGTTCCATTTGGGACGTAACCCATATCTGTTGCCTTTTGCCCCAAAACAGTGTGTCCTCCTATATCCTATTGACACTTCCCATGTTATTTCAAGGGCACTGACCACACTTGCTGTGTACGGTGTTTGTGGTCCTTGCTGCCTAGTAGCACAGTACATCGATGTACTGTAGCGTTGTGTTGAGACTGGAGAGGTCATATTGACCACGCTGTGCTTCACACTGTGTACATTTCCACTGCCAAGGACAAGCAGAGACAGCCATGTTAACCCTGCTAGGATATTCCAGGTGCTGATAACACTATATGGCTGAGTTCCACATAGCATTTGACCAGGGCCAAAAGTAGTGTGTTATGTAAGGAATATAGAATGAGTCATTAGTAGACATTAAAGCTGTGGGTGGAGAAAGTAGAAGTGTCCTCTACATGACTTTAGCAGCTTGTCTGTCTGCACTCTGCATTCCTAGACTACCAATAGACCTAGTAGTCTGCCACGAAGTCGGGAATGAAACATCCTCTACTCTGTCTGGTCTCCCTCAACATGCATAGCCACTGTTATTCAGGGTTAAATGTACTGTCTGTGTGTGTTTGTCTTTACTGTACTATAACCCTATTTGTGTTACTCTGTCTGTCAGTCTGTCTGTCTCAGCATCTAGATCTTCAGTTGTGTATTCTGAGTAGATGAACCTACATGTTTGGTTTATTTGGATAGGGACATGTAGCTTACAAATTCATTATAACGTTAAACAATTATCCGATGCGTTGTGCCATCCATAGTGTGTATATCTTACCCTAATTTTCAACATTAGTCCCTAGATGGGTGCTGCTGACAGTACAGTACAGGGATACAGTACAGTACAGGGAGGATACAGTACAGTACAGGGAGGATACAGTACAGTACAGGGAGGATACAGTACAGTACAGGGAGGATACAGTACAGTACAGGGATACAGTACAGTACAGGGAGGATACAGTACAGTACAGAGATACAGTACAGGGAGGATACAGTACAGTACAGTACAGTACAGGGAGGATACAGTACAGTACAGTGAGGATACAGTACAGTACAGGGATACAGTACAGTACAAGGAGGATACAGTACAGCACAGGGAGGATACAGTACAGCACAGGGAGGATACGGTACAAGGAGGATACAGTACAGTACAGGGATACAGTACAGCACAGGGAGGATACAGTACAGCACAGGGAGGATACAGTACAGCACAGGGAGGATACAGTACAATGAGGATACAGTACAGTACAGGGAGAGTACAGTACAGGGATGCAGTACAGTACTGGGAGGATACAGTACAGTACATGGAGGATACAGTACAGTACATGGAGGATACAGTACAGTAGAGTACGGGAAGGATACAATAGAGTACAGGAAGGATACAGTACAGTACAGGTAGGATACAGTACAGTACAGGGGGGATATAGTACAGGCAGGATACAGTACAGACAGGATACAGTACAGGGAGGATACAGTACATGGAGGATACAGTACATGGAGGATACAGTACAGTACAGGGAGGATACAGTACAGTACAGAAAAGATACAGTACAGAAAACATACAGTACAGGGCGGATGCAGTACAATAGAGGGAGGATACAGTACAGGCAGGATACAGTACAGGGAGGATACAGATACAGGGAGGATACAGTACAGTACAGGGCGGATGCAGTACAGTAGAGGGAGGATAGAGTACAGGGAGGATACAGTACAGTACAGGCAGGATACAGTACAGGGATGATACAGATACAGGGAGGATACAGATACAGGAAAGAGCAGGGTGTCGTGTGCCTTTAAGAACAGCAGAGGAGGGTGACTCCCCCAGCCGGCGACCATGGTCTTGCTGAGGGGGATTTGTGTTGAGCTGGCAGGAATTAGGCTGGCCTTATTCTCCATGCATGAATAGTTTTATACTCAAATAAATACATGCCGCCTGCCTCCCTCCGCTGGCCTAACCCACCACCACCACCACAGCCTCTCTAACTTTCTCTCCCCCATCGCTCTCTCATTCTACTTTTCTATCATCTTCCTTTCCTGCCTTTTTGCTCTTCCCCTTCCTTCTCCCTCCCCCCCTCTCTTGCCTCCCTTTCTCTCTATCTCTCTTCATCCCTCTCAGCCTCCACCTCTCGCTCCCTCCTCCCACTATCCCCCTCCTCTTGCTCTCCTTTGCTTCATACCCTCTCCTCTGTCCCTCTGTCTTTCTCTCCCTCTCCCTGACCTGCTCTCTACCCCCCCCCCCTCTGACCTCCTTCCTAGTTCCTAGTCTCTCTATCCCCACACACTGGTCTCTACTCTCTACCCATACCTTCCTCTACCATGGAATAACCCACTCTCTCTGATCGCTCTCTTGCTCCCTTTCTAAACCCTATCCCTGCCCTTGTTTCTTCCCCACCTCCCCAAGCTCCCTTCCCTCCCTCCTCCCCCTTATCCCCCCCCTCCCTCTCTTTCATTGACCTGCTCTATGGCTGTGGCTGTCTCTCCTCCTTTCCCCTCCCTCATTGGAGGCTTTGGAAAGCTGACCCCAATGCTGCCCCCACTACACGCACGCTCTACAAACGCTACGTAGGCTTTAAGTCCAAATCTACACACACACACTGGGAGAGGCACGTGAGCCCCTCTTTGTCCCACTCAGAGGGTTATGCATACAGTCCAGGCAGTGTGTCTGTGAGAATGGGAGTCTGTGTGATACTACAGTCCCTCCAACTACTAGTCGTGTGTGTGTGTGCGTGTGCGTGTGTGTGCGTGTGCGTGTGTGTGTGTGTGTGTGTGACAGAGACAAGGAGGATTGTGGAAAACAAAAACACACAGGCCATCCATCAGCGTGGCTCAGTGGCAGAGCCATGCACTAAACAATCACTTATTTAGTAGCTGCCGCTGGTTGAGTTAAGAAGCTAGCTGCTCGCCACAGGCTGATGGATGGGAGGGCACCACTTTCTCTGGTGGGGAGAGAGGAGGGGAGGGATGTGTGTGTAGAGACAAGTAGACGAGCTGGGCTCATGGATGGCCAGACTTGGTGTTAGTTTGCCTGGTTCTATGGTGTGCAGTGTTGTACTGTGTAGCCTACAGCGTGCGACTGGGGTACAGGGGAGGTTGTGGTGCTATCCTACCTGTGCTTCCCTCTCTCTACTCTCTAACTCGGAGTGCCCTGCTTTCATGAATAAGTATCACTGGCTGCCTTGGTCCTGCTTGGATGGCTTTAATTAATTAACTCACAGCACCATAGCAAACGTCTCTGCCTGTCTCTCTGCCTGTCTCTCTGCCTGTCTCTCTGCCTGTCTCTCTGCCTGCCTGCTGCACCATGGCTGTAACACTACTGAGTGCACTATATAGCCACCACACTGAGTGTTCCATGGCCATTCTTCCATGGCCATTCATACTGACTACAACAGCTCTCTCTACTGCTAATTGACGGTACTGACACACGGAGGCCTTGGCTGTGTAGAGGCTGGGATTCATACTCAAGGTGTGATGTAGGCTACACATTATATTTCCTGTCCCTCTATACATGTCTGGAGCTGGTGTTGTCTGATGATGATTCTACCAGTCTAATTGGTGTCAGTCCCTGTGTGTTTCCAGTGTGGTGTTGTCTGATGATGATTCTACCAGTCTAACTGGTGTCAGTCCCTGTGTGTTTCCAGTGTGGTGTTGTCTGATGATGATTCTACCAGTCTAACTGGTGTCAGTCCCTGTGTTTCCAGTGTGGTGTTGTCTGATGATGATTCTACCAGTCTAACTGGTATCCGTCCCTGTGTTTCCACAGATGACTCATCCTCGGAGAGCGGCAGTGGGAACGGCATGCACACCATGACCCTTCCGTCTACGGGCGGGGCGGCCCCGGGGTCTGAGAGGTGCATGGGGGGAACCCCCTACAGGAAGGTGGTAAATGGCAACAGGCCCTCGGCCCCACTGGACTTCAGCACCACCTCCTCGTCCTCATCGTCCGAGGACCAACAGGCTCCAGTCAACCTGAGTGAGACCAGGCTGCCTGGGTCTGCCCTGATGGGCCCCTTCCAGCTCGACCCCCCAGACGAGCTGCGCAGGAAGTACCCCGTCAAGCCTCTCACCCATGCCGCTGAGCTGCGCCTGGACAGAGACTCGATCAGGGACTATGGCAACAAGGTGGGGTCTTCTGCCCAGACCTGTGTCTGAAAATATTTTAAATACTTTAGCTGAGATTGATTGAGTTTCCCTGGTGCAATGAACCAATAGAATAGGATGCAAAACTGTAAGCCTCGCCCATTTGGCACTCCAGGCAGACTTAAACAAATGGTAAAAGTATTTGAAAGATTTCAAGTAGTATTTGACCCCAGGTCTAATGGTGATATATTACACACAAAGTGATAATGTTGAGCAATGAGCCCACCAGGACAGTGTGAGTAACAGCTCAGTGTGCCTTTGTTATAGATGCCTACTGTCTTGCTATGACCGACTATGAAGGGTGAGGTCTGCACAAGAAGGTGCGGTTCATTGCCAGGACAAAGCTGAGAAGTTTCCATTGAGATCTCGCCAAACTGCAATTACTTATACATTTCCTGTGGATGGAGAATGAATAGACGCCATTTTGAGAACGTTCTCAGTTCAGAATCCAAAACGTCAGTCTTGACAGAACGTCAGTCATGAGAGCAGTGAGAGTTGCTGTGCCAGGAGAAGTAGCCTAGTTGTGCTGCTGTACTTGTGATGAACATCCATACAGGAGTCAGTGGAGGACAGTATGAAAGGAGAGAGGGGATAAAAGGTTCTTCTTTCCTGCTCTCTGGCTATTGAATGAGACACACTTCACCATGCTCTGACAATGCAGCGTTGTCCTTGAAAGCATCTTATTTTCCACATTGGCAGGATCAGACAAATACAACTGTTTAGCCACAACAACATCTAGCAGCGTTTTGTGCCTCACTATCATCAGTGTTCCTCATCATTGAGATTGTACCGGGTGCTTTCAATGTCACCTAGCATACAGACTATCTGTGCTTATTCTCTGTGTGTGTGTGTGTGTGTGTGTGTGTGTGTGTGTGTGTGTGTGTGTGTGTGCACCTGTGCTTGTGTTTTGATGTGCACGTGCACCTATATGTGTGACAGTCTCCTCAGTACAGCTCAGGAAGCTACGACTCATTAAAGATGGAGACATGTGCCGAGGACCTGACCGTGACCAGAGGCGTGGCGGCGGCAGACGACGATGACGACGATGATCACGACGACAGTGACAAAATCAACGACACAGAGGGCATGGACCCTGAGAGACTAAAGGCCTTCAACGTAAGAGCTGCTCTCACCTCAGCTAGACACAACCGCACACACAGCTTGCGCCCATGCACACACGCACACCACACGTGCCCGAACACACACACACACACAATGAAAGAGCTCCTCTCACCTTTACATGACATTCACCTCACCTTTACATGACATTCACCTCACCTTGACATAACCTTCACCTCATCTTGACATGACCTTCACCTCACTTTGACATGACCTTCACCTCACCTTTACGTGACCTTCACCTCACCTTTACGTGACCTTCACCTCACCTTTACATGACCTTCACCTCACCTTTACATGACCTTCACGTCAGGAACACTGGAAGCAGCAGAGCAGACACACCTTTTTTTCTACAGGACTTTTGTCATCTTCTTTTTAGATGTTTGTGCGTCTGTTTGTGGATGAGAACCTGGACCGCATGGTGCCCATCTCTAAGCAGCCCAAGGAGAAGATCCAGGCCATCATTGAGTCGTGTAGCCGCCAGTTCCCAGAGTTCGAGCTGCGCGCTCGCAAGCGCATCCGCACCTACCTCAAATCCTGCCGCCGAATGAAGAAGAACGGCATGGAGGTACGTACCACATCTATCATTCCTCCTCTTTCTCTCATTCCTACTCTCTTTCATCCCTCCATCTCTGTCTCTCTCTCATTCCTACTCTTTCATCCCTCCATCTCTGTCTCATTCCTACTCTTTCATCCCTCCATCTCTGTCTCTCTCACATTCCTACTCTCTTTCATCCCTCCATCTCTGTCTCTCTCACATTCCTACTCTCTTTCATCCCTCCATCTCTGTCTCATTCCTACTCTTTCATCCCTCCATCTCTGTCTCATTCCTACTCTTTCATCCCTCCATCTCTGTCTCTCTCACATTCCTACTCTCTTTCATCCCTCCATCTCTGTCTCTCTCTCATTCCTACTCTTTCATCCCTCCATCTCTGTCTCTCACATTCCTACTCTTTCATCCCTCCATCTCTGTCTCGCTCATTCCTACCCTCTTTCATCCCTCCATCTCGGTCTCTCTCATTCCTACCCTCTTTCATCCCTCCATCTCTGTCTCTCTCACATTCCTACTCTCTTTCATCCCTCCATCTCTGTCTCATTCCTACTCTTTCATCCCTCCATCTCTGTCTCATTCCTACTCTTTCATCCCTCCATCTCTGTCTCATTCCTACTATTTCATCCCTCCATCTCTGTCTCTCTCACATTCCTACTCTCTTTCATCCCTCCATCTCTTGTCTCTCATTCCTACTCGCTTTCATCCCTCCATCTCTGTTCCTCTCTCATTCCTATTCTCTTTCATCCCTCCATCTGTCTCTCTCTCATTCCTACTTGTTCATCCCTCCATCTCTGTCTCTCTCTCATTCCTACTTGTTCATCCCTCCATCTCTGTCTCTCTCTCATTCCTCATTCTGTGTGTGGCTGGTCTAAATGTACCATACCTATCTAGCCTCTCACTCTCATCCCTCCCTCTCTCATGGTCCTGTGTATGGCTGGTCTGGTAGCCATTTGCCCTCCCCAACATCCCCCAACACTCCCCCAACATCCCCCATGTATAGACGATGTCTGGGCTCTGTCTAGCAACAGTACTCCCATAGGATTCATCATCATTGATTTTTTTTTGCTGGTTTGTATCACCATTGGTTCTTAGATCAGGATATAATACTTTTGTTTAGTTCCTTACCTTGTAAAATATTCTGTTGAAAATGTAGTCAGTGCTCACGTGCTTGTTTAGGAATGAAACTATCAAGTAAAACTTAATCTATAAGAGATGAGTTGGAAACTCTTTGTAATGAGCAGGTGCATCTGAAAATGTTCAGTTTTATTAGTGTTGTATATGCTCTTTACTGCCCCCCTGTGGTCAATGGGCTCTTTACTGCCCCCCTGTGGTCAATGGGCTCTTTAATGCCCCCCTGTGATCAATGGGCTCTTTACTGCCCCCATGTGGTCAATGGGCTCTTTCTGTGATCAATGGGCTCTTTACTGCCCCCACGTGGTCAATGGGCTCTTTACTGCCAGCCCTGTGGTCAATGGGCTCTTTACTGCCAGCCCTGTGGTCAATGGGCTCTTTACTGCCCCCCTGTGGTCAATGGGCTCTTTACTGCCCCCCTGTGGTCAATGGACTCTTTACTGCCACCCCTGTGGTCAATGGGCTCTTTACTGCCACCCCTGTGGTCAATGGGCTCTTTACTGCCCCCATGTGGTCAATGGGCTCTTATTGCCCTCCTGTGGTCAATGGGTTCTTTATTGCCCTCCTGTGGTCAATGGGTTCTTTATTGCCCCCCTGTGGTCAATGGGTTCTTTATTGCCCCACTGTGGTCAATGGGTTCTTTATTGCCCTCCTGTGGTCAAAGGGTTCTTTTCACACAATGTTGGGATATTCACATTATGGTGCCTACTGTGTACACACTACTGTATGCAGTGTTGATTATTCTGGCAAGAATTCAAGCAACGCATAACTGTCTATTCTTAAGCAAACTGCAGACAGTAATGGCTATAACAAGCATTATTCAACCTTAAAAAGGGTACTTTGCTCTGACGTGGGGATGAATTTGTGCTGATTGTTTCTCCCCTGCCAGACACGACCCACCCCACCTCACCTCACCTCAGCCATGGCTGAGAACATCCTGGCAGCCGCCTGCGAGAGCGAGACACGCAAGGCTGCCAAGAGGATGCGGCTGGATGTCTACCAGGCACATGTGAGTGCTCTCTCTCTCTCTGTGTGTGTGTGTGTGTGTGTGTGTGTGTGTGTGTGTGTGTGTTTTCTCAGGTGGGTGGATGTACTGTTTTTTTCCCAATAGCCACTGGCGAAGTCTGTTCTTCTTAACCTTGAGTATATTATATACTTGGAAGTGGGACTGAACTCTCTCGTCTCCCCCACAGGAGGAGCAGATAACACTTGACAAGCCCAGTTCTCGCGAGCCAGCCTCCCTGGCCCACTCTGCCTACTCCCTGGCCGCCTCAGCCTACTCCCAGGACCAGCTCTACATCAACGGTGGGCTCAACTACAGTTACCGTGGTTACGGGGGCCTGGGAGCAAGCATGCAACACCCTGTCTCCTTGACAACCGCCACTGCTCAGAGCAACGGTGAGAGAGAGGATGCTTCACGTCTTTGATTGACCAGCGAATGGCATCTTAGAGTAGCAGCATACCTTAGCTTACCTGAAGCATTCTGCTTGTACTGTAGCAGCATACCTTAGCTTACCTGAAGCATGCTGCTTGTACTGTAGCAGCATACCTTAGCTTACCTGAAGCATTCTGCTTGTACTGTAGCAGCATACCTTAGCTTACCTGAAGCATTCTGCTTGTACTGTAGCAGCATACCTTAGCTTACCTGAAGCATTCTGCTTGTACTGTAGCGGCATACCTTAGCTTACCTGAAGCATTCTGCTTGTACTGTAGCGGCATACCTTAGCTTACCTGAAGCATTCTGCTTGTACTGCAGCAGCAGCACTGGCCTAGTTAAGAATGGACTGAGATGGATTGAAACATATCGAGAATGAGAAATCAATTCCATATTTAAATCATGCCCATATTTGGACGTGGCAAACATTTACAAACATACAGGTGGAACTCATCTAAAATATATTTCCTACTGTGGATAAGAATGCATATTTACAATTTCTAAGAGGTACATTTGTAGTACAATGCCCCCAATAGGTGTCATCATTTAAGTGTGTTTTTTCCCAGGCCCTACTGACCTCAGCATGAAGTCCCTGGTGTCCAACTCGTCATCGGCCAGCTCCAACAGCCACGGGCGGAGCGGTGGCGGCGGAGGGAGCGGGGCCTCAGCACAGCTCAGCCCCACGGAGATCACAGCCGTGCGTCAGCTCATCGCCGGCTACCGCGAATCAGCCGCCTTCCTGCTCCGCTCGGCCGACGAGCTGGAGACCCTGATCCTGCAGCAGAACTGAGATGAAAACTCCATCTCCCCCCGACTCCCTCCTCCCTCTCTCACTCCAACTCTCCCACACGAACCCTAACTAACCGACCAACCACTCTCGCACTCAGCAGATCCATCCGTCCGTGATTCGTCCTCCTCCACCAACCTTTACATTCTCCTCATCGCCAGGAAAAGAAGGCATGCAAACAGCGCTACCTTCCTCTAGTCTAATAATCCAAACCTCCTTGATTGTTTTAGCATTAGTGCGTGGAGAGAAAGAGCACTGTCTGTGACCACTTTGGAACAGCGTTTCTCCCTCTCTTCAACCACCTGTAAAGGATTGCGCTCCCTCCCAATCATAACAGCTCTCCCTCACTCCCACAGCTCTGTGGAAAGAAGAGGGATGACACAGAGTCGGAAATGAGTCTACCTAGTGTGGGGGAGAGAGTGGTGGGCTGGTGCACTGGAGAACACTGAAGGGTTGTGCTGTAAGGAGAGAAGAGCGCCCCCTTGTGTAAGAATAAAATAAGTGGATAATTTTTGTGTACCAGGAAGCTCTATGTGCTGCAGTACACAGATCCCCTAAACAACCTCGCCCTCCCCAATAACAATGAAAGCGAGCGGCACCGTCCCGAGCTACTGAAAAGGGGTGATGACTGGTCTGAAAGAGAGCACTAACTATAAGACACTGAACCACTTTGTTAATGAACAGAGGCTAAGGAAGAAGACTGGGGGAAAACATGTCAAAAGAGAGACGCGCTCGCTGTAAATAAGCTCTCTGTGTCCTAAAGCACTTTCCCCTGATTCAGACCTCACCTACCCGTTGAGGAATAAAGACCGCAATGTCCCGGGAGCAACACTTTAACTTATGCATTATGGAGACGCCATCTTTTCCACATGGAAATACCTCAGATCTACCAACCGTTTTAGTACTTCATTCATACTGGGTGCCGTTATCATACCACGCTCACCAGTTGCTACCTGATGTGTTCAGTGTTTTCAAAGACCTGCAGGAAGCAACGTCTTAACCATTTCAAGGAGAATAAATATTGTAACTATAGTTCAAATTCTATCCCAAACAAAGTATTGTTTGTCCTGTTATTTGTGTAATGTATATATTCAGTCCATATTTTATTCTAGAAGCATCAGTAAAGTGAAGGACTGGGGGCAAGGAAGTATGTTCTGTGGGAGACTGAACCTCTCCGAAGGTAGCTGGAGATGTTTTCCCAGAGGCCTCCATGTTTCCCACCCCCCTGGTGGCTCGTTGCTCCCTCATCAATTCCAGGTTTTGGTTTGTCCCGATCTGGTTGTCAACACTCATCACTCGATGATACCATCTCTTCTGGGTCTGGTTCTGCGTTCCTCTCTCTAACCTACCCCCCTCCTCCGGACCTATACCCCCCACCCCCTTCTCCCCCCTGACCTTACCTGAGCTCCGTCCAGCTTAGTTCTGGACCTTGGTTCTGGGAGGAATTCTGTATTCCTTTGTCTATTGACTCTTTGAGATGGCCATTAATCCACGCTGCTGCTACTATATGGACCGGACTTTTGCCACAGACCTATAACCTCAAGTCAGGACGCCAGCCTCCTGCACAACCAGAGCACCTCAAGACAACAACACAAACAAAAAGAAGCAACAACTACTCGAGACGGATAAGAGACAAAAATGTCATTTTTGAAAAGGACATGCCATCCCAGTCAGTTGCTTCTCTCTGCTACTAGGCACTCTGGTTGATCTTTTTGTTCTTTCATAAGGCTGTGTTGTTTCTACATTCACTTTTTTCCTTTGTAGTTTTCTTCATGAGTTTGAACCTCTGGAGGCATAAAAGGATCAATGTGCTTCTCTTGCAGCCACTCACAAGGGTGATCTGGGCCTATCTATCTTACTCTACAATGTGTGGCCAAAGTCTGTGAGGTTTGTACCTTTTTAGAATGAGAGAAAAAAATGCTCAATGTTTCTTCAAGAGGCAAGCCTGAAGGGGCTCTGTGTCACTGTAATTTGCTCCCTTTTGCACACTGAAGCAACATAAATCTGTGACGAAGGCCCTGCTTGTTCAGGTCTCCATCTTGCACTGCGAGGTGTGTCCTACTAAAGGAAAGAGGAAGAGTGTCGCAATGCAGTTGATAATCATCACATTCCTGGGCCTTGACTGCATAGTGTTAATGAAAAGAGCCTGAGCCCAAAGTGCGAGTTGTACAACGCATCACATATGACCACCTCTATTGTGTAAATGAAAGCCATTGATTTAGGTGCACTAGCTCCGTGGCCTGTGAGAGGTCATGTCTAGAAGGGATTCCCCTAATGTCAAAGTGATGTCAAAACATAGATATTCGAGTCACATCAGGGAGAATTTTTGCATTTTAGCTAACCCTAACTATTTTCCTAACCTTAACCTGCTGCATAAGTTCTCCTAGCCTGCTATGAAAAGTCACAAATGACATTAGCGGCATCCCATCTAGTCAAGACCCCTGTGAGAGATTGAATGGAGCACTGGGCTCACTGGCAACACTCTGAACCACAGAACAACACCTTGATCTATCCTCCTAGCATACATGTGCAATGTCAAATCTGATCTCCTTAATGAGTACAAAATGATTAAGACATTTTTTTATTTATTTTTATTTTTATGTTATGAAAATAGTATGCCCAGATAGAAAGTAGAAAATGAAGTCCAATAAGTCCTCTTTATCTCAGAGCAAGCTTTTGATTGAATCTGCTTAATGGGTAAAAAAATGACAAACACAAGAGAAATATGCAAAATGACCAGTCAAGAGGAAACCCCCTCACTGTGTTCTCTCTCAATGTGGCTTTGATGGCTTCAAAATGTGTTTTCTTATTAGTATCGCCCTCATCTCTGCGGATCCACCCTTCACTCTGCTCACGCCCTGGGGTCATAAGCTACAATTCTCTCAGTACATTAGATGAATATGACGGGGGGGGGGGGGGGGGGCTAGAATTAACTTAGAAGGGGATTCTCTTCATTCTTATTCACTTCAGTCTTAAAACTGCCTTTTTTGCCACTGCAGGTTTGAGGTTTCAAAGGATTGCCAGACAAGTAGTACACGCAGTGCTGTGGCCAAACTGTACATAGTGCTGTAATTGATGATGTTACAGAGCAGTTGCTAGAGACAGTTCTGTTGTCCTCTGTATTTCCCTACTACCCCAGGTCAACACAGAGCGATGGATGGATCCTACCTCTTTAGAAATGACCAGTTGAGCGCTGCTGAATTTTGTAATGTCACATGCCACGAACGTCTGCTATATAGTTAAGTGGGGGGGAAAAAGAAGAAGAAGATTGTGAAAGTTATGCATTTGTAATATAGACGAGGGACAATTAAATGTATCTCTAAGAAGGTGGTAAGAGATTATATAGTAAAGCTCTCGCTAAATACTCCTCCCTCCTCCTCCGTTTAAACCTATGGGGTTTTGCTCTAGTTTCTCACAGCCGGCTACATACGTTAAGAAAACATACTGTAAAAATAGGCAAAAGACAATCTTGGAAATATGTAACTTGCTCACTGTTTAATTTCCATTCCTTTCTGTGTGCAGCTATTGTATACAGTGCGTCTTGGAGTATTTTAGCCATAATCACAGCATTCTTACTCAAACTTCTGGCTCCTTAATGGCGGTGGAGCGCTCATATTGACCCACTGTCGATACACATTTTCTATTTTTATTATTATTTTATACATATTTTGTAGTGCAAGTCAGTGGTATTATCAAATAATATTTTGTACAAAAACCAACATCTCAAGTGAAGTTACTCTGTATGCCTATACTGTACATTCCAAACAAGGATGTCAACACGTTTCACAACCGACCTGACCAGCTTCACGTTTAGTGATCTGACCTCTGTGCCCAACACAAAACCCACACCCTAACAAACGCTTGAGGGAGTGCTCTCTGTTAAGATTAACACGGTTGGCCTTGTGATTAGCTTCAAACATGTTGTTGATTGGAGCCATGATTATTCTCCTGCTTAGGGCCAAAAAGACTTGACATGCCAGAGAATGTGCCGACCGAGCACAGACCAAGTTTGCAACCTTAGCCATGACCTTCATGAAACTCCCCCTCTCAGACTACTGCATGTATCTCTCCCCCTGGGAATGCTATGCAGCAGTGTCAGCACTTCAGTGAAGGGGCAGTGTTTTGAGTGTGAGAAAGGTGTGATTCCCTTAACCCTGATCATACTGTTTTAAGCGCAAACTGACATTGGACCTCAATGACTTTACAAATGTCAACCCCCCCAACAGAGATGGTTCCACTCAGACAGGAGCAGAAATATGTGTGGTGCTGGTCAGGGTACCGCAAATATGTGTGGTGCTGGTCAGGGTACCGCAAATGGACACACATTTTAAAACAAATATCTGCTTTGGTCAGATGTATAGCTTGACATAAAAACAAGAAAGGAGAAAAAGATGGCTGAACGTTTTATTTTTCTATCAGGGCAGTGTACAGCTACAGTCAAATTAAAATAGTTTTTCCAACCATAGTGTGTTTTATTTGATCATTTGGTGGTGCTTTGGATTCCTCTGTTCTGTTTTAGGTTTTCCACTTTACCTACTGTACCAGAAGCTGATTGTCTTTCTCAGTTTCGGTTTGTACCTAATACCAATGTGAAACTGTATTTTCCTCCTGATTTTGGACTCAGTGGAAGTGTGATGTTTACATGTACAGATTTTTGCTATTCTTTTTTGTTTTGTTTGGTCATTTCTCTCCACCCTGTTTTAAGTTAGTCTGATACCTTGTATGTTGATGGGAAATGGGACCATGTATAAATTAGGTTAATGTCACATGGACACATATTTAGAAACTGGGTGTTGGGAGAGATGTGTGCTTGGCTTATGGAATGCCCTCTCCTTAGCTTACCTGATACACACAAACCAGTAAGTCACAGTGAACTGAAGCTCTGGTGTGACCACTTTACCAATATAGGAGAATTTGTTCCTTAGTGAATTATAAGCCATTGACATGCCCTTGAAGGGTTTTCTAGACTATTAGTATATTTAGTGAGGAAAAACTCAACTGCAGACAAAAACCTCAGGAAAAGGACATCACTTTTTTAACACATCTTACTGAAGGCCCATTTCCCTCATTGATACCATATAAATTATATCAAAATAATTATAATTTTTTATATTTATTGTGTTATATATATATATAACAGTGGATACCTTTTTTCCAGTACATGTGGCTAAAAAAATTGTATTATATATATATATATATATATATATATATATATATATATATATATATTTATATTATGTGTGTGAAGCAACTTAAAGATTGAAAAAATGAGAAAAAAAATATTTCTGTTTGTTTAATGCAAAACAGCATGGGTGGTTCTTTTCCCTAACATATCACTTTGATTAATGAAAAACCAATGATTTGAAATTAAGCTTTCTTAAGTGTGATGTCACTGCTAAGGTCAAATGTTTCCAAACTTAAATGTGACTTTTTTTTCTCCCAAGCTGTACATCACAAAGCTAAATATACTAATAAAACAGTGTGCTATCTATTAAACAGAAACCAATGTCTTTTTGTCTTTTGCCGGGGATGTAATAAGGGAACGGTTGTTTTTACAAAATATATGTATAGGTATTACCTTGAGTGGATATTTGTTTATTTTTTGTTGTATACACTAAATTGCACAACATGATGTACTCTACTGACAGCTGAATGCTTTATTGTGGGCTATACGTTTACATTCATATTGTGTTCATTGTACAATACAATATATTTCCAAACCAATGAGGAATTGAGGTGTACATCATTACCATAGTCTACTTCTACATTATACACTGTGATAACCAATGGGTTATTATTGTGTTACCAGCATCTTTCTTTTTTAACAGTAAAACTAATATTTTAAAAAACATTTATTAGTATATTGATAAGGAGAATTACGTATAATAGATAGGGAATTATCACTTGCACCAGAGTCAATGGTGTAGTTGTAGATGGACAGATATACTCTGGGGTGTTGTTGATTTAACCGCCAAGCACAAGCAGCAGGCGGACAGGTTCACAGACGCGGGGATAGCGGGAAATGTCTAGTGTTCCAAACAAAAACCCTGACTATACGCATTTCGTGGACCTGGCTCAGCAAATGCCACTTGCAGTGCAGAGATTTTGACCGTATTCCAGAGAGATGCGGTATTTGCTTATCATTCATTGGAGGACAAGTATAGGTAGGCTATTTCCTCTTTTTTAGGCGCACTTGGCAAATGACTGAGGATCAATGTGGGCACAATTGGACATGGATATCTCGTTTCCGCATTCCCACGGCCAACAGTACTGTGTCCCTGATCCATCTCAACACAAAACCGGTTTCTCCTGATTATCAACCTAATTATTGCTGATGCCGCACAATGTTTGCTGTGAAGGAGAGAAAGGGCAGCTCGAAGACGTCTCGAAACTGTATATGCCTCTGGCTTTCCTATTAACACATCTATTTTCGCGTCGTATTGTCGCGGTTCCCTAAAAAAACCTGGATACCTCGGCGTTGCGACTGGCTTGGGATGGAGGTTTGTTGTCGTGGTTGCATGCCATGCTGTAGTCGACTATGGAACTGGATATGGCCCGAATTCCATTACCCAAATATGACCCGACCAGCCGAAATCCCCACTATTTCAGGTGATATCCGTGCCCCGTCCCCCAAGAAGAAACCGACTCAGCTCTATGCGGCTCTTTTCGATTTCGAAGCCAGGAGCGAGGAGGAGCTGACTATCAAGGAAGGTGACAAGCTGTCAGTAATAGAAAAGAGGGGGGATTATGTGCTTGCCAAAAAACTTACCGGTTCGATGGAGTCCGGACTGGTCCCGGCTACATATGTGGCCATTCTACAGGACGAGTTCGCTAATCACAAGTGAGTGGCGCGTCTATGCGCGCGGTCAACCTCAATATTGTTTCATTCATAATATGCAGTTACGATTTCACCATGTTTCTTTCACTCGTTTCGGGTTTGATTGGCTTTTGTCCACCATATTGTATAGGATCATGTTTAACCTACCAGGTTTACCAATACCAACCTACAGCGACATCTTTTTGGACGTATTTATTATTATATTTTTGGGGTCTGATCTGGACCGGCCTTAATTGATTTCTGGACCCATAGCCGCGGGAAGTAGGGGGTACTGCTGAAAATGTATAATTATACTTTTTTTCTTCACAAAGTAGCACGCTGGGCCTTTACTAGTCCTGTATTAGCGGACCAATATAGCCTTTTCTAGCGTAGCTCGGGCAAAAAAAATCACAGCACCCCCACCCTGCAACATCTTCCATCTGGACCGGCCTTGATTTGGCTAAAACATGACACTATATTTACAAAATATATGGACACCCCTTCAAATGAGTGGATTCGACAATTTCAGCCACACGTTGCTGACAGGTGTATATAATTGAGTACACAGCCATGCAATCTCCATAGACAAACATTGGCAGTAGAATGGCCTTACTGAAGAGCTCAGTGACTTTTAATATGTCACTGTCATAGGATGCCACCTGTCAAATGCCTGCCCTGCTAGAACTGTCCTGGTTAACTGTAAGTGCTGTTATTGTGAAGTGGAAACTTCTAGGATCAACAATTGCTCAGCCATGAAGTGGTAGGACACACAAGGGGTGCTGAAGCGCGCAGCGTGTAAAAATCGTCTGTCCTCGGTTGCTTCCAGAGGCAGTTTGGAACTCACTACCGAGTCCCAAACTGCCTCTGGAAGCAAAGTTGGCACAAAAACTGTTCATCGGGAGCTTCATTACAATGGGTTTCCATGCACGAGCAGCCACACACAAGCCTAAGATCCCTATGCACAATGCCAAGCTTTGGCTGGAGTGGTGTAAAGCTCACCGCCATTGAACTCTGGTGCAGTGGAAACACGTTCTCTGGAGTGATGAATTACACTTCACCATCTGGCAGTCCGACAGACAAATTTATAAAAAATAAAAACAGAAATACCTAATTTACATAAGTATTCAAACCCTTTGCAATGAGACTCAAAATTGAGCTCAGGTGAATATTGTTTCCATTGATCATCCTTGAGATATTTCTACAACTTGATTGGAGTCCACCTGTGGTAAATTCAATTGATTGGACATGATTTGGAAAGACACACACCTATCTATATAAGGTCTCACAGTTTACTGTGCATGTCAGAGCAAAAACCAAGCCATGAGGTCGAAGGAATTGGCCGTAGAGCTCCGAGACAGGATTGTGTCGAAGCACAGATCTGGGGAAGTGTACCAAAAAATGTCTGCAGCATTGAAGGTCCCAAAGAACACAGTAGCCTTCATCATTTTTAAATGGAAGAAGTTTGGAGCCACCAATACTCTTCCTAGAGCTGGCCGCCCGGCCAAACTGAGCAATCGGGGGGGAAGGGTTCCCCTGTGGAGATGGGAGAACCTTCCAGAAGGACAACCATCTCTGCAGCACTCCACCAATCAGGCCTTTATGGTAGAGTGACCAGACCGAAACCACTCCTCAGTAAAAGGCAAATGACGGCCCACTTTAAGTTTGCCAAAAGGCACCTAAAGACTCTCCGCCCATGAGAAACAAGGTTCTCTGGTGTGATGAAACCAAGATTGAACTCTTTGGCCTGAATGCCAAGTGTCACGTCTAGAGGAAACCTGCCACCATCCCTGCGGTGAAGCATATTGGTTTCAGCATCAAGCAGATGTTTTTTAGCTGTAGGGACAGGGAGACTAGTCAGGATCAATGGGAAGATAAACGGAGTAAAGTGCAGAGAGATCCTTGATGAAAACCTGCTCCAGAGCGCTCAGGACCTCAGATTGGGGCGAAGGTTCACCTTCCAACCGGACAACGACCCTAAGCACACAGGCAAGACAACGCAGGAGTGGCAAGTCTCTGAATGTCCTTGATTGGCCCAGCCAGAGCCCGTACTTGAAGCCGATTGAACATCTCCGGAGAGACCTGAAAATAGCTGTGCAGCGTCGCTCCCCTCCAACCTGACAGCACTTGAGAGGATCTGCAGAGAAGAATGGGATAAACTCCCCAAATACAGGTGTGCCAAGCTTGTACAGTGGCATCATACCTAAGGAGACTCCTGGCTGTAATCGCTGCTAGAGGTGCTTCAAAAAAGTACTGAGTAAAGGATCTGAAATGTAAATGTTATATTTACGTTTTTAATTTTTAATAAATGTGCAAAAATAAAAAGTTTATACATTTTAGAATAAGGCTGTAACTTAAGAAAATATGGGAAGTCAAGGGGTCTGAATACTCCGAAATTTGGCCATAGAATCAATGACCTAAAAAATATGTATTTTCAGAGTCTGTAAATTATGTATTTCCAATGTTTATTCAGAAACAAAGATAACCTGTTTTCAACTTCTGGAAAATACATATTTTCTACTATAATTTTAAACCGGATTTCAATGTACGGAAAATACGTATTTTCAACAACCGGAAAATGCATATATTTTACGTCCATAAGATCCGTCTTTTATATGGGTTTTTTCAACGTCTTTTTGCCTACTGGGTAGGCTATATTTAACATAATGTTTTATTTGAGGCTCCAAAAAAGAGATTTGGCATAGTCATTATTTCAAATAGAACTCATTCAGATGAAATCATGTCAATTGTTGTTGACTGAGAAGTGACACAGCACCCCTCCCTCCCTTCATGTTTACTACTGCACAGTTGACAGCATTGTAGTATATAACATTTCTGTATGTGGTTACCGTTTACAAATAAAGTTCCTGTCTTTGTGGTCAGATTGGTGCAACTGCAGTCAAGTTGTAGCTTTAGCAACTACTGTATGCGAAGTACAGCAGTGGATACACAACTTTTGACTCAGCTCACACCCACACCTGACAGAGTTTCAGGTGAAACCTAAGTGTCATGGAAAGGTACCTAGTGTTTGCAGCACAGCCACACCCATTCTTGTTAATTACTGTAAATAGCCTTCCTTACTTACTCTCTGAATGGAGTCTAGCCTATGAACCACACCTACTCTTCCACTCAAAGCAGCTTGAGTTTGAGAAATAGATAAATTATTAGATTACATTGATATTTGGGGGGTTCACCACTGTTGTTTTTTAGGGGAAATGTGTGTGTGTCTGTGTCAGTGTGTGTGCTCTTGTCTGCGCTTGCCTGCTCCTGTGTGCAATTGTGCATGTGTCTCTTTTTGTCTGTCTGTCTTCCTCGTTCCCTGTCTGCCTGTTCATCTATCCATCTGTCTGTCTGTTGAGGTGGTATTATGGGAACATCAACCGGCTGAAGGCGGAGAAACTGCTCCTAGCCTCTCAGAATAAGGATGGCTCGTTCCTGGTGCGCATCAGCGAGAGCCACAGTGATGAATACACTATCTCAGGTAAGCCCATATTGCATGGTCACATGTTAATTACTTGCTAATTCATTAACACAAGCAGCATATTCACCATTTGGTAGCCTACTGGGTAGCTCTGAATTAATTTAAGTAAATACCAGAAAGGACCCATTGTTACCCACAGAGATCCTACTAAATTACATTATTACATTAGAGTTCTAATATTTAATTATGTTGTTACCACACAACTTCACTATTAAATACTATGCAAACAAATACCAGTGGAAAAAGAAGTGCAGTCATTCATTCACCAATGGGTGGCAATAAAGTACTTCCGTAGTTGAGAACCACCATCCTCTGATTACCCACTGTACTGTAAGCAATGTCCAAGTCAGTGCTCATATGTCCTGTTGCTAATATTACTTTGGCCAATTGTGGGTGTGACATAAGACATTTAAAAAGGAAAACTGTGTGTAAACCACCTTACTTTTGAAATGTGTCAAATATAAAACAGTCAAATCAGCCCTCTCCTCCACAGCCAGAAACGATGGGAAAGTGTTCCATTTCCGAATCCAGCGTTCATTGATCGGGGCGTACTTTGTGTCAGACAAGATTTCCTTCGCCACTCTGGGGGAGCTGATCCAATACTACCAGAACAACTCCAGGAGTCTAGCAGTGCCTCTGGATGAGCCATGTGCACAGCAGGTGTGTGTACCACCCGGATCTCACACAAGTTTTTGGCAGACAAATTCCCCAAAATCCAATCATATTTGTTAGAATGATGTGTTTACTGTGACATCATTACAGAATCAAGAAGCAGTAGTGTAGTAGCAGTGATCAGGCTGTTTTTCCTGGCGACCTCTCCGTGATCAGATCTCTTCTCTCTTCCTTCCCAGCAGAGATGTGACTGAATCAGAGGCTGTGGAAAGCCCCGCAGACACACACGCACTTCCCCCCTCACTTCAGGCCCTTTTTATTTCATTTTATGCTTTTCAATTTGGGTATCTTCTTTAGTATTTGCATTTATATTTCTTAGCAGTTAGACTGATGTTGCCATTTTATACACCATTTGATTGTAGGTGTAGTTATTTGTGCCAAAATCATTTGTCCTCAAATGTTCAATTTGACAACAAAAAAAGTAAATGAGAAACTCATACCAAGACTAGCATGTCTTTAATGCAGTTGACACTTCTGTAGCTTCCTCGTTTTGTTGCATGAAACAAACATTTAGACTGAGCCTCTTGAAAGGAAAGCCAAGATGATTTCAAATTCTCTTCATGAGATTGAAAGGAGCAGATGTTACATTTCATTTAACCATGTGTAGTTTGATTTGCCACGACCATCACAATGTAAACTTGGTAATCATTTAAGTATAAATCATCCTTTGTAGATTATTGATTGATTGACACTTATTTTGTAGCACTTGACTATCTATGAGTCTAAGTATGAAATAATACAGCCTTTGTTTTTAAAGAAACTTCCCTTATCTTTCAATGTCCTAAAGCCACCTGATCACCACACACACACAACGGGGCTGTAGTGGAGTGGGTCGAGAGATTGAAGTTCCTATGTCCACATCACTAAGAAATTAACATGGTCCACACACACACCAATACAGTCATGAAGGCACGACAACGACTCTTGCCCCTCAGGAGGCTGAAAAGATTTGGCAAGGGCCCTCAGATTTTCAAAACGTTCTACAGCTGCAGTACTGAGAGCCTCTTGACTGGCTGCATTAATGCTTGGCATCCGACCACAAGGATCTACAAAGTGTGATGCGGACCGCCTAGTAGATCACTGTCAGAGGAAGGCCTGGAAAATTGTCGAAGACCCCGGCCACCCAACCCATAGACTGTTCTCTCTGCTACCGCACAGCAAGCAGTACCAGAACGCCAAGTCTGGGACAAAGGCTCCGAACAGCATCTACCTCCAAGCCATAAGAATGCTGAACAGCTAATCAAATGGCTACCTGGGACTATTTGAGTTGACCCTTTTTTGCAGTCGACACTAGTTACCCCAGCCACAAAGTCATAAACCCCCCACCTATTGCTACAATTTGTCTATTTAAAATCTGATTGAATCTAACCACAATGCTATTCTTATGCCTAACCCTAACCTTGAAGTAAGACCAAATATAAAAATATAAAATTACGATTATGGCCAATTTTGACTTTGTGTATGTGACAACACTTTTTTGCACACACTCATGCATATTGTCACAAACCATCTCGAAGCCCATAACAAAAAGCGAGACGACGTGGAGATAAGGAATTACAAAATATATTTATTAACTAAAGTAAACTAAATACAATTAGCAATGGTGTGTGTAATCAGTAGTGTAAGTGAGTGGTTGCGTGGATAAATGTGATAATGAGGGGTGTTGAAAGGTACCAACTCAAACAAACAAAAACAGACAAAAAAACGCCCACCGAAAAAACAAGGAAAACAAGAGCAATGACAAATAATTCGGCACACAGAGTGGGAGGGTCGTCACACACCACCCCCCCCCCCCCCCCCCCCCCCCCCCCCCAGGGCGTCCACTTGCCCCCGCCAACCTCGTCCTCCCCAGACCTCAGCAACCTTTGCGGACAGGAAGCAACCTTTAAGAGGAAAGAAAACGAGACCAGAAGGGAACAGACAGGAGCGACAGAACAGGACAATACCAGACACAAAATAACAGTGGTCAGTCACGTGGACATTCAGGAACTGGGAGCACGAGTACAATAGGTACTACTCCTGACATACACTTCGAAGTGTTGTAGCGCCCATATGAGTGCTAGTGCTTTTTTCAATAACCGAGTAGTTCAACTGATAATGGTTCAACTTTTTGGAAACGAAACAGGCCTCAACACCAGACACATCTGCTTGCAGCAAAACTGCACCTGCCCCCAAATGACAAGCATCCACCTGCAAGGTAAATGACAAATCCACGCGATGAGCAGCCAACAACGGAGTTGAGGTAAGCAACCTCTTGCATCTTCAAAAGCCTGTTGACAATGAGAAGACCATACGTAAACTGCCTTAACTTTCAGCAAATCTGTCATGGGAGCAACCACAGTAGAGAACTTCCTACAAAAACTACGATAATAACTAATCATTCCCAAGAAACACATCAGTTCCTTTTTAGTAGTTTGTGGTGGAAAAGCATCAATAGCTACCACCTTAGCCCAAACAGGATGCACTTCACCCTGCCCAACCACCTTTCCAAGGTATGTAATGGTCGCCTGAGCAAACTCACATTTAGCCAGATTTATCGTGAGGCAACCCGCAGCTAGGCGGTCGAACAAGGCTTGAATACGGGACAGATGTTCCTCCCAAGTATCTGCAAATATATATATAACTACATCGTCCAGATAAACAGCGCACCCAGCCAGACCGGAGACAATCCTGTTCATAAGTCGCTGAAAAGTGGTAATATGATGAAAAGTGTCAGGTGCATTACGCAGGGCGAAATGTATAACCGAATAAGAGTACAGACCAAAGGGTGTAAAAGGCAGAGATTTCACCCTACGCGTCAGTGGCACCTGCCAATAGCCCTTTAACAGGTCAAATTTGCTCAAACTTTGCTGCGCCGACTTGAACGCAGTCCTCCATCTGAGACAATGAATCTGGCTTAGTGACACTTTACCTTATGGTAGTCCGTACAAAATCTGTTTGTCCCATCCGGTTTACTGACCAAGATACAGGGAGAAGCCCAACTGGAGAAAGAAGGCTCTGCCATCTTATTCTCCAGCATGCACCGGACCTCAGCATCCAGACAACGTAGTTTCTCTGAAGAAACTCTATAGAACCGCTGACGAATGGGGTCAGCATCTCCAATGTCAATATCATGTTCCATTAAGTTTGTACATGTAGGTGTATCAGAAAACAAACCTGGAAATCTCTGAATCAGACCAAACATCTCTGTCCGCCCATCAACAAGTAGATGAGCGAGAAGGCTGTCTAAAATATCCAGTGTCTCTGAATTTTACAATCTACCCTGCAGTATGCAATCGTCAGGACCAGGAACATCCTCCTCATGCACAGATCTAGCATGACAAGAACCCAGCGAATTAATGGTATCGGCCAAAAGAACAGGTTTGACCCTCCTCTGTAGACTCCCACTGTTCAGTCTCAGAGGAACGTGCATAATAGGGTTAACAAATTTACATGGCACAGTAGGTGCGCTTTTCTTTGTTCTGGAGTGGCAACTAGATCATTTTGCTCTGTGCACTGGCTCACAACGGCATATGGACCATGAAACTTGGCTTGAAAAGGAGAACCAACAATTGGCAGCAGAGCAAGAACCTGGTCACCTGGACTAAAGTGATGAGGCTCAGTTCGCCGATCAAATATGCCCTTCATTCTCTCCTGTGAAGATGATAACTTCTCTTTAGCCATTTCACCAGCGGAGTACAGGCAACATAAGATAACTGGGACTCAGGCGGCTCGGAAGACTTCCAGTCATCCTGGGGAGCAGATAGAAGTCCACACACCCCATGTCCAAACAAGGTCATTTGGACTGAAACCCGTACTCTCCTGTGAAACCTCCCTAGCGGCAAACAGTAACCAAGGCAACACCTCCTCCCAATCCATCTCATTACAATAATCTCTCAGTCTTAAGTGTTTGATGGAAACGTTCCCGTGCTCCTTGACTTTGCGCGTGATAGGTGCTAGACAAATTGTGTTTAATATAAAGCTGTTGGAGAACCTGACCAAACAGATTAGTGAAATTATATCCCTGATCACTCTGAATGACCTTAGGGATTCCAAACAGTGAGAAACTGAGTCAAAGCGTTTAGCACAGACTTAGTCGTGATAGACATGAGAGGATAGACAGCAGGAAACCTAGTGGTCTGACACATCACAGTGAACAGGTAACTACTACCCTTTTTAGAACGAGGCAGAGGACCAACAGTCAATCAGATACTCAAAAGGTTGGCTGAGTACAGGAATAGGAAACAGTGGTACCGGCTTAATAGCTTGATTAGGTTTACCAGTTAATTGACAGGTGTGACAAGTTGATGAACTCAGAAACATCCCTCTAACCTAGGCCAAAATAAATGTCTTATTATGCGGTTGTAGGTTTTCCTCACACCCATGTGTCCAGCAACATCGTTGTGGGAAGTTGGCAACACCAACTCACGAAGCTTAACTGGTACAACCTGACCAAAAAACAACTACCATGAGACACCCACATTCTCATCAGGACATCCTCTTGGAGGAAATAGCCATGGGCGACATCTCCCAACTGTTCCACAGGCACAATTTGGTCACGCAACTCTTCTAATGTGGGGTCAGCCCGTTGCGCATTGATTAGATCTGAGCGGGATACAGATAACGGGATAACAGGGAAAGCAGTGACAGACTTCTTTGTGGTATTCTCTTTAACCGGTGCAGTGACCAGGTCGCCACGGCTCAGAACTGACAGTGTGTTCAAACCTATTCCCCTAATTAGAACACTATTCCCCAAATCATTCTCAGCAGAGAAGGGTAACAGACTCCAACACAAACGATTCAGAGGCACCTGTGTCGCTCAGGATCTTCACTGGCACTAGGTCCTTACTTCCTAACAGACACAAAACCCTCTGTAATGAAAGGTAAATAGTCTGGGTCAATATGGACTTTCACAAGCCCCTGGGCATGAGACAATGTGTCAGGAGTGAACGGATGTGGAACAGGCGGGGCGAACGCCGTAGGCTTAGATTTAACATAAGCACATGTACTGAATTTACCCCTAGCCCTGAGAACTGGACATTCATTTTTCCAATGACCTAAACCTTTACAGTAGTGACACTCTTGACCAAAGTCAGCCTTACCACGGGAGTCAGGCTCAACCCTAGTTGAATGAAACTCTGCCCATGAACCAAAGTATCTCGGTGAGTGAGCCCCAAATCTCTCAACCACTCACTCCGAATACGGGGCTCTTCAAAGACACTTTTGTGAGTCAAAATATACTCATCCGCCAAAACCGCAGCTTCAGTGGCAGTCTTTACTTTTCGTTCGTTAATGTACGTGGCTATACGATCAGGGATTGTGTCCTTAAATTGCTCTAATCAGATCACACAGCCCTTGGAAAGTCATAACTGCAGAGGCGGAACACCAGCGATTAAACTGAAGATAATTATCTGGCAAACTCAACATGTGTTTATCATCCCATCCCAGCCTCAGGAACCAGTTCTAAATCGTTGGCGGTAAGCCTCAGGAACCAGTTCTAAATCGTTGCCGGTAAGCCTCAGGAACCAGTTCTAAATCGTTGGCGGTAAGCCTCAGGAACCAGTTCTAAATCGTTGGCGGTAAGCCTCAGGAACCAGTTCTAAATCGTTGGCGGTAAGCCTCAGGAACCAGTTCTAAATCGTTGGCGGTAAGCCTCAGGAACCAGTTCTAAATCGTTGGCGGTAAGCCTCAGGAACCAGTTCTAAATTGTTGGCGGTAAGCCTCAGGAACCAGTTCTAAATCGTTGGCGGTAAGCCTCAGGAACAAATTCGTAAATCTGGAACACAGCCGTTTTAACCTTATCATACCTGACACTGTCGGCTACACTAAGAGCTGAATATGCTTCCTGCGCTTTACCAGTCAACACACACTGCAACATTAAAGTGTGTTCAGAATCAGGCCAAGTCCTAGCGTCAGCAACACGCTCAAATAACAAAAATAATGTCTCAGGGTCCTTTTCATTGAATTTAGGCAACAACTGTAAGTTCCCAACAATATCAAATGTGTCCGGGGCACGACCCCTAGGTACATCTGGGTCACCTTCCCAGAGCAAACTCTCCCCTGAGAGCTTTCCTTCCCTAACTAGCTCTAGCCGCTCTTGTTGCAGCTCGATTTTAACATGCTCCAAATCCTGTTTAAATTCCAATTCCTTTTTAAAGCCGATCATGCTCTAGCTATAACATAAGCAGTTCTTTCTGCTGTTCAAAAAGACTACTAGGACTAACCGATGGAGCGACCATTGTAACGTTACAGGGAGACAGAGAGTCCTCAGCAGAGGCTGCCCCAGTGGTAACTTCAAGAATACCTCTCCATCAGATTGGCCTTCAATATCAACCTAATAGAATTTGACATTTATCACTAATTTCAACCTTGTAGTGTTCAGCAACCTTCAACAGCTGTTCTTTAGTACATAATTCTAACAGTTCATCTGATGGAAAGCGAACAAACTCATCTAGGTAAGATGCCATAGTCACAAGAAAACAATATATAATCTCTTCCCCTCTGCTGAGCACACCAGACCACAACCAGAGAAATGACAATCACACTGGGCACCACAGAAGAGAGATGAGATATATATGGAGCTTCCCCAAAACCTACAGTAACTCAACCCTAGTCTTTGTGTGGATAATTACTCACTGTAGCCCGCTGGCAAGGAAATAAACCTCCAGCACGCTGGCACATTCCCCCAAGCCACAGATGTGCCCGAGACAACTGCTCAGTCCACAGACACCACACAAAAACACAAAAATAACCATGCCCAATGTATTCCAAAGTGAAACATGTCACTAAGCCTAAAATGGAACCCAGACCGGCTACGCGCGTACGCTATCGTGCATAAATGTATTTTGTCCCCCTACACCAAACACGATCACGACACAGGTTAAAATATCAAAACAAACTCTGAACCAATGACATTCATTTGGGGACAGGTCGAAAAGCATTAAACATGTATGGCTAGTTAGCTTGCTAACTAATTTGTCCTATTTAGCTAGCTTGCTGTTGCTAGCTAATTTGTCCTGGAATATAAACATTGAGTTGTTATTTTACCTGAAATGCACAAGGTCTTCTACTCCGAAAATTAATCCACACAAAACGGCCAACCGGGTGGTTTCTAGTCATCTCTCCTCCTTCCAGGCTTTTTCATCTTTGAATTTATATGGTGATTGGCATCTAAACTTTCATAGTATTACCATGACGACCGGCAAAACAGTTTGTCTTCCTATCACCCACGTGGGTATAACCAATGAGGAGATGGCACCTGCTTCTATAAACCAATGAGGAGATGGGAGAGGCAGGACTTGAAGCGCGATCTGCGTCAGAAATAGAAAGAATTCTATTTTAGCCCTTGGCAACGCAGACGCTCGTTGGCGCGCAAATAATTGAATAAGAGATTTCTAAATGTATTTTGCAACGCACGAGACGTGTCCGGTCTGGTCAGCATGTAACAGAGGGGAAAAGGCTATAGCTCCGCGTAGCTAGTGTCACTACCATACCCAAATCTCCCACTAAGGTACACAACCGATTGTACTCACCTCCTCGGACCCATGTCCCAACAGCGAGTAGAGCAAGAGTCTCCAGCCTGGGCAGGGGCCTAGAAACTAACCAATGTACTCTCTCCAATGCAGCACACAACCAACTATCCACCGCAGTGGCAAGTTTACCAAACAAACAAAGGCAACCAGTACTGGGCACCAAACATTACAACTCAAACAAGCTGTAACAAAAGATGCAAACAAAGCACCTACAGAGTTTAAAATTAACTCCACGTCCTCCCAAACATAACACACATGCTAGTAAGCCAAATGACACTAGTATTAGTCCTTCATAATGCAACAAAGTGCTATACACCACAATGTTTAGGAAGCAACCTTTATGTTCCCAGATGAGCCTCCACTTGTCACAAACCGTCTCGAAGCCCGTAACAAAAAGGAAACGACGTGGAGATAAGGATTAACACAATATATTTATTAACCAAAGTAAACTAAATACAATTAGCAATGGTGTGTGTAATCAGTAGTGTAAGTGAGTGTTTGCGTGGATAAATGTGATAATGAGGGGTGTTGAAAGGTGCCAACGCAAACAAACAAAATCTATCAGTGTCTGCATGGAGAGTGTCTTCCCAATGAATGGGGAAGAGGTGCATTTATCCTGGGACACACCCGAGCCCAGGTGTCCCATTTCACTGACGACCCTCCCGGCTCCGCCCACCGACATCATATTAAGGAAAACAAGAGCAAAGAAAAAGAATTCGGCAGACAGAGTGGGAGGGTCGTCACAATATTGAGGCCACATACACACACTTATGCACTCTCCACATACACTGATGCTACTCTGTTTATTATCTATCCTGATTACCTAGCCACTTTTACCTCTACCTACATTTACCTATTACCTCAACTACCTCGTACCCCTGCACATTGACTCCACACAGGTAGTCCTTCTATAAAGCCTCATTATTGTAATCTATTGTGTTACTATTTTTATTTGCTAATGTTCTTACTTTTTAACTCATTGTTGGTTAAGGGCTTGTAAGTAAGCATTTCACGGGAAAGTCTGCACCTGTTGTATTCGCTGCATGTGACAAATACTATTTGATTTTATTTGACACACAAATGCGTAATAATTTTGCTTGTAGTTTGCACTTTTGGGACTATTTCATTGGTTCCATTGTACTGGGAAAACAAAATGAAGCACAGCTCAAGTATTTGAAGGTATTCGCCATACCCGGTAGCTGTGTTCTGTGCTGCTGTAACAGTGTTGTGGTGTCCAGTTGTGTGAGGCTGCTTGTAACAGTGTTGTTGTGGTGTCCCCAGAGGGAGCTGATTGACATGGAGCCCTGGGAGCATCCTCGGGAGGAGTTTAAACTGCAAAGGAAGCTGGGGGAGGGCCACTTTGGAGAAGTGTGGGAGGCCCTGTGGATCAACCAGAAAAAAAAGGTGGCCATCAAGATGCTCAAACAAGGTAAGCATGCTAGCTCTCGCTGCTATCATATTAATACATGATTCAGCACACGACAAGCAGAATTTTGGCAAATATTTGATGAGTGACTATTGATGAGGGAATTATTTTCAAAGACATAATGCAGATGGGCAAGTACAGCAATGGCAAAACGTTATAAAAAGCAGGAACACATGCATGCACAAAACACACAATTACATACTCTCTAACTTTGAGTCGGTCCATCTGGGTCAGGGCTCTCACATTGTTCATAAAGAGATTATAATACTACATAGGGTCAGTCCTAAGCTCCTTATCACCTGGACAGCACTGACCTCAGCCTCTCTCTCTCTCCCCCCCCCCCCCCCCTGCAGAGGACACTAAGCAGGATGAGTTTGTGAAGGAGGTGCAGGCACTTAAGAACCTCCACCACCCCAAGCTGATCCAGCTGCTGGCCCTGTGTTCCAGGGGAGAGCCCGTGTACATCGTCACTGAGCTCATGACCAAGGGCAATCTCAAGTCCTACCTGGGCAGTGAGTCAGTCACACCCTCCCCTCTGTTCCCCAGTCTTTACATTGCATTCAGTGTGTGTGTTCATAGATGATTATGCTTCACCAATAACATAAGTATTCAAAAACCTCAAGTGGTCATTGGGTGCTTGCCTGAAAAATTATGTAATAGCAGGAATCATATATGGCTTGCATATTAAATAACTCCAACTCAGTTCACCTGACAAAGATCTGTTTGAGATTTAAATGTTTTTAACTAATAAACATATATGTTAAAGCAATTGAGTAACTATGCAGACCTTATCATGCTTGACAGATCCTAACCTGTGCGCTCACTATGCTGTTCTCAGCGACGGAGGGTCATGTGCTGTCCTCTGCCCACCTCATCTACATGGGCAGCCAGGTGGGTGAGGGCATGGCCTACCTGGAGGACCGACACATTGTGCATAGGGACCTGGCGGCCAGGAACATCCTGGTGGGAGATGACCTGGTCTGTAAGGTGGCTGACTTTGGACTGGCACGGATCATTAAGGTAAGGATAGAATGGATGTGACATGAATGTGAAATGTATGGAGAAATGAAGAGGGAGAACCTATAGGTTAACTAAAGCTTTAGAAAAATATGCTGTATGTTGGGCTTACTTATCCTGGTCAAGGCGAAATTGTTCACTCTCAGATAAAGCAAGGATTCTTGCTTAAAAAGCAAATAAATAATTGGGACATTTCCATAGGAATAAGAAAATATTCTTAGTAAACACAAATGGTTGGATATGTCCCCTCTCTCGCTCTGTGTGTGTGTGTGTGTGTGTGTGTGTGTGTGTGTGTGTGTGTGTGTGTGTAGGACAGTGTGTACACAGCCAGCAGAAGCACTAAGATCCCAGTGAGATGGACTGCCCCTGAGGCTGCTCTCTACCAGCGTTTCTCTGTCAAGTCTGACGTCTGGTCCTTCGGTGTGCTGCTCTATGAGATGATGTCACGAGGAAAGATGCCATACGATGGTGTGTGTGTCAAAAGTTTTCAAGACAATATTCTTATTTTTACCATTATACAACACGTATCTTGAGAAAAAGTCAACCCTCATTACAGTTAATCTATTAACTCTATCTGTAAAAATGCTTTGGAATATTTCCCTCTGACTGATAATATTTATCCCTCTGAATAATATTTATTCTTCTCCCTCTTTCTCTCTCTCAATCTCTCTCTCTTTTGCTCTCGATCTCACACAAACACATACACAGGAAAGAGCAATAAGGAGGTGCTGGAGCTCCTGTCGACAGGCTACAGGTTGTCCTGTCCAAGTAGGTGTCCCCCCAACATCTATCGCGTTATGGTGGATTGCTGGAACCCAGAGGCCTCCAAGCGGCCCTCCTTCCATGCCCTGCACAGCCATCTAGACACCATGTACTCCCGCATCTACTTCAAGACCATCGAGGTCTAGATCTGGAGGAGGAATAGGAGGCCAAGGGGTGACTGCACTGACATAGACACTCAGACCAATGCAAAGCAGAGGGACTGGACTGCAAGACATTATCTAACATGGTGATCCTTTTTTTAACACCTTTTAGTCTGTTTTTAGCCAGTTGTCTTGGTTTTGTAATTGATGTTTTTATTTGAGGTTATGTGCAATAAATAGTCCTTCCTAGGGAAAGGGAGGAAGGAGATAAGGAAAGGAGGGCAAGAAAAGTGGAGCCACTGTTACAGCCCACCAAGGCCCTATGCTACAGTTTGCCCCACTGGGCACAGGCTAAATGGCCAGTCATACAGAAAGTGCCTATATGTTTACACACTACAAAGACTTATCTCATAGAGACAGCTCATACAGTCCACAGTGATGGAGGACATGGCCATTGAGACTGGAGAGTGAGCCATAAAGGACATCTTTTGGAATTTCTACCAATGGAAGATTTTCTTTTGAACTGATGCAATTTTGAACAGTCAATGCATGATATTGAGGAGATATACTAATACAGTTTGGGATATATGAGCCATATCATAAACTTCCTTTATTCTACTTTGATTAAGTCTCTTCCATATCTTGACTATGCCATTGGGTATTTAACAACCAAAATGATGATAATAAAATATTTTCTAGATAACAGTCCTGTTACATTGTGTGTGTGTATGTTAGGAAGAACATACAATTATAATGCTTCATTTGTGTACAAAAAACGTAACCACCCAATTTCTTTAAATCCTCCCTAAAATAATGGGAAAGCCACATCAACCTCTGGTGCTTCAATCTTAGCTCATTTATAGCTGGCCGTACCGCGGCGCTGTCCACTGGCTAGGTGCTGAAATCGCAGCCAACTTTCATGACCGCCAAACGCAGTGCAGTCCATTGTGCCGAATTCAATTTCGTCCGTAGTTAGTCTTTCAGCGATATTTGGTGAATCTGGGAAAAAGGGGAACATCTTTTCAATTAAATTCATATTACCACAATTGGATTTGTGTGTTTGAATCAAATAGAAGTAGTGATATGACACGAAAAACGTAGGCCTAGTCTACAGTAGTATGCATTGGCAGCTGGAGTAAAATGCATTTTGACTTCTGTTATTGTTTCTTGTTATTATTATGGCCAGTAGGCCTACAGCATTAGCTCAGCAAATCTCCCCAGATGGGTATACAATGCATTCAGAAAGTATTCAAACCCTTTTACTTTTCCCACATTTTGTTACAGCCTTTTTCTAAAATGGATTCAATATTTTTTTCCCCTCATCAATCCATTTAAGAATGATGGAGGCCACTGTGTTATTGGGGACCTTCAATGCTGCATAAATGTTTTGGTACCCTTCCCCAGATCTGTGCCTCGACAAGATCCTGTCTCGGCGCTCTACCGACAAGTCCTTCGACCTCATGGCTTGGTTTTTCCTCTGACATGCACTGTCAACTGTGGGACCTTATATAGACACCTGTGTGCCTTTCCAAATCATGTCCAATCAATTAAATGTACCACAGGTGGACTCCAATCAAGTTGTAGAAACATCTCAAGGATGATCAATGGAAACCTGAGCTAAATGTCGAGTCTCATAGCAAAGGGTCTGAATACTTATGTAAATAAGGTACTTCTGTTTTTTTATATACATTTGGTTAAAATGTCAACCTGTTTCGCTTTGTCATTATAGGGCATTGTGGGTAGATTGATGAGGAATTTTTATTTATTTAAACAATTTTAGAATAAGGCTATAACGTAACAAAATGTGGAAAAGGGGAAGGGGTCTAAATACTTTCCGAACGCACTGTACATACATACATACATTCATACATACATTACATAGCAGGATAAATGAGTTGACCAGATAACTTTGATAAACAATCAGAAATAACTACTGATTTTCTGGTTCGTTAGGAAATCTAAAGTTAGATAAGCTTGAATGGGCATGTTCTAAACATATCTTTCTAAAAAATAAACACATTTATTTCAGAATATTAAGGCAAGTAAGCTGACGGGCGGGTGGGGCGTAGCATTGTAGGGTGTTTTCATTTGGCTGTAACATAATACCAGTAATAGGGACAGAGTCTTGATTTCAAGCGTATTCGGCAGCTCACTGGGACGACTCTATCAAAAGGATGGGCGGCGCAGGAGAAATGAATGAAGGCGAATGACTTTGCAAAAACTAGTTAACATATCAGCAGCAATACATAGAAGGTGCACGTTCAGAAGGTGCGCAGGCTACATAGCCTGGGGATAAATAACGTCCTTAACTGTTTTGCGTGGAGATGCATTCGCCGTCAACAAGAGCATCATGAAGAAGGTGACATACGGCGTTAATCTTTATGTCGAGTTTACATTCCTACACTGTCCAAGATGACACAATGACATGGCGTTCACAGCAATGGTTGCGAGATTTGTAGTCGCATAAGCTCATTTCAAAGAATCACATCATCGCCGACCGCATTGTGGAGGGCTGGCCTATTTTTACGGCAGGGCGCGGGTGAAAAATACAGTAGGCCTAGTAGTAGCAGGCTAATTGAAGCTGACCAGTTAAGCCCCTCGGAATACCTTGGCGATTTTTTATTTAATGTATTGCCCATTTAACGCAAACGAAATGATGAATTCGATTGCTCTTGCTGAGGGTTCGCAATCTCCGGGTGCCGCTGGGGTCCCCGTTGGAACGCCAGCGTCTGGTACTAGTGCTAGGGTGTCTAGTGCTCTACGGAACGATTTGGGTTCCAATATTCATGCCTTGAAAACACTTAACCTGCGATTTCGATGTTTCCTAGCTAAAGTTCATGAATTGGAGCGTAGAAACACGTTGTTAGAAAATCAACTACAGCAAGCATTAGAGCAATCCCGCTACAGAGCCTACTTTAGCCGTGAACAAACAACCCAAACGGGCTCTTTGGACCTGTCTCTGGCTGGGTACCAGCCACGGGTAAGCCCACCAGGTACGATATGGAACTTTACCCACACGAGGTTTGGGGACCGACTCGAGACTAGGCTCCACAGCCCCGGGGTGTCATGGATGCAAGCGGATGGTGTTGATGTTGGAGTTCAAGTCGATACCGTCACCCCTGAACTGCGAGCCCTGTACAATGTGTTGGCTAAAATCAAGAGAGATAGAGACGAATACAGAAAAAAGTAAGTGATGTCACTTTCAATTAACACTTTACATTTTTAAGTTGTCAAGCAAACTTATGCAAAGACACAATCAATCAAGTCATTCAGAACAAGGCATCTCACAATCTTATCCAAGTGTCTGACAAATGTTGTTTTTACTTATTTGACAGATTGTTGAGGAACTCGTTGACCTTGTTGAACTTGGTGAGAAGTTGTTGATAGGTTGTTGACAAGTTCTTGGTTGCATTATATTAACATACAAATTCTAGAAACATTGTGTTCAGAAGATGCAGCCCCTTGATCTAATGCTTAAGGTGTTAGGCTGATGGTCGCAGGGACCCAGGTTCAAGTTCTGGTTGGGCTACCCTTTGAATTCGCTACACTGGTGTCAGAAGTGAGATGGCACTGTCAGGAATCCAATGTAAGTGTGTCTAATTGTTATGGGTGCAAGGGATTTGTGAGAGTGAAGTGCAGGATGTTCTTTGCTTTCTGAAATAAGGCCGGTTGTTACCTTACAACACCTAGTGATCTTGTCAAGAGGTTGAAGACCCTTCCAGCCCACTCCAGCTGTAACTTTTGTAACTTGAGTGTTTCTACACTCAGTTTTGAACAGTAATGACTAGTGCCTCTAAGGGTTGAATCTGTCATTTCTTACCCACGCCATTACATCACAATGTACTAGAACAGTGTTTCCCAAACTTTTTATAGTCCTGTACCCCTTCAAACATTTAACCTCCAGCTGTACCCCCTCTAGCACCGGGGTCAGCGCACTCTCAAATTTTGTTTTTTTGCCATCATTGTAAGCCTGCCACACACACACACACTATACGATACATTAATTAAACATAAGAATGAGTGTGAGTTTGTCACAACCTGGCTCGTGGGAAGTGACAAAGAGCTCTTATAGGACAAGAGCACCGAGAATCCACTCTCACATAAGCACATGGTTGCAAAGGGCATCAGTGTCTTAACAGCACGATTTGCCAAGCAGGATACTCCGAGCACAGCCCAATACAGAAATCTGGCAGTAGCTTCTGATTAAATTCACTTTTCACAGAACCGCTTGTTGCAATTTCTATGAGGTTCTCTTGTTCAGATATCGGTAAGTGGACTGGAGGCAGGGCATGAAAGGGATAACGAGTCCAGTTGTTTGTGTCATCCGTTTTGACAAAGTACCTGTGTAATTGCGCACCCAACTCACTGAGGTGCTTCACTATATAACATTTGACATTGTCCGTAAGCTTGAGTTCATTTGCACACAAAAAATCATACAATGATGGAAAGACCTGTGTGTTGTCCTTGTTAATGCAGACATAGAAGAGCTCCAACTTCTTAATCATAGCCTCAATTTTGTCCCGTACATTGAATATAGTTGCGGAGAGTCCCTGTAATCCAAGATTCAGATCATTCAGACGAGAAAAAAACATCACCCTGATAGGCCAGTCATGTGAGAAACTCGTCATCATGCAAGCGGTCAGACACGTTAAAATTATAGTCAGTAAAATAACTTTAAGCTCGTCTCTCAATTTAAAAAAAAAATGTCAATACTTTGCCCCTTGATAACCAGCGTATGTTGTAAAAGCGTTACATGGTCGCTGCCCATATCATTACAAAGTACAGAAAATACACGAGAGTTCAGGGGCCTTCCTTTAACAAAGTTAACCATTTTCCCTGTAGTGTCCAAAACATTTTTCAAGCTGTCAGGCATTCCCTTGGCAGCAAGAGCCTCTCGGTGGATGCTGCAGTGTACCCAAGTGGCATCGGGAGAAACTGCTTTCACGCGCGTTACCACTCCACTATGTCTCCCTCTCATGGCTTTTGCGCCATCAGTACAGATACCAACGCATCTTGACCACCAAAGTCCATTTGATGTCACAAAGCTGTCCAGCACTTTAAAAAATATCCTCTCCTGTTGTCCTGGTTTCCAGTGGTTTGCAGAAGAGAATGTCTTCCTTAATTGACAACCATAAATGTAACGGACATATACCAGTAGCTGTGCCAGGCCCGCCATGTCTGTTGACTCATCCAGCTGTAATGCATAGAATTCACTGGCTTGTATGTGAAGCAGTAATTCTTTCAAAACATCTCCTGCCATGTCACCGATGCGGCTTGAAACAGTGTTGTTTGATAAAGTCATTGTCTGTATTGTTTTGTTTTTGCCTTTCCCCCCAGCATTGTCCCAGTCATATCCGTGGCATTACTGAAGCATTGGATGTGCTTGTGGAAGCAGAACATCTTGTGTCGTGGACAGGTGCAGGTGTAGTACTGCTGGTAGTAGCAGTACTACCAGTAGAGCTGGTATGTGTCTCTATGGAAGCAGAACATCTTGTGTCGTGGACAGGTGCAGGTGTAGTACTGCTGGTAGTAGCAGTACTACCAGTAGAGCTGGTATGTGTCTCTATGGAAGCAGAACATCTTGTGTTGTTGACAGGTGCAGGTGTAGTACTGCTGGTAGTAGCAGTACTACCAGTAGAGCTGGTATGTGTCTCTATGGAAGCAGAACATCTTGTGTCGTGGACAGGTGCAGGTGTAGTACTGCTGGTAGTAGCAGTACTACCAGTAGAGCTGGTATGTGTCTCTATGGAAGCAGAACATCTTGTGTCGTGGACAGGTGCAGGTGTAGTACTGCTGGTAGTAGCAGTACTACCAGTAGAGCTGGTATGTGTCTCTATGGAAGCAGAACATCTTGTGTCGTGGACAGGTGCAGGTGTAGTACTGCTGGTAGTAGCAGTACTACCAGTAGAGCTGGTATGTGTCTCTATGGAAGCAGAACATCTTGTGTCGTGGACAGGTGCAGGTGTAGTACTGCTGGTAGTAGCAGTACTACCAGTAGAGCTGGTATGTGTCTCTATGGAAGCAGAACATCTTGTGTCGTGGACAGGTGCAGGTGTAGTACTGCTGGTAGTAGCAGTACTACCAGTAGAGCTGGTATGTGTCTCTATGGAAGCAGAACATCTTGTGTCGTGGACAGGTGCAGGTGTAGTACTGCTGGTAGTAGCAGTACTACCAGTAGAGCTGGTATGTGTCTCTATGGAAGCAGAACATCTTGTGTCGTGGACAGGTGCAGGTGTAGTACTGCTGGTAGTAGCAGTACTACCAGTAGAGCTGGTATGTGTCTCTATGGAAGCAGAACATCTTGTGTCGTGGACAGGTGCAGGTGTAGTACTGCTGGTAGTAGCAGTACTACCAGTAGAGCTGGTATGTGTCTCTATGGAAGCAGAACATCTTGTGTCGTGGACAGGTGCAGGTGTAGTACTGCTGGTAGTAGCAGTACTACCAGTAGAGCTGGTATGTGTCTCTATGGAAGCAGAACATCTTGTGTCGTGGACAGGTGCAGGTGTAGTACTGCTGGTAGTAGCAGTACTACCAGTAGAGCTGGTATGTGTCTCTATGGAAGCAGAACATCTTGTGTCGTGGACAGGTGCAGGTGTAGTACTGCTGGTAGTAGCAGTACTACCAGTAGAGCTGGTATGTGTCTCTATGGAAGCAGAACATCTTGTGTCGTGGACAGGTGCAGGTGTAGTACTGCTGGTAGTAGCAGTACTACCAGTAGAGCTGGTATGTGTCTCTATGGAAGCAGAACATCTTGTGTCGTGGACAGGTGCAGGTGTAGTACTGCTGGTAGTAGCAGTACTACCAGTAGAGCTGGTATGTGTCTCTATGGAAGCAGAACATCTTGTGTCGTGGACAGGTGCAGGTGTAGTACTGCTGGTAGTAGCAGTACTACCAGTAGAGCTGGTATGTGTCTCTATGGAAGCAGAACATCTTGTGTCGTGGACAGGTGCAGGTGTAGTACTGCTGGTAGTAGCAGTACTACCAGTAGAGCTGGTATGTGTCTCTATGGAAGCAGAACATCTTGTGTCGTGGACAGGTGCAGGTGTAGTACTGCTGGTAGTAGCAGTACTACCAGTAGAGCTGGTATGTGTCTCTATGGAAGCAGAACATCTTGTGTCGTGGACAGGTGCAGGTGTAGTACTGCTGGTAGTAGCAGTACTACCAGTAGAGCTGGTATGTGTCTCTATGGAAGCAGAACATCTTGTGTCGTGGACAGGTGCAGGTGTAGTACTGCCGGTAGTAGCAGTACTACCAGTAGAGCTGGTATGTGTCTCTATGGAAGCAGAACATCTTGTGTCGTGGACAGGTGCAGGTGTAGTACTGCTGGTAGTAGCAGTACTACCAGTAGAGCTGGTATGTGTCTCTATGGAAGCAGAACATCTTGTGTCGTGGACAGGTGCAGGTGTAGTACTGCTGGTAGTAGCAGTACTACCAGTAGAGCTGGTATGTGTCTCTATGGAAGCAGAACATCTTGTGTCGTGGACAGGTGCAGGTGTAGTACTGCTGGTAGTAGCAGTACTACCAGTAGAGCTGGTATGTGTCTCTATGGAAGCAGAACATCTTGTGTCGTGGACAGGTGCAGGTGTAGTACTGCTGGTAGTAGCAGTACTACCAGTAGAGCTGGTATGTGTCTCTATGGAAGCAGAACATCTTGTGTCGTGGACAGGTGCAGGTGTAGTACTGCCGGTAGTAGCAGTACTACCAGTAGAGCTGGTATGTGTCTCTATGGAAGCAGAACATCTTGTGTCGTGGACAGGTGCAGGTGTAGTACTGCTGGTAGTAGCAGTACTACCAGTAGAGCTGGTATGTGTCTCTATGGAAGCAGAACATCTTGTGTCGTGGACAGGTGCAGGTGTAGTACTGCTGGTAGTAGCAGTACTACCAGTAGAGCTGGTATGTGTCTCTATGGAAGCAGAACATCTTGTGTCGTGGACAGGTGCAGGTGTAGTACTGCTGGTAGTAGCAGTACTACCAGTAGAGCTGGTATGTGTCTCTATGGAAGCAGAACATCTTGTGTCGTGGACAGGTGCAGGTGTAGTACTGCTGGTAGTAGCAGTACTACCAGTAGAGCTGGTATGTGTCTCTATGGAAGCAGAACATCTTGTGTCGTGGACAGGTGCAGGTGTAGTACTGCTGGTTGTAGCAGTACTACCAGTAGAGCTGGTATGTGTCTCTATGGAAGCAGAACATCTTGTGTCGTGGACAGGTGCAGGTGTAGTACTGCTGGTTGTAGCAGTACTACCAGTAGAGCTGGTATGTGTCTCTATGGAAGCAGAACATCTTGTGTCGTGGACAGGTGCAGGTGTAGTACTGCTGGTTGTAGCAGTACTACCAGTAGAGCTGGTATGTGTCTCTATGGAAGCAGAACATCTTGTGTCGTGGACAGGTGCAGGTGTAGTACTGCTGGTAGTAGCAGTACTACCAGTAGAGCTGGTATGTGTCTCTATGGAAGCAGAACATCTTGTGTCGTGGACAGGTGCAGGTGTAGTACTGCTGGTTGTAGCAGTACTACCAGTAGAGCTGGTATGTGTCTCTATGGAAGCAGAACATCTTGTGTCGTGGACAGGTGCAGGTGTAGTACTGCTGGTAGTAGCAGTACTACCAGTAGAGCTGGTATGTGTCTCTATGGAAGCAGAACATCTTGTGTCGTGGACAGGTGCAGGTGTAGTACTGCTGGTAGTAGCAGTACTACCAGTAGAGCTGGTATGTGTCTCTATGGAAGCAGAACATCTTGTGTCGTGGACAGGTGCAGGTGTAGTACTGCTGGTAGTAGCAGTACTACCAGTAGAGCTGGTATGTGTCTCTATGGAAGCAGAACATCTTGTGTCGTGGACAGGTGCAGGTGTAGTACTGCTGGTTGTAGCAGTACTACCAGTAGAGCTGGTATGTGTCTCTATGGAAGCAGAACATCTTGTGTCGTGGACAGGTGCAGGTGTAGTACTGCTGGTAGTAGCAGTACTACCAGTAGAGCTGGTATGTGTCTCTATGGAAGCAGAACATCTTGTGTCGTGGACAGGTGCAGGTGTAGTACTGCTGGTAGTAGCAGTACTACCAGTAGAGCTGGTATGTGTCTCTATGGAAGCAGAACATCTTGTGTCGTGGACAGGTGCAGGTGTAGTACTGCTGGTAGTAGCAGTACTACCAGTAGAGCTGGTATGTGTCTCTATGGAAGCAGAACATCTTGTGTCGTGGACAGGTGCAGGTGTAGTACTGCTGGTTGTAGCAGTACTACCAGTAGAGCTGGTATGTGTCTCTATGGAAGCAGAACATCTTGTGTCGTGGACAGGTGCAGGTGTAGTACTGCTGGTAGTAGCAGTACTACCAGTAGAGCTGGTATGTGTCTCTATGGAAGCAGAACATCTTGTGTCGTGGACAGGTGCAGGTGTAGTACTGCTGGTTGTAGCAGTACTACCAGTAGAGCTGGTATGTGTCTCTATGGAAGCAGAACATCTTGTGTCGTGGACAGGTGCAGGTGTAGTACTGCTGGTTGTAGCAGTACTACCAGTAGAGCTGGTATGTGTCTCTATGGAAGCAGAACATCTTGTGTCGTGGACAGGTGCAGGTGTAGTACTGCTGGTTGTAGCAGTACTACCAGTAGAGCTGGTATGTGTCTCTATGGAAGCAGAACATCTTGTGTCGTGGACAGGTGCAGGTGTAGTACTGCTGGTAGTAGCAGTACTACCAGTAGAGCTGGTATGTGTCTCTATGGAAGCAGAACATCTTGTGTCGTGGACAGGTGCAGGTGTAGTACTGCTGGTTGTAGCAGTACTACCAGTAGAGCTGGTATGTGTCTCTATGGAAGCAGAACATCTTGTGTCGTGGACAGGTGCAGGTGTAGTACTGCTGGTAGTAGCAGCACTACCAGTAGAGCTGGTATGTGTCTCTATGGAAGCAGAACATCTTGTGTCGTGGACAGGTGCAGGTGTAGTACTGCTGGTAGTAGCAGTACTACCAGTAGAGCTGGTATGTGTCTCTATGGAAGCAGAACATCTTGTGTCGTGGACAGGTGCAGGTGTAGTACTGCTGGTAGTAGCAGTACTACCAGTAGAGCTGGTATGTGTCTCTATGGAAGCAGAACATCTTGTGTCGTGGACAGGTGCAGGTGTAGTACTGCTGGTTGTAGCAGTACTACCAGTAGAGCTGGTATGTGTCTCTATGGAAGCAGAACATCTTGTGTCGTGGACAGGTGCAGGTGTAGTACTGCTGGTAGTAGCAGTACTACCAGTAGAGCTGGTATGTGTCTCTATGGAAGCAGAACATCTTGTGTCGTGGACAGGTGCAGGTGTAGTACTGCTGGTAGTAGCAGTACTACCAGTAGAGCTGGTATGTGTCTCTATGGAAGCAGAACATCTTGTGTCGTGGACAGGTGCAGGTGTAGTACTGCTGGTAGTAGCAGTACTACCAGTAGAGCTGGTATGTGTCTCTATGGAAGCAGAACATCTTGTGTCGTGGACAGGTGCAGGTGTAGTACTGCTGGTTGTAGCAGTACTACCAGTAGAGCTGGTATGTGTCTCTATGGAAGCAGAACATCTTGTGTCGTGGACAGGTGCAGGTGTAGTACTGCTGGTTGTAGCAGTACTACCAGTAGAGCTGGTATGTGTCTCTATGGAAGCAGAACATCTTGTGTCGTGGACAGGTGCAGGTGTAGTACTGCTGGTAGTAGCAGTACTACCAGTAGAGCTGGTATGTGTCTCTATGGAAGCAGAACATCTTGTGTCGTGGACAGGTGCAGGTGTAGTACTGCTGGTAGTAGCAGTACTACCAGTAGAGCTGGTATGTGTCTCTATGGAAGCAGAACATCTTGTGTCGTGGACAGGTGCAGGTGTAGTACTGCTGGTTGTAGCAGTACTACCAGTAGAGCTGGTATGTGTCTCTATGGAAGCAGAACATCTTGTGTCGTGGACAGGTGCAGGTGTAGTACTGCTGGTAGTAGCAGTACTACCAGTAGAGCTGGTATGTGTCTCTATGGAAGCAGAACATCTTGTGTCGTGGACAGGTGCAGGTGTAGTACTGCTGGTAGTAGCAGTACTACCAGTAGAGCTGGTATGTGTCTCTATGGAAGCAGAACATCTTGTGTCGTGGACAGGTGCAGGTGTAGTACTGCTGGTAGTAGCAGTACTACCAGTAGAGCTGGTATGTGTCTCTATGGAAGCAGAACATCTTGTGTTGTCGACAGGTGCAGGTGTAGTACTGCTGGTAGTAGCAGTACTACCAGTAGAGCTGGTATGTGTCTCTATGGAAGCAGAACATCTTGTGTCGTGGACAGGTGCAGGTGTAGTACTGCTGGTTGTAGCAGTACTACCAGTAGAGCTGGTATGTGTCTCTATGGAAGCAGAACATCTTGTGTCGTGGACAGGTGCAGGTGTAGTACTGCTGGTTGTAGCAGTACTACCAGTAGAGCTGGTATGTGTCTCTATGGAAGCAGAACATCTTGTGTCGTGGACAGGTGCAGGTGTAGTACTGCTGGTTGTAGCAGTACTACCAGTAGAGCTGGTATGTGTCTCTATGGAAGCAGAACATCTTGTGTCGTGGACAGGTGCAGGTGTAGTACTGCTGGTTGTAGCAGTACTACCAGTAGAGCTGGTATGTGTCTCTATGGAAGCAGAACATCTTGTGTCGTGGACAGGTGCAGGTGTAGTACTGCTGGTAGTAGCAGTACTACCAGTAGAGCTGGTATGTGTCTCTATGGAAGCAGAACATCTTGTGTCGTGGACAGGTGCAGGTGTAGTACTGCTGGTAGTAGCAGTACTACCAGTAGAGCTGGTATGTGTCTCTATGGAAGCAGAACATCTTGTGTCGTGGACAGGTGCAGGTGTAGTACTGCTGGTAGTAGCAGTACTACCAGTAGAGCTGGTATGTGTCTCTATGGAAGCAGAACATCTTGTGTCGTGGACAGGTGCAGGTGTAGTACTGCTGGTAGTAGCAGTACTACCAGTAGAGCTGGTATGTGTCTCTATGGAAGCAGAACATCTTGTGTCGTGGACAGGTGCAGGTGTAGTACTGCTGGTAGTAGCAGTACTACCAGTAGAGCTGGTATGTGTCTCTATGGAAGCAGAACATCTTGTGTCGTGGACAGGTGCAGGTGTAGTACTGCTGGTAGTAGCAGTACTACCAGTAGAGCTGGTATGTGTCTCTATGGAAGCAGAACATCTTGTGTCGTGGACAGGTGCAGGTGTAGTACTGCTGGTAGTAGCAGTACTACCAGTAGAGCTGGTATGTGTCTCTATGGAAGCAGAACATCTTGTGTCGTGGACAGGTGCAGGTGTAGTACTGCTGGTAGTAGCAGTACTACCAGTAGAGCTGGTATGTGTCTCTATGGAAGCAGAACATCTTGTGTCGTCGACAGGTGCAGGTGTAGTACTGCTGGTAGTAGCAGTACTACCAGTAGAGCTGGTATGTGTCTCTATGGAAGCAGAACATCTTGTGTCGTGGACAGGTGCAGGTGTAGTACTGCTGGTAGTAGCAGTACTACCAGTAGAGCTGGTATGTGTCTCTATGGAAGCAGAACATCTTGTGTCGTGGACAGGTGCAGGTGTAGTACTGCTGGTAGTAGCAGTACTACCAGTAGAGCTGGTATGTGTCTCTATGGAAGCAGAACATCTTGTGTCGTGGACAGGTGCAGGTGTAGTACTGCTGGTAGTAGCAGTACTACCAGTAGAGCTGGTATGTGTCTCTATGGAAGCAGAACATCTTGTGTCGTGGACAGGTGCAGGTGTAGTACTGCTGGTAGTAGCAGTACTACCAGTAGAGCTGGTATGTGTCTCTATGGAAGCAGAACATCTTGTGTCGTGGACAGGTGCAGGTGTAGTACTGCTGGTAGTAGCAGTACTACCAGTAGAGCTGGTATGTGTCTCTATGGAAGCAGAACATCTTGTGTCGTGGACAGGTGCAGGTGTAGTACTGATAGCAGTAGCAGTAGTACCAGTAGAGCTGGTATGTGTCTCTATGGAAGCAGAACATCTTGTGTCGTGGACAGGTGCAGGTGTAGTACTGCTGGTAGTAGCAGTACTACCAGTAGAGCTGGTATGTGTCTCTATGGAAGCAGAACATCTTGTGTCGTGGACAGGTGCAGGTGTAGTACTGATAGCAGTAGCAGTACTACCAGTAGAGCTGGTATGTGTCTCTATGGAAGCAGAACATCTTGTGTCGTGGACAGGTGCAGGTGTAGTACTGCTGGTAGTAGCAGTACTACCAGTAGAGCTGGTATGTGTCTCTATGGAAGCAGAACATCTTGTGTCGTGGACAGGTGCAGGTGTAGTACTGCTGGTAGTAGCAGTAGTACCAGTAGAGCTGGTATGTGTCTCTATGGAAGCAGAACATCTTGTGTCGTGGACAGGTGCAGGTGTAGTACTGCTGGTAGTAGCAGTAGTACCAGTAGAGCTGGTATGTGTCTCTATGGAAGCAGAACATCTTGTGTCGTCGACAGGTGCAGGTGTAGTACTGATAGCAGTAGCAGTAGTACCAGTAGAGCTGGTATGTGTCTCTATGGAAGCAGAACATCTTGTGTCGTGGACAGGTGCAGGTGTAGTACTGCTGGTAGTAGCAGTACTACCAGTAGAGCTGGTATGTGTCTCTATGGATGCAGAACATCTTGTGTCGTCGACAGGTGCAGGTGTAGTACTGATAGCAGTAGCAGTACTACCAGTAGAGCTGGTATGTGTCTCTGGATGCGGGCCTTACTTTTTTTTACCATTTATCAATTTTAGAGAAAACGGAATGAGCAGCAGCTATGTTTGGCTACATACGGACTTGGTGGAATTCCTGCGAGAGAGTAACGGTTAATGTGATTGGATGTTAATTCTTTGACTAGGCTACCTGTATTTTACATTGTTATTTCGCTGAACACTAGATGGTTTCATTTTATTTTCAAATCGAATCAAATGCCGAATACAACAGGTGTAGGTAGACCTTACAGTGAAATGCTTACTTACAGGCTCTAACCAATAGTGCAAAAAAGGTATTAGGTGAACAATAGGTAAGTAAAGAAATAAAAACAACAGTAAATAGACAGGCTATATTCAGTAGCGAGGCTATAAAAGTAGCGAGGCTACATACAGATACCGGTTAGTCAGGCTGATTGAGGTAGTATGTACATGTAGATATGGTTACTATGCATATATGTGACTATGCATATATGATGGAAAGAGAGTAGCAGTAGCGTAAAAGAGGGGTTGGCGGGAAGCAATGCAGATATTTATTTTATTTGACCTTTATTTAACTAGGCAAGTCAGTTAAGAACAAATTCTTATTTTCAATGACGGCCTAGGAACAGTGGGTTAACTGCCTGTTCAGGGCAGAACGACAGATTTGTTCCTTGTGAGCTTGGGGATTTGAAATTGCAACCTTTCGGTTACTAGACCAACGCTTTAACCACTAGGCTACCCTGCCGCCCGGTTAGCCAATGTACGGGAGCACTGGTTGGTCGGCCCAATTGAGGTAGTATGTACATGAATGTATAGTTAAATTGACTATGCATAAATGATAAACAGTGAGTAGCAGCAGCGTAAAAAGAGGGGTTGGGGGGAGGCACACAATGCAAATAGTCCGGGTAGCCATTTGATGACCTGTTCAGGAGTCTTATGGCTTGGGGGTAAAAACTGTTGAGAAGCCTTTTTGTCCGAGACTTGGCACTCCGGTACCGCTTGCCATGCGATAGTAGAGAGAACAGTCTATGACTGGGGTGGCTGGGGTCTTTGACAATTTTTAGGGCCTTCCTCTGACATCGCCTGGTGTAGAGGTCCTGGATGGCAGGCAGCTTAGCCCCAGTGATGTACCGGGCCGTACACACTACCCTCTGTAGTGCCTCGTGGTCAGAGGCCGAGCAATTGCCGTAGGTTGGGCGCCGTAAAACTGCTGCCATTTCTTTTGGTGCCATTTTGACAGTGAAACAATGCTACTCAGGCGAGAAAAAAAACTCACCCAAATTTATAGCCCTGTTGGAAAATATAAATGTACTGTTTGAAAATATGAAGAAAAAAAAGAAAAGAGAAAAAAAAATACATATCTATATATATACACTGCTTAAAAAAATAAAGGGAACACTTAAACAACACAATGTAACTCCAAGTCAATCACACTTCTGTGAAATCAAACTGTCCACTTAGGAAGCAACACTGATTGACAATAAATTTCACATGCTGTTGTGCAAATGGAATAGACAACAGGTGGAAATTATAGGCAATTAGCAAGACACCCCCAATAAAGGAGTGGTTCTGCAGGTGGTGACCACAGACCACTTCTCAGTTCCTATGCTTCCTGGCTGATGTTTTGGTCACTTTTGAATGCTGGCGGTGCTTTCACTCTAGTGGTAGCATGAGACGGAGTCTACAACCCACACAAGTGGCTCAGGTAGTACAGCTCATCCAAGATGGCACATCAATGCGAGCTGTGGCAAGAAGGTTTTCTGTGTCTGTCAGCGTAGTGTCCAGAGCATGGAGGCGCTACCAGGAGACAGGCCAGTACATCAGGAGACATGGAGGAGGCCGTAGGAGGGCAACAACCCAGCAGCAGGACCGCTACCGCCGCCTTTGTGCAAGGAGAAGCAGGAGGAGCACTGCCAGAGCCCTGCAAAATGACCTCCAGCAGGCCACAAATGTGCATGTGTCTGCTCAAACGGTCAGAAACAGCCATTAGATACCGAGATGAGATCCTCAGACCCCTTGTGAGACCATATGCTGGTGCGGTTGGCCCTGGGTTCCTCCTAATGCAAGACAATGCTAGACCTCATGTGGCTGGAGTGTGGCAGCAGTTCCTGCAAGAGGAAGGCATTGATGCTATGGACTGGCCTGCCTGTTCCCCAGACCTGAATCCAATTGAGCACACCTGGGACATCATGTCTCGCTCCATCCACCAACGCCACGTTGCACCACAGACTGTCCAGGAGTTGGCGGATGCTTTAGTCCAGGTCTGGGAGGAGATCCCTCAGGAGACCATCCGCCACCTCATCAGGAGCATGCCCAGGCATTGTAGGGAGGTCATACAGGCACGTGGGGGCCACACACACTACTGAGCCGCATTTTGACTTGTTTTAAGGACATTACATCAAAGTTGGATCAGCCTGTAGTGTGGTTTTCCACTTTAATTTTGAGTGTGACTCCAAATCCAGACCTCCATGGGTTGATAAATTTGATTTCCATTGATAATTTTTGTGTGATTTTGTTGTCAGCACATTCAACTATGTAAAGAAAAACGTATTTAATAAGAATATTTCATTCATTCAGATCTAGGATGTGTTATTTTAGTGTTCCCTTTATTTTTTGAGCAGTATATATATTTTTTAATGTGAATCACATTTTTATTTGGCATACCCCTGACGGCGTTGCGCGTACCCCAGTTTGGGAATACTTGCGCTAGAAAACTGCCAGTGGCATATGAATATATTAGGTAATAAATATTAGGTAATACAGTGGTCTACCTCTACAGTGTTTATAGAGAAACAATGGTGTTCGCCTCATCAGTTTTCACAGTTAATCCTCAGGAAATCACACAGCAAAGATTCTCATCCTAGAGAAATTCTGTCCTCACTGTTACCACCTTCCCAAAATCAGACGATGTGATCATGCCATTTTTAGGCATGTAAAGTTGAGGAATGTTTTTTTTAGCTGTGTCAGGCAGTTAATGATTTTGCTTCCAGGATATTATTCATATTTGTTGCAAAGTTTTACATTAATTACCATGGCAAAATAATAAATTAATTGAAAGAGCAGTGCCACATCTACTATTAACCCTCAAGTTTTAAGAAATACTGAAGGAAGTGAATCACAATGATTCTTCACAAAATCACAATTCTAAACTGTCACAAAAGTATGTTCTTATTGATAAGTGGGAGTCTGGAATGGCCATGTACTCTTATCCTCACCCGGCACAGCCAGAAGAGGACTGGCCAACCCTCAGAGCCTGGTTCCTCTCTAGGTTTCTTCCTAGGTTCCTGCCTTTTCTAGTGAGTTTTTCCTAGCAACCGTGCTTCTACATCTGCATTGCTTTCTGTTTAGGGTTTTAGGCTGGGTTTCTGTATAAGCACTTTGTAACATCTGCTGATGTAAAAAGGGATTTATAAATACATTTGATTGAAATGTTGCAAGTCATACATAAGCTGACATCTTTAGTAAGAAAGATGTTAGCAACTCCAGTTATGTTTAATGACAATTCTACTCACAGGGGTTTTAAGTGTGCGTGTGTGTGTGGTTTCTGAAAGTGCAGAATAAAGAGAAATGATTAGTGAACTAAAATATAATATCAGGATATAGCATTAAACAATATTACAATGAAGTAACAAAATAAACTGCTATAACAGTAAATAAGTCACATTGACAACAGCTAGGTTTCTATCCAATTGGCGTCAAATTTTCATGTGAATATTCAAAATCCACAAAGAAAATGTGCATTTTCTACCCAGCAGACTTGTTGCGGATAAAAAATGAGTGTGATGACCTAGTGCACACAAAAATGACTTTTTTCGCATAAGTTTTCATGTACCAAATAAAAATCTAAAGTTCAATGTGTTTCCATCACATTTTCAACTCACAAAAATGGTTGTGTTAAACAGCAAACGTGCCTACTCTGGTCTTGGCACGTGTGCTCCAGCTAGCAGATACAGTGCGGGTAGGTTTTGCTGGTAGGCTAGTGTACAGGAAAGGTTATTATGGATGAGCGAGAATATATTTTTTTGTCAAAAAGGCAGTCAAGCATCGATCAGCATGTCACCAGAATAAGACCCTGGATATTTATTAGAAAGCATCATGATCAACGTGCACTTTAACCACCCTGTGAAGTTCATCATAACTTATTTCTGTAGCCTAATAAACTGAATGGTTTCCAGAGTCATAGTGGGAGGACCACGCACCATATCATCAAGTTTATTTAAATATGATAGTTATTATATCAATATTTGCGCATAAAGGAGTTTACACCACCATTTCTCGCATGATTAATTTTACTGACACAAAAAGATCCCAACATGTCGAACGAACAAATGACCTACCTGCATTTATAAAATTGTACCGAAACTACCTGTTTCCATCACAACGGTCGTGTTTTTTATTTTTATACTGTATGACTTTACTTGCAAAAAAACTGTGGATGGAAACATGGTTAGTGACAGATTTAAATGCACCATTGATTTACATAGGAAACAGTAATTGAAAAGCTCCACAACGGGGCAGGGCAGATGGCTACACAGGCCGAAGGGCCAAGACTGCAACTTCAAAGGAGGCAGCGTTAGCAGTGGAAACTAGCAATTCTCCGATGTCGCTAGCATGCAGATTATAGCTAAAGAACTAGTGGAGGAATGTACATAAGCACATGGAACATAGTAGGATACTACAAAAAAGGTTATGTAATTAGTACCTCGCGTGTCTGAGACTACAATGAAGAACACTCTCTACACATTCTCTGTACATGGACCAATTACTGGGCATGAAGCCGCCACATGCAAATCAATTAGCAATGGAAAATAACTACACTCGGTGTGCTAAAGTAGAAAACAACAACAACAATATACAACTAGAAAAATGGTGTGCTTGTGAACGATCAATCGATTGATAGGATGGTCTGAACATGTAAAAGGTTTGGTGTCTCTAGCTTGAATGGTTGAAGAGTTACTATTGGTGGGTTGTTTTATGCTAATTTAAGCACGTTTATATAGTTATAGTTGATAAACGTTTGAAAGAATTTAAAGTTCGGATAGCCTGAACATGAAGTACAGGGAATGAACAGTTATAGGACATGGATAGGAACAGAATACAGAGAGGGTCTGGACAGGGGAAAACAAAACAACAATAATGCTGACACTGATCTAAATGAGGAACAGAAAGATGGGAGGGGCAATAAACAAGGTAATGGAGTCCAGGTGAGTCCAATGAGTGCTGATGCGCGTAATGATGGTGACAGATGTGTGTGATGAAGGGCAGCCTGGTGCCCTCGAGTGCCAGAGAGGGGAAGCGGGAGCAGGCGTGATGATAATTATTTATGCAAATATTTATAGATATAGTTGATCAAAGTGTTTAAGAATTGGAAGTTAGGATAGCTTAAACGGTTTAAGAATGACTTTTGGTGAGTTGTCCTTTGTCAAGTTGGCTGGATGTCCTACCATACCCCATTCAAAGGCACTTAAATATTTTGTCTTGCACATTCATACTCTGAATGGCACACATACACAATCAATGTCTCAATTGTCTCAAGTCTTAAAAATCCTTATTTAACCTGTTTCTTCCCCTTTATCTACACTGAATGAAGTGGATTTAACAAGTGACATCCGTAAGGGATCAAAGCTTTCACCTGTTGTAGGTTATTGTCCTGCTGAAAGGTGAATTTGTCTCCCAGTGTCTGTTGGAAAGCAGACTGAACCAGGTTTTCGTCTTGGATTTTGCCTGTGCTTGAGCTTTATTCAGTTTATTTTTATCCTAAAAAAACTCCCTTGTCCTTCCGATGACAAGCATAGCCATAACATGATGCAGCCACCACCATGCTTGAAAATATGAAGAGTGGTGCTCAGTGATGTGTTGTGTTGGATTTGCCTCAAACATCACACTTTGTATTCATGACATGAAGTTAATTTCTTTGCCACATTTTTTGCAGTTTTACTTTAGTTCCTTATTGCAAACAGGATGCATTTTTTTGGATATTTATATTTTGTACCGGCTTCCTTCTTTTCACTCTGTCATTTGGGTTAATATTGTGGAGTAACTACAATGTTGTTGCTCCATCCTCAGTTTTCTCCTATCACAGCCATTAAACTCTGTAACTGTTTTAAAGTCACCATGGTGAAATTCCTTCCTCTCCGGCAACTGAGTTAGGAAGGACACCTTTATCTTTGTAGTGACTGGGTGTATTAATACACCATCCAAAGTGTAATTCATAACTTCACCATGCGCAAAGGGATATTCAATGTCTGCTTTGTTATTTCTACCCGTCTGCCAATAGGTGCCTTTCTTTGCGAGGCCTTGGAAAACCTCCCTGGTCTTTGTGGTTGAATCTGTATTACAATTACAGATAATTGTGTGGGGTACAGAGATGAGATAGTCATTAAAAAATCATCTTAAACACTATTATTGCACACAGTGTCCGTGCAACTTATTATGTGACTTGTTAAGCACATTTTTACTCCTGAACTTATTTAGGCTAGCCATAACAAAGGGATTGAATACATATTGACTGAAGACATTTCAGCTTTTTATTATTTTATTAATTTGTACAAATTTCTAAAAACATAATCACACTTTGACATTATGGGGTATTGTGTGTAGGCCTGTGACACCAAATCTCAATCCATTTGAAATATAACACAACTTAATGTGTTAAAAGTCAAGGGGTGTGAATACTTTCTGAAGGAACTGTAAGTCTATGGCACTTTTAAATATTGGTGTAGTACAAAAAGTATAAATGCTCAACAACCCCAAAATGATCATACAATCTAAGTTGGGGCAGTCCACAAATTTGGAAGTTGGTTTTGTGTTAATAGCTTAGCTCGTTTAAGCACTAGAGTGTGCGGAAGAAATCTAATAATAATATGAGTATGTCCGAAATCTAGAGTTGCCTCCCGTGTGGTGCAGCGGTCTAAGGCACTGCAGTGCTTGAGGCATCACTACAGACCCAGGCTTGATCCTGGGATCAATAAGGTGACACACAATTGGTCCAGCGTCGTCCGGGTTAGGGGAAGGTTTGTCCGGCTGGTATTGTCCTTGTCTCCTTGGGTAATAGATATATGCATTAATTGCATGCACATCTAATTAAGCAAGTATGCATTATGATAATAAATGATAATAATTCCCATACCAATGTAATGCACATGTTTATATTTCAAATAATATATATTTATTAGAGAGACACAGACACACTGAGGTGGATTAACCACGTTGAATTGAATATAATTTATTTGGGTAAAAACATTTAGACCTACAACAAGATGTACATTGTATTCCCAGAGGACAGCACTTAAAAGTATGAAATAAAACATTTGTTTGCAAGTTGGTCCTCGACGGTAAAAACTTAAGATATTATGAAAGAGGGGCATCTTATTTTCCTTCTGTGTGCTTCTGACAATTCAAACCTAATTTACCAATGAGTGTTCATGGTCGATTTCTCTCAAAGCACCCGTCAATAAGAGTAACCAGGATAAAGGTCCAATTCATAAACCTGGATTGTGGAATACTAGCTATTATACATCATGGGCATTCATCAATCTAATTTCTGACATAACTGTATGGGCTATCAAACCATTGTCATATGACGTGCCAAACTGAACATGATTTCTAAATGGCATATATTTATTCATTTATTAACTAGGGCTTCATTCGCATTTGATTGCTTGAAGTTTTGGGGCCACATGTACTTCAGAGTTATGGTGTGTTCCACTCGTTAACTTTGAGGCTTTAACAAGGGCCTATTGTTTCAGAAACTAGAGAAGGCTGTGTTTTAAAAAGAAAGAACACTGAAAGAATGAGCTGACCTGGATTACAAAGTGTTGTTATGACTGCTACCAATATTAGGTTTGTATGGTCAGCAACTTATTATTTGAAAAAAAGGGCATTGGAGTGGAATTGGCAGCCTGTGACCAGTGAATTTCAGGTTCAAAGGGTTTTACACTTGATGTGGTACCCTTGAATTTTAAAAAATGAATGAAGCTTGTTGATATTCATCAGGATTCAAATGGCCTCAACACTTTCAAGCAACTGAATTGGAATGTTTCACTCTGTGTTTCACCCCATTTCACTCTGTTTAAAAATGTATCCCTAATGAACGAGACCCTGATCAGGGACCACATAGGGACCTCTGACCTGGTTACTATAACACCCCATACAAACTCTGACTGCTTCCTCGGAATAATCCCATATTTCTCCAAAAAGGTGTAGCCTATATTTTATTGGTTGAAATTATCAATTAGCGAATGGAAATATTACAGATTGTGGCTTTAAGAGTGACCTTCACCATTCTAACCCACCAATGTCCCATCCTTATCCATGGATGGTGGTATTAGGGATGGGTGTGTTGTTGTTTTGCCACTGTCAGGGGAGTCTAGCCAGCACTGCATCCTGGCACAAGGACCTGCCTCCTAATGGGATTGTTGTCTGCCTGTGTAACCACCCCCCTCTGCTCCCTGCCCCAAGCCGTTCAGCAGAGAGAGAGATGGAGAGTGCACTTCTTAATTCAACCCCTATCCTATTTTGGTGTCTTTGTGAGTCACCAAGTACATTAAAAGGAGAAAAGAGATCTGTCCGGAATATTCTATCAGTAGAATGCTTTATATCACGTTCCATCTACTTTGATAATGAATGTTTCTGATTGTCATATCAGCTTAGCTTGTGCTGAAGCTTGTACCTTTTTTGAACTACAGTTTTGACCAAGCTAGCTTACATACTAAGGAAGAGGGAGTGGATGGGTGGCAGTAAAACAATACGGCTCTAAGTTATAAGGAGCTGCTTTTTCTAGACAATGACATCCCCTTTCATTGCTCCAGTTCGTCAAGCCTTCCTGTCTTTTTTTTATACCTTTGAAAATCAGTAGCCTGGAGCAGAACATTGTTTTAACTGACCAAATCTGCTGGCAAAAAAAGTACCCTCTAGCATGAAATCCCCAAAGGCAACTTTGAAGACCAAAAAGAGAACTATTAGCTTAATTTTGTGTTTATAGTAACACTTTCTTTGAAGATGGTATATGAAACTGTACCATTGAAGTCAAAAAGCCTCTGCTAAATTAGCATGGTGGAACTGTATAGCTCAGTTGGTAGAGCATAGCGCTTGCAACGCCAGGATTGTGGGTTAAATACCCTCTTGGGCCACCCATATAAAAATGTATGAATGTGTGATATTAAGTCGCTTTGGAAAAAAATTGTCTGCTAAATGGCATGTATAAGTAAGCAATTCCAGGTTGACAAGTTAAAAACAGCCTTGGTGCTTTTGGATTAGATACTGTACATCCTCTAAATTTAGCCCCAAGGTTTTTCAGTTTTGGTCAGGAGCCTCGGGAAGCGAAGAGTAAGACGATACAGGGGTGAATCTCAGTCACAGTCTGACTATATACGTATTAACAGAGTAAACAGCTATCTAACTATGGCTCTGCTCTCCAGAAGGACAAGTCATTATTAAACTGATAAAGGTCTGTGTATATAATCTGATATAGAATTATTTCTTGGCCATAGATTAAACCTAACTGATGTGTAAATGACAAAGAGAGAGAGATAATCTGAAGTCCATTTTAGACTGTAACAACACACTGATGTAATTGAATCAATAGGTGATTCTTGGCTATTCTTGTGTCATTAGCATATGTGGCAGCGGCAACTCCTCTCCTGATGCTTCAAAGTATTGTTCGGCCATTGAGTCAATAGTGTTGTCAGTGAGATTGTGCTCTTTTCCTTGTCCACTTTGTAGCATTCCTCGAAAGAGAGCCACTGTTCTCTATTTGTCTGAGTATCCAAGGATGAATGTCTAGCAAGTGACGTTTATGAGGGCATTATGTTGAAACATTCAAATAAAATGTTTAAGAACATTGAATCAAACGTTGGCATTGGGTAACTGAGCAGATACAGTTCAACTAACCACACCTTTTCACTTTTATTCTCCCAATCGCTGTAAGTAATCTTTGCCCACAGGGTGGTAAATGGTTATAGCATATAGAACAGTCCAATGATATTTGCTTAGTGACCCTAAAGGCTTTTATCTCTCTCTAAGTCTAATTAAGCTGCTGTCATCACTGTCCATACAGGGCTTAGACTGATATAAAAGCACTCACTACCGTTCAAAAGTTTGGGGTCACTTAGAAAGAAAAATAGCTTTTTTGTCCATTAAAATAACATCAAATTGATCAGAAATACAGTGTAGACATTGTTCATGTTGTAAAAGACTATTGAAGCTGGAAACGGCTACAAATGTTTTATGGAATATCTACGTAGGCCCATTATCAGCAACCATCACTCCTGTGTTCCAATGGCACGTTGTGTTAGCTAATCCAAGTTTATTATTTTAAAAGTCTGATCATTAGAAAACCCTTTTTCAATTATGTTAGCAGTTGTGTTAATTAAAGAAGAAATAAAACTGTCTTTCTTTAGACTAGTTGAGTATCTGGAGCATCAGCATTTGTGGGTTCGATTACAGACTTAAAGATGTCCAGAAACAAAGCACTTTGTTCTGAAACTCTATTCTTATTCTGAAAAATGAAGTCTATGCCATGCAAGAAATAGCTAAGAAACTGAAGATCTTGTACAACGCTGTGTACTACTCCCTTCACAGAACAGCGCAAACTGGCTCTAAACAGAATAGAAAGAGGAGTGGGAGGCCCCAGTGCACAACTGAGCAAGTGGACAAGTACATTATTGTGTCTAGTTTGAGAAACAGACGCCTCACAAGTCCTCAACTGGCAGTTTCTTTAAATAGTACCCGCAAAACACCAGTCTCAACATCAACAGTGAAGAGGTGACTCCAGGATGCTGGTCTTCTAGGCAGAGTTCCTCTGTCCAGCGTCTGTGTTCTTTTGCCCATCTTAATATTTTTGTTGGCCAGTCTGAGATATGGCTTTTTCTTTGCAACTCTGCCTGTGTGTTTTTAGTTTTACTATCTGTGTGAGGACTTCTGGTATTTTGCTGGTCCCCACAAGGAAAAAGGCTATTTTAGGGTAGAGTTATTGTTACAATTAGGGTTAAGGTTAGAATTGGGGTTAGGGGAAAAATGATGTTGAATGGGAATAAATTGTTTGGTCCCTACAAGGATAGTAAAAAAAAACGTGTGTCTGTGTGTGCCTGTGTGTGATGTGTTCCAGATGGGAGGAGGAGCTGTCTAAGCGCCAGCAGATGGAGGCCATGGTGGAGACACTTCAGGAGGTGAGAGCTCATCTCTGCCATCTTAAATCATCATACCCACACCGCACTCCCTCTTCTAGCTCACTGCATCCCAGTACTGTGTCTTTTCTCCTGAAGTATCTAGGCGTGGGCTGGACTAAAGGGAGTTTCCAACATATTTCTTATACCAGTCATTTCCTTTCAAATCCAAAGTTCAAAAGGCATTGTCCATAAAGGGACAATCCATTTTCCACCTGAAGCCAAATACCCAGCTTAAAAATTCGAACTTTCCCTCAGGCCCGGGTTGGGTCCAGTTTGATTGTCATCGGGTCTTGGATTTATGTAACTATAGACCCGAGTGGACCCGACCACGGCTCTGCATAGAATATAGCATATTTATTTTACGCTAATAAGGGATTTATTTATTTATAGAAGGCCTAGCCAAAATATAAAGACCTTTTCGTTAACCCAGAAGAGCAACTTGGATAATATATTTGTTTTAAATGTCACTCAGGTCTAAATTTGGTCTGGTCTAGACGGGTCTATGTCTGATTGTTCTTGGGTCCATTCGTGTCCTGGTCCCTCTTTTTTTTATGATAGGGTCTGTTCAGGTCTGGGTCTGATTGTCCTCCAACTTTTTGGACCCGATGCAGGAACAGCTCTACTCTGTGTCATGTTTGTGGGTGTTTTGCATGACTGCCAGTAAGTTACCTATTCAGGAACTGTGATAACTTGTTATCTTCGGATGCCTCTGACATATGTATCCCGTGTGGCTCAGTTGGTAGAGCAGGGTGCTTGCAACGCCATGTTTGTGGGTTTGATTCCCACGGGGGACTCGTATGGAGGAAATGTATCCACTCACTACTGTAAGTTGCTCAGTATAAGAGTGCCTGCTAAATCACTAAAATGTGTACTGTGTGTCTGAATGTTGTTTTACAAAAACAGAATGGGAAAGTTCATGATAGAAAATAGATATGGGTGGGGACAGGTTGCGTTCAGATGCTTTAGTCCCGCTGTGTACATGTTAGTCAGTGGGAACCAATGCTTGGTGTGTTACTGTGTCTTATAACCCCTAAAGACTGAAACACGTTACTCATATAACACATTTAAAAAGCCAATAGCACTGACTCACACTGACTAGCTATGTTTCAACTGTTTCCCGCTAGCAGAATTCCAGATGACTTTTATTGGAGCTCTTGGCCCAAAACCCAGAACTCAATCCACTTTGACATTGTTTCTGTGATGCATCAAAATAGTGGATTGTAGAGTAATAAAATGACTTTTCAACATGTTATGCAGACTTTTTCTTGAGAAAGGGACACTGTTGCAATAGGAATTTAATTGTAATGTTTTCAAGATGTTTTAAGACACATTTTCAAAATGAAAACAAGGGATAAACATGGAATGAACTCCTTCAGAGGTGTAGAATTAGTGCATGGTTATTCATAAACGTGTAAGAGTTTATTTTGCTTCTACATCTGCATTGCTTGCTGTTTTAGGCTGGGTTTCTGTATAGATCTTTGTTACATCTGCTGATGTAAAAAGGGCTTCATAAATACATTTGATTTGATATTGAGCCGTGGTGTGTCAGTAGATTAGATGTAGAGTGTGATCTGGCTGTGTGTTCCATGGTCTGCCCTCTCCAGAGTGCCCAGGAGTCTGAGGTGGTTCAGGGGGAGCTCACTGACAAGGTGGAGAGACTCAATACAGAGCTGGGGGTCTTCAAGAGCCTCATGACCGATAATGTAAGTAATGATGCTGAGGCTTTATTTACCATCCCTTATTCTCCTATTTACACAGAAATGGCATGGTAAAATGGTAAGTACAAAGTAATCACTTAATAGTGTGTGTGCTTCATTTAAACTAGAAACACCCAACCAACTTTAAATTGTGCGGACTGGTTGAACTTGCTGTAAGTTGCTTTAATAAAACTTTTTGACACTGTTTATATATATTTTTTCATTACACTCATTTATTACCACTCAACCAACGTATATTTAATTTCATCCATCCCCCCATCTGTTCTGTTACTGATGCATGTGGCCACTCTCAGCTGTATAGCCTGGCAGTCAGAATGCTCACAACACATTTTATCATACATCACATAGACACTCTCCCTTGAACACTGAGGCCAAGAAATTCCTTTGGAAATGGTGGGAGCTAAGTTAGTTGCACAGAAAGGCAGACAGATGGACGGTTGGACCAACGGACAGACGGACAAACAGACACCGAGCGAGAGAATGACAAACAGGCCAACAGACAGGCCGACAGACAGACAGGTCGAGTAGCAGTGAGATGAGAAACCCTTATGGCTCACCTCACACAGCCTCCCCATTCTTTGAGGCCCTGTGGTTTTGGCCAGCTTTCTAATGAACGCTCCACACACTCTGTCTGTGGTCTGGAGTAGTTACACTCACAGACTAGCCAAAACCTGCCCAGACTGCTGTTTCACACACAATGACTCTTGGCCCTTCCCAGTGACTTCTTAACCCTTTTAAGTTCATTTATTTATTGTCAAACAATGACACCTTTTAAGTGCCTTTTCAGTTAGTTTATTACTTTAAAAGTGCAAGTCATGGCCTTAAAACTAGATTTAACTACGTAATAGGAAAATGTTGCCTCGTAAAACGATACTCTCTGATACTGACAGTATTAAGCAAATGTAAGAATTGACACAGCTCATGGATATTATCTGACTGACAATAAACCAACTCCATCCTTTAGGAAATGTCAGAATTGGACACTGCGATCCAGGAGAAGGCCATGAAGGTGGACATGGATATCTGCAGACGCATTGACATCACTGCCAAACTATGTGATGTGGCCCATCAACGCAACTCCGAAGACATGAGCAAGATGTTCAACATGAGTCCCCACATGAGCCCCTCCAGAGCAACCCCAGAGAGCAAGGTAAATAGATACAGCACCAGTCAAAAGTTTGGACACACCTACTCATTCAAAGGTTTTTCTTTATTTTTACTATGTTCTGCATTGTATAATAATAGGGAAGACATCAAAACTATGAAATAACACATGGAATCATTTAGTAACCACAAAAATGTTTATATATTATATTTGAGATTCTTCAAAATAGCCACACTTTGCCTTGATGAAAGCTTTGTACACTCTTGGCATTTTCTCAACCAGCTTCACCTGGAATACTTTTCCAACAGTCTTGAAGGAGTTTTAATATATGCTGAGCACTTGTTGGCTGCTTTTCCTTCCCTCTGCGGTCCAACTCATCCCAAACCATCTCAATTGGGTTGAGGTCGGGTGATTGTGGAGGCCAGTTCATCTGACGCAGCACTCCATCACTGTCCATATCGGTCAAATAGCCCGTACACAGCCTGGAGGTGTGTTGGGTCATTGTCCTGTTGAAAAACAAATGATAGCCCCACTGAGAGCAAACCAGATGGGATGGCGTGTTGCTGCAGAATGCTGTTGTAGACATGCTGGTTAAGTGTGCCTTGAATTCTAAATAAATCACAGACCGTGTAACCAGCAAAGCACCCCCACACCATCACACCTCCTCCTTCATGCTTCACGGTGGGAACCACACATGCGGAGATCATCCATTCACCTACTCTGTGTATCACAAAGACACGGCGGTTGGAAATGTTTCCCCATTTTCTTTCCAGTTTGCTTAATTTGTATAATATATTACACTGGATCTTTCTTGAATAAGTTCCTCCATTTCTTTTTGTTTTTCCTCTAACGTATTCTGTGCCTCTATGGTACAGTTTTTTATTTCTATCTGTACTGTTAGTCCTTCAATTTACTTTGTTAATATGGACTTGTATTATCTAAATTGCTTTTGTTTTACAGATGAGTACTGAATTGCATGGCCTCTAAAAAGGCACATTTAAAAGTGTCCCATACAATAAGGGGATCTGCTGAACCTATGTTATGTTGGAAAAAGTCTTATAAATTCTTCTGTCCTAGTTATAAACAAGTTATCATCCAGTAGGCTTTGATGAAATTTCCAATAACAGTAATATATATGCCAATTATGTGATGATCCGACTGTATTCTGTCCCATATCAACACTTTTTAAAAACTTTTGGTGCCAGAGAGAATGTCATAAGAAAATAATCAAGACGACTAGCTTGATTAAGCCTCCGCCATGTATATCTCTCTAGGTCAGGATATTTAAGCCTCCATATATCCACTAATTCCAATATGTCCTTGACATTCATGATTTCCTTAAGTGCCTGAGGGTGATAGTTTGTGGTGTGATTTCCTTTACTGTCCATAGAGGTATTTATAACCATATTAAAATCTCCCACCATAATAATAGAGTCTAGTGTTGCTTGTAGAGTTGATAAATTCTTATATTTTCAAAGAAGCTTGGATCATCATTATTTGGACTGTATAGGTTAATAAATCATATCTGTTTATTGTCCAATAACATATTTAATATAATCTATATACCTTGATGATCTGTTTTGGACAATTTGCACATTTGGATCAAAATTATTGTTAATTAATGTCATCACCCCGTTTAAATTTTTGCCCATGGGAGAAATATATTTTGCCCCCCCAGTAGTTTTTCCACAAAACTTAATCTAAAATTGTTGAATGAGTTTCCTGTAAATAATATACATTATATTCCTTCTCTTTAAGCCAGGTAAATACTGATCGTCTTTTCTTATTATCTGCTAAGCCATTACAATTATAACTGGCTATACTTATTTCACCACTTACCACAATGATACACAAGTTTCAATTCTGTTCATCAAAATATATGTTTGTAAACGTACCATTAAAAAGTAATATGATGATTGAGTGTCTATATAGCTGTACCAGGATATTTGCATTGCTACTAAGTAAACCTCCAATTGACCCCCACTATTCCACCCGCTAAAAGCCCTCCACCCAGGGAAATATTTTACCAAACAGGGCAATCATCTGTATTCCACCCCTACTTTGTCACAACACAACTGATTGGCTCAAACACATTAAGGAAAGAAATTCCACAAATTAACTTTTAACAAGCCACAGCTGTTAATTTAAATGCATTCCAGGGGACTACCTCATGAAGCTGGTTGAGAGAATGCCAAGAGTGTGCAAAGCTGTCAACAAGGCAAAGGGTGGCTACTTTGAAGAATCTCAAATATAAAATATTTTGATTTGTCTAACACTTTTTTCGTTACTACAGGATTCCATGTGTTATTTCATAGTGTTGATGTCTTCAGTATTATTCTACAATGTAGAAAATAGTAAAAATAAAGAAAAACCCTTGAATGAGTAGGTGCATCCAAACTTTTGACTGGTACTGTATGTTTGCTTATGTATGGTAGTGATAAACACCAGTATATTGGGCCATTCCATATGAAGGAATAAAGATGTCCATGAAATTCTGTATTTTACATACACACACACTCTCACTCCCCTTCACACATGTGTAGTAGGTTGACTAGTGTGTGGTGTGTTTCCCACAGGGGGCTGGTGCTGCATCGTGCAGGAAGAAAGAGCGTAAGGCTGTGTGTGAGGAGAGAAGTCCTGAGATGGAAGCTGAGTCTGGTGGGGGAGAGGAGGATGAAGCGGAGCACGTCGTAGGGTCACTCAACATCACAGACGAGATGAAACGCATGCTCAACCAGTTGTGAGTGGCCCAACCTTTGACCTGTGTTATGTAACTTCCTGTTTTGCCTAAATTGCTAATGAGTGCTGGATCTTTGCCGTTGATCCGGAACATGTCGATTTTGACCTGGTTTAGTTCAAGGACTACGGTCAAAATGTTATCCAAATAACTGTGGTTTGAGCCATACAATATGATTCTTTGAATTATATCCCCACTGTAGTGTGTCTGGTTAGATAGCATCTCCTAGTCAGTTTCATGTGTGCTTTGTTACTGTGTCATGTTTTCATCTGTCTGTCAGTCACTGTCTGTCTGTTTGTTTTCTTTCTCTTCCCTGTCCTCTTCATTTTGCAACCCTTTTCAAATGTGCATGCCTTTCGTTTTGGTTTCCCCCTTCCCTTTTTGTCTTCTCTCTTTTCTCCCCTCCCTTTCCACCTTCATGTCTCCTCTCTTTTTCTCTGTCCCTCCCTCTCCCCACTTCTCCATCCCTCTTGTATGCAGAACTTGCATAGATGATAATTCCTTTGTCACCAGGAGGGAGACGTTTGACTTTGATGACGACTGTGACAGCCTGGCTTGGGAGGAGAATGGGGAGACACTGCTCCTCTGGGAGGACTTCGCCAACTACAACACCCCCTGTGCTGCAGCCAGCGCTACTGCAGGTGCCTGTGCTGCAGCAGAAGGACAAGGGGAAGGCCCTGGGCAGGTTAGTGCTGCCCCCTACTGTTCATCCAAAAGCATTGTCTGGGAACTTCAACAAAAAAAAAGTAAGTTGTCTCTGTTGATGATTTAATCACCTCATGCCCTAGTGCTGTAAGGCCTTTATTCTGGCTGGCCTCAGAATGTAAAGGAAATATATGTCAATACAACTGTGTAATTATTTATTTTATTGTTTGTCTAATTGTGTGCTGTTTAATTGTGTGTTCGGCCAATGTTTATTTACCTTACCTATCCATCTACATTCTATAACTGTATGAATGTTAACTGTATAAAATTGCTTATTGTAGATAGCGCAAGTCTCCAAGCTGCAAAAAAGATGGCGCCGTACTGGATAGCCTCTGTTTTGCAAGCTCCGACCCAACTTTGCTATTTTATTTTTGCATTGTTGGGTTTTGAGTTTGCAAGAAAGGCATTTCACTGTACTTGTGCATGTGACATTAAAACTTGAAAAGTAAAGTCTACTACTGTATTTTCAATGTTGCTACAGTACACATCGTTTAAATGGGTCTGTTGTGCATTGATAGGCCTCTCAAGATGGCAGTCTGGGCAGCCTGATCGATGAGACTGAGATGCTTTTCCAGAACCGAGAGAAGGAGTACCAGGAGACCATGGGGCAAATAGAGGTGGGAGATCAAGAGAACAGAGGTCATAGTTAATGTTGTGTGACTCACTCTCCTGTGTGTTAGTCATTCATTGTTATTAATATTTGGCTACAGTCCATATTTACCCCCCAACCTGTTTCCCCTTTCGATCCCCTCTGACTCACCCTCTCACATCTCCTCCCACTCTTTTGCTCTGACTCTTACACCATTCACCACCTTCTCTCTTTCACTCCTCCTCTCCCACCTCTCTGATTCTCCCTCTCCCCCCCACCCAGTATGAGTTGGCTACAGCTAAGAGTGATATGAACCGTCACCTACAGGAGTACATGGAGATGTGTTCTATGAAGAGAGGCCTGGATGTGCAGATGGAGACCTGCAGAAGACTCATTAAGGGTTCAGGGGGCAACGGCAGGTCAGACACGCCTCTTTCTCCACACATGATGAGAAACAATGTAATTTCAATGCAATGGGGCATTTTTCCATTTGATGCCGAAACGTCAACATTAATCAGTCTCCATTTTATTTAATTGTTGTTTTTTTACCATCAAAGAATTTGTTAGTTGTTTCTCCTCACATTATTAAGCACTAGTCTAGTCAAGTAATTCTGGACATGCTCTGTCAATACAGTAGGCCTAATCATAGAGGATATGACTGACATCTTCCTTATTTCCTCCCTCTGATATAGGAAGTCTCCATCATTCAGCTCGGTGGCGAGCAGCGACTCAGGGAACAGTGATGAGATCCAGGAGGAGCTGGAGAAGGACGGAGAGGCATTAGGAGGGGTCAGCTGATAACTGAACCCTGACCCTTGACCCTCCGGCCCCTCCCTCCACCACCTGATCCTGCAGAGATGATGGAGGAAATGCTGTGATCCTCCTCTCCTTCAGCAGGTTTCCAATTGATCTAGGAGGAGTCCTGTGGACTCTATGTAAACTATTGGTGCTTCACCGTTTATTACCCATACAGGGATGAACTTGTATTCCTCAACAAGGTGCAGTGTTGGTTCTTCCTCACTGCTTCTCACTGTCCTTTCACTGACTAAAGTACTCACCCCCACTCAACACATATCTCCACACACACTCAACTTACTGTACACCTATGGTCATTTAACTGTGTATTCACCCCAGTATTCATCCTAACCATGTTAAGATACAGAAATCCGGACATATTCAGCCATTAGGGAGTCTATCAAAGTGGTCCATATGATATATTTCAGAGTAAGTGTTGGCAGGGAAATTGCATTTGATGTACTAAAGAGGTCAGTCTTCACACACTGAAGTCAGTTTCGGATGCACTCTGAGATTGCCTTACTGTAGATGTCATTGCTTATACACATACAAAGAAGGCCCGGAGTGCCTTTGCAGGTACTGTAAAGTCAGTAAATGTGTCCCAGTTCCCCCATATCTGGACACAGCCATCACATGAGGGGTAAAACTGAGTTGAAGTACTGTACTATGCAATAAGCAAGCCTTATTTTTCTGGAATAACCTTCATTACTTTGCTGGCCAGTTATGATTTGTCTATTAATCTGACAGCCTAGAGGACTTGGGGCCAGATATATGAAGCATTTGCATTAATGCAAATTTACACCTATCATTTTCAGAAGGCAATCAAAAGAAAACAGACCTAAATACAAAGCTAAAAGCTAAACCACAACACTGTCTTAATTTACTTTTCTGTTTATTCTCTCGTTCTTTCTCTTAATGTCTCTTTACCTTTTTAAAAAGAAAATCTCTCTAAAACGAACAGGTGAAACCATTGTACCAGTGCCAACTGTACATCTGGCCTCAACATGGTGTCACTCAGTATTTTTCAGAGGGTAAATATGAACAAACATGGTCATTTAAATGATACCCATGTGCCTACTGATACACGAGCCTGGTCCCCGATCTGTTTGTGCCCTTTAGCCAACTCCAATTGTTGGTTTGGCATAACAACCATAGGAGTTGGCAGAACAGCTCAAACAGATCTGGGACCAGGCTACTGATATGCACGCTGGACTCAGAATTAATATAAATTGCCTTATTACGTTTGTTCTATTTTTGTTAAGTGCTACTTTAGCATGAACATTTATCATTTATGATACACACAGCCTGTTATGGATGTTTGTTTAGATTTCATCGTTTGAATGCTCTCCAAAAAAATGTAAAAGAGCAATTTTGAATCATTAAGGATAATCCCATTTTAATTGTTGATGATTTTTGACATTCGTAATTGAATATATCTGTTAGTTTCTTTGGGAACAATCATGGCTGGCAGGGATTTGCTGGCTGCAAGTTTCGTATTTCTATTTTATGTGCAAAATGCAGCTGAATTCTGATGCTTGCAAATGTACTGTATAACTGAACCATATATTGAATACAATTTGATTCCATAGAAATATTGCTCTTTATTTTAACATGTTCTGTCTTGGGGCAGATAGCAAATTGACAGCCTACTGTGTAAGATTTAAATGTGCTTGATTACAAATATCATTAATCTGAATTACTATAAAGTTGCAACACATTTCAGACAGTTGTAGCGGTCTTTATATGTACCACGAGAACCAAGAAATGAAGAGCGACACCAAGGCTGTCTTTTTGGCTTTTATGTTGATCTGCAATAATATAGTGAAAAGACAGGACAGGAACACATCAGTCTCCAATGCACCATCTGACAAGTTGTTCTATAAAGGAATATGAAGAAAGGTCAAACACACAGCCTGTCTAACACCCCCCAATACATTGCTAGGTGCTTTCCGTGTTGACAGTACCAAAATACAACAACTCATGTACAAAAACACCAACACAAACAAGCTACAACGTGAAATCGCCTCTATTCCATTCAGACCTTAGAGGGCCAAAACTCCATCTCCCATAATAAAACGCAAGCACCAGTCGGCTGCTTAGCGGTTAGTCTGCATCACAAAGAACAACACTTTTTAGCACTCTGTAAACTATATTAATAACAAAACTGTCAAAGTTACATATTTCAATAGTCACACTCCCTTATAACAATATATACAGCATTAACCTTGATGTTTTATTTCACGTTATGGACTTCTATAAAGGTTTTCAGTGTTTTCTCGGACTGAGGAGAACGGGAGCTACGGGTAGTAAGTACTGTGTTAGTAGGTGACGCAAGCACCCAGATGAAATAAAAATACATTTAATGAAACAAAACCCAAAGATGTTAAAATTCTGCTACTGTAGCTGCCTACCTAACATCAACAGGCAGCACTAGTAGCGCAACAATTAAAAATAGACACCAAAGTAAAGTTCCTGGCGATCATAGCAATCTGACTCCCCCTTCTGTCTGAACTTGGAATATTCCTGTTCGCGGGCTTGGGCCAATGACCCCGAACCAGGTTGTTCTGTTCTGCGTTGTGTACTATTCTAATAATTTTAAGTTTGATGGAATAACCTTTTTAACTCTCCTACACAGTTACATTCACCACTGTGTGAAATTAGATAAGATATGAGATATAAAATATATATGGTAAAGACCAAAGCTATAATGAAATACTGTAAATGTGATATTCAATGAGTGTATAATTAGACTTCCTCTACAGGGTCTTGCCGAAGGACTTTGAAACAGTTGATTGTTGAAAACATCCTCACCAACAGGGAGTGCTTATGTGGTTTCTCCTGTGGTTGAGAGGTGGAGGAAAGATCCTTCTGTAGTGGAGACTTGGCAGTTTCTGCTGCCATGTTGGGTGTTGGAGACAGGAGAGATGGTTGACATTAGCATGATTTTGTGTCCATCAAACAGTGTCCATCAGGCATTGGTAGTGGAATTATACAAACGCCTAATAGGCTTGTGTATTAACATTTTTAACTGTTTACACAATTTATTTCAAATTGATCCAAGAACAGAGGGGGGCTCCAGAGTGGTGCAGCGGTCTAAGGCACTGCATCTCAGTGCAAGAGGCGTTACTACAGTCCCTGGTTCATCTGGCCGTGATTGGGAGTCCCATAGTGCGGCACACAATTGGCCCAGCATCGTCCGGGCTTGGCCATCATTGTAAATAAGAATTTGTTTTTAACTGAGTGGCCAAATTAAATAATTTTAAAAAATGAATGGACTTAAGTATGCAATAGTTATCCTCGTGGGGAATCTTAGCCTGGTCCTGTGCTGCCTCTGAGGCCTGGCTGTTCTGGTTGCTCTTCTTGGACCACTAATTGTTACCACAAAAAATACAATGTTAATTGCTAATATTGTTAGTACATTTCTGAAATATTTCTACACTTCACATTTCTACACTTCTATAGGTTTAGACATGATACTCAAATTTTACCTATAGCCATCATGAGGTTGCTACAACCTGGCCTATGAATGAACATTTACAACGTAGGTGCACACAAGTCAAGAGAGAAATTTGAGGTGGCAAACAGTGACACATGGACAGACAGTGACACATTCAATACCGCCTTGCACACTGCCTGCATCTAACTGATCTAGGGTGTAATCATTAGTCCAACAGTTGCAAACGAGAGTTTCTATTGGACAAATACAGGTATGTTTATCCCTGTTTCGTTATGTTTAAGACCACGGCGTTGCAGTGTATTTGGTTTGCATGAAGGAAATTGCACTAAGTTACTTCTGGTGGCCTGGATCGGAGGGAAGCATTGAGGAGAAAGTGAAAACATGTTTCTCATGTCAGAAGGTTCGAAACGTCCCTCAACTTGCACCTCTGGTGGCCAGAGTTAGCCATCATGAGGTCTACAACTGCTGAGAAGACCATCGAGAAGCTTGGAGAAGTGTTTAGTCGGTTCGGATTGCCACTCCAACTCGCTAGCAACAACAGACCGCAGCTGGTGCCCCAAGAAATGGTTCATACAGGTGAATGGTGTATCACTCATCTACCAACAGGGTGGCAGAATGGTTGGTATAGACCATGAAACATCTCATAGTCAAGCGACACCGCACCATGCTTGAACAGCTTCCTGCGCTACAGGAACACCCCTCACACAACCACCAAATCTTCGCCTGCATTGCTACTCATGAAGAGAGAACTATGCACAAGCTTCGACCTACTCAAACCTACGAATGCAGAGGAGACAGTGCGACGTCAACAAGAATGTCAAGTCAAATGTCATGAACTGAGCGCAAAGGACAGAAATCTGAATCCGGGAGAAACTGTCTTAGCAAAATTACCTCAAAGGACCAAAGTGTGTTCCTGCCACAGTCATTGCTCAGACTGGACTTGTGTCCTACATTGTCCAGACTGCAGAGGATGTCATCTGGAAAAGGCACACAGATTAGTTACTGTTGAGTAAAGCAACACAGACAGAACCACAAGTTGTCCAGAACTTTTACTGGGTGACACCCTGACCCAGCAGTCATCACCTAGGGGCTCACAGTCACGTTCTCGGGACACTAACTCATCCGCACAAGTGTGCGATGAGACTGACACAGGCTACTCACATGCCTACACCTGTGTCAACACTACAGTCCAAATACGTTGTTGACCCAGATGACACTGGGCCAATTGTTGCCGCCCTATGGGACTCTCAATCACGGCTAGGTTGTGATACAGTCTGGAATCAAACCAGGGTCTGTAATGACACCTAGCACTGAGGTGCAGTGCCTTAGACCGCTTGCCACTAGGGAGCCCTAATTGCTTATGTTGAATTGGAGAGGTATGATAAACATGATGTCATAATTGATAGGACATCTCCAACTGATAATGTACTGTACAAGCAACCAGAGGAGACATGAAAAATGGTCCTTTGTAACTGTACAATTTGTTTGAAAAGGCCTTTAATACCAATGTAATACCAATATCTAATAAAGATAGATAGATCTTTGTATATTCGCAATTATAGCGTCTGTGACAGCACCATTGAGGCTTAGTCAATTTTCTTCTTCACGATTGGCTGATCCCTCCTGATGACCCGGTTGGACATGACTCCAACCGGGTCACCAACAGGGATCAGCCAATGAAGTTGGAACTCCCACCCAGTTGACTACATTAAAATGGTGGAAGCCCTCAATGGCACTGCCCATGCTAATACAGTTTTTCAGCCACTAGAGCCTCTTTCATTCTCTGTTTAAAGCAGAGCACAATGGGACATGTGTATGGATATTTTGGATAGCTGGTTTCAAATCAGAGGCTTATACCGATGTAAGATCTCAATTTGTTGCTGAATGTTCCTGCACAGCAGGGAATGAAAATGTGTACTGTATTTTATTTTTAAAAGGCTTCTAAAGTTTGTGATTTCCACTTTCAAATTTCAGACTTGATTTGTCCTAACAAAAAATTTACCAACCCCTATTAAAATGGCAATCAATTATAATCCACATAATAATTCACATTTCCTGTTGCTGCAGGATTATTTTCCTGCTGTGAGACACTGGTAAAAATTAAGACCCTACACCTGAAGTTTCTAACAATACAAATAATTGTAAAATAACAAGAAGAAATATATATATGTATATGTGCAATTGAAGTCAGATGTTTAGATACGCCTAAGCCAAATACATTTAAACTCAGTTTTTCACAATTCCTGACAATTACTAGTAAACATTTTCAGTCTTAGGTCAGTTAGGATCACCACTTTATTTTAAAATTGTGAAATGTCAGAATAAGAGTAGAGAGAATGATTTATTTCAGCTCTTATTTCTTTCATTACATTCCCAGTGGGTCAGAAGTTTACATACACTCAATTAGTATTTGGTAGCATTGCCTTTAAATTGTTTAACTTGGGTCAAACGTTTTGAGTAGCCTTCCACAAGCTTCCTACAATAAGTTGGGTGAATTTGAGCCATTCCTCCTGACAGAGCTGGTGTAACTGAGTCAGGTTTGTAGGACTCCTTGCTCACACATGCTTTTTCAGTTCTGCTCACAAATTTTCTATAGGATTGAGGTCAGAGCTTTGTGATGGCCACTCCAATACCTTGACTTTGTTGTCCTTAAGCCATTTTGCCTCAACTTTGGAAGTATGCTTGGGATCATTGTCCATTTGGAAGACCCATTTGCAACCAAGCTTTAACTTCCTGACTGATGTCTTGAGATGTTGCTTCAATATATCCACATAATTTTCTTTTTCCTCATGATGCCATCTATTTTGTGAAGTGCACCAGTCCCTCCTGCAGCAAAGCACCCCCACAACATGATGCTGCCACCCCCGTGCTTCACGGTTGGAATGGTGTTCTTCGGCTTGCAAGCCTCCCCCTTTTTCCTCCAAACATAACGATGGTCATTATGGCCAAACAGTTCTACTTTTTGACCAGAGGACATTTCTCCAAAATGTACGATCTTCGTCCCCATGTGCTGTTGCAAATCATAGTCTGGCTTTTTTATGGCGGTTTTGGAGCAGTGGCTTCTTCCTTGCTGAGCGGCCTTTCAGGTTATGACGATATAGGACTCGTTTTACTGTGGATATAGATACTTTTGTACCTGTTTCCTCCAGCATCTTCACAAGGTCCTTTGCTGTTGTTCTGGGATTGATTTGCACTTTTCAGCACCAAAGTATGCTCATCTCTAGGAGACAGAACGTGTCTCCTTCCTGAGCGGTGTGATGACTGCGTGGTCCCATGGTGTTTATACTTGCGTACTGTTGTTTGTACAGATGAACGTGGTACCTTCAGGCGATTGGAAATTGCTCCCAAAGATGAACCAGACTTGTGGAGGTCTACAATTTATTTTCTGAGGTCTTGGCTGATTTCTTTTGATTTTCCCATGATGTCAAGCAAAGAGGCACTGAGTTTGAAGGTAGGCCTTGAAATACATCCACAGGTACACCTGCAATTGACTCAAATTATGTCTATTAGTCTATCAGAAGCTTCTAAAGCCAGGACATCATTTTATGGAATTTTCCAAGCTGTTTAAAGGCACAGTCAACTTAGTGTATGTAAACGTCTGACCCACTGGAATTGTGATACAGTGAATTATAAGTGAAATAATCTGTTTGTAAACAATTGTTGGAAAAATTACTTGTGTCATGCACAAAGTAGATGTCCTAACCGACTTGCCAAAACTATCGTTTGTTAACAAGAAATTTGTGGAGTGGTTGATAAACAAGTTTTAATGACTCCAACGTAAGTGTACTTCCGACTTCAACCGTGGATATATATGTACATATTTCACTTATAATTCACTATATATATATATATATATATATATATATATATATATATATATATATATATACATATATACATATATACATACATATATATATATGTGTATGTATTTATTTATATATATATGTATGTATGTGTATATATATATAGATATACAGTACCAGTCAAAAGTTTGGGCACACCTACTCATTCAAGGGTTTTTCTTTATTTTTACTATTTTATACATTGTAGAATAGTAGTGAAGACGTCAAAACGATGAAATAACACATACGGAGACATGCAGTAACCAAAAAAGTGTTAAACAAATGAAAATATATTTTATATTTGAGATTCTTCAAGGTAGGCACCCTTTGCCTTGATGACAGCTTTGCACACTCTTGGCATTCTCTCAACCAGCTTCATGAGGTACTTTGTTTATGTATAATTTTGTGTTTTTGTTTTTGTCGCACTGCTTTGCTTTGTCTTGGCCAGGTCGCAGTTGTAAATGAGAACTTGTTCTCAACTGGCCTACCTGGTTAAATAAAGGTGAAATAAAAATGTTTTAAAAAAAATGTCACCTGGAATGCATTTCAATTGGAGTGCCTTTAAAAAGTGTATTTGTGGATTCTCTTTCCTTCTTAATGTGTTTGACCCAATCAATGTTGTGACAGGGTAGGGGTGGTATACAGAAGATAGCCCTATTTGGTAAAATTCCCTATTATGGCAAGAACAGCTCAAATAGGCAAAGAGAAACGACAGGCCATCATTACTTTAAGACATGAAGGTCAGTCAATGGTGAAAATTTCAAGAAATTTGAACGTTTCTTCAAGTGCAGTCGCAAAAACCATCAAGTACTATGATGAAACTGGCTCTCATGAGGACCTCCACAGGAAAGGAACATCCAGTTACCTCTGCTGCAGAGGATAAGTTCATTAGATTTAACTGCACCTCAGATTGAAGCCCAAATAAATGCTTCACAGAGTTCAAGTAACAAACACATCTCAACATCAGCTGTTCAGAAGAGACTGTGTGAATCAGGCCTTCATCATCAAATTGCTGCCAAGAAACCACTACTTAAGGACACCAATAAGAAGAGGAGACTTGCTTGGGCCAAGAAATATGAGCAATGGACATTAGACCGGTGAAAATCTGTCCTTTGGTCTGATGAGTCCAAATTTAAGATTTTTGGTTCTAACCGCCGTGTCTTTATGAGACACAGAGTAGGTGAACAGATGATCTCTGCATGTGTGGTTCCCACCGTAAAGCATGGAGGAGGAGGTGTGATGGCTTGGGGGTGCTTTGCTGGTGACACTATCATTGATTTATTTAGATTTCAAGGCACACTTAACCAGCATGGCTACAACAGCATTTTGCAGCAACACGCCATCCCATCTGGTTTGGGACTATTAGTGGGACTATCATTTGTTTATTCAACAGGATAATGACTCAAAACACACCTCCAGGCTGTGTAAGGGCTATTTGACCAAGGAGAGTGATGGAGTGCAGCATCAGAATCACCCGACCTTTACCCAATTGAGATGGTTAAGGATGAGTTGGACAGCAGAGTGAAGGAAAAGCAGCCAACAAGTGCTCAGCATATGCGGGAACTCCTTCAAGACAGTTGGAAAAACATTCCTTATGAAGCTGGTTGAGAGAATGCCAAGAGTGTGCAAAGCAGTTTCTCTAGAGATAAATCACATCCATCCTTAACTTGGAGATGTAGTGTGGTGTTGTAGTTTCCAACAGTCCAATATGCTACATAGTTTAGTGCATAAAAAGTGTTAATTAACTACAATGACCATATGACCATTTCATTGCGCATCTACTTGTCCCCTTGTTTATTTTATGCCTGCTATGGAAGAAGTAGAAGAATGCGCGATCGTGAGGTATAGAGAACAGCTGTTGCTTTGGGAGGTACTGTATCTCTACCTGAAAATACATGAGCTAAGTGATTGATAGTTGGTATTCAGCAGTCATAAATGTATGACTTCTTTACAAAATAGTGATTTTGTCAGACAGCATATGCAACAGCTCTACAGAGATGAGATGATGACAAATGTAATATTCACAACATCTGACATATTTTATTAAAGTAAAGACATTTGAATAAATGATGGTTAATTAAGTGATGAGCAGTAATGAGCAGTCACTACCATCATGGGACTTGTATTAATTGTTTACGCTGTATTGTTACAGTGTTCAACCCAAATAATGGAAACCGAAATCAAAAACCATGAGTTTTTTTTTTTTATCGAACCCAAACCGAACCAACTTCAAAAAGCAAAGGTGCAACTTTCACTGGGGGCAGGAGGGTTTTTTAGGACCATGCGGACGCCTCTGAACAGTCGGGATGGCTGTGTGGGGTGTTTATCTGACCGGATAAAAATAATAATAATAACAAATATTATGTCCCCCCCATTTCTAAAACCAACTAACAAATAGCACTAATTTCTCAGCACTAAAAACCACAGATGCATTCTTTGCCCCTACCGTGGCTAGAAACCTACATCTAGGCAAATGTCCTCAGTGCAACTATGTTGATGGACATGGAAATACTTTCTTTTGCCAAGCTTGTACAATGTTTTTACTTTACATGGCATTTGCATTTGTAATAATGAGGTTAACAAAATGTCTAATATTGCCGTCAAAACAAAGGGAAACTGTGGTCTTCTTTTGAGTTTGCAGATCCTGCAGTGTGTGAGTATGAGGCAAATAGGCTGTCAGTGGTTAAAGGTGTGTTTACACATGGGGCACAATCTGGGCCTCAAATGTCACTGTGGTTTTGGTAATGGATAGAGAATGGAAATTCAGCCCAACAGTGTTAGCAGCAATAATAACTTCGGGAAGGTTTCTATATCGACTGTCCACCACTCATGGAAAATGGAGCAGAAGATATGTTGGAAAGATTTTAGTACCCTGATGTGCTCTTGTTAGAAAATGTGTTTTCCCCTCAACATATTCTAATCGGGATTCCCCTTCGCCCCTCCCTCAAAAATCAAGACAAAACAGATAAGATAGAAAAAAAATTACCAGCTCTGATTTACATTGCTTTGACTGAAAGGTTAGCCACAATCTGACAGTTGCACAGATTTTAAGTGTGTGGTGTCTCTCTTAAAGTAAAAAATGAAAATAAAATTAAAAAGTAACACAAGAAAGTTACATAACAGTAACAAGGCTATATACAGGGGCTACCGGTACCAAGTCAATGTGCAGGGGTTCAGGTTAGTCGAGGTAGTTTGTAAAGTAACTGTGCATAGATAATAAACAGCAAGTAGCAGGGGGGATCAATGTAAATAGTCCGGGTTGCCATTTGATTAATTGTTCAGCAGTCTTATGGCTTGGGGGTAAAGCTGTTAAGGAGCCTTTTGGTCCTAGACTCGGCACTCCGGTACCACTTTCCTTGCGGTAGGGAACAGTAGTGACTTGGGTGACTGGAGTCTTTGACAATTTTTGGGGCCTTCCTAGTATATAGGTCCGCCTGGTATATACGTCCTGGATGGCAGGAAGTTTGGCCCCAGTGATGTACTGGGCCAAATGCACTACCCTCTGCAGTGCCTTACAGTCAGATCCAGACCAGTTGCCATACCAGGCAGTGATGCAATCGGTAAGGATGCTCTCGATGGTGCAGCTGTAGAGCTTTTTTAGGATCTGGGGACCCATGCCAAATCTTTCCAGTCTCCTGAGGGGGGAAAGGTGTTGTTATGCCCTCTTCACAACTGTCTTGATGTGTTTGGTAGTTTGTTGGTGATGTGGACACCAAGGAACTTGAAATTCTCGACCCGCTCCACTTCAGCCCCGTCGATGTTAATGGGGGCCTGTACGTCCCTCCTTTTCCTGTAGTACACGATAAGCTCCTTTGTCTTGCTCACATTGAGGGAGAGGTTGTTGTCCTGGCACCACACTGCCAGGTCTCTGACCTCCTCCTTATAGGCTGTCTCATCGTTGTCATGATCAGGCCTACCAGTGATCACAAAAGAGTGATCAAAATAAGATTCTACTCCTGTACACTCATGCAGTTCATTTCAATATAAAGCTAACTCTACTGTAGGAAAAAACAATCTCAAAATGCAAATGTTCCTTACTTCATCACTGGGAAAGATGCAAAACCATCCACATTCCCCTCCCTCTCTCCCTCCATTCCACCTTCTTTCCACTCCACCCATCCATCCATTCTAATATAAAAATAGGTAGAATGCCCATATTTCCAGTTCAGGGCTGTTGAGGTTAAGGTATGGATGTGTGTGGTGGTGTGTGTGTCGTCCTGGGCTGGTTGGTACTGATCCTGTCTGGCCACCAGCTGACTGAGGGAACCGGTCTGCAGCTTCCAGGGGACTACTCCATCTCTGGTCTCTTTCCCCTACACAAGTTGGCCCCCTCCAGCTCCAACCTACCAGACATGGGAGCCTGTAAAGAGTAAGTACAATAGCAAAGATCTCACAAGAGGACATGTTTTGTTAATCTATTTCCCTGGCCTTTTAGTTAATTTTAGAGAATCAGGGAGTTATTGGGACTTGAGTCAAACACTTTCTTTATATTATAGATTTATTTTGATTCTGCTTGCAATCAATTCTCTCCTGTTCAGAGGCAAATTTAATAAACATGGCTATCATTTGATACAAGCCATGAGATTCGCTTTGGAGGAGATCAACAACGGTACCAAAAACCAGCATCTTCTCCCAGGGGTATCACTGGGTTACCAGGCGTATGACACCTGCAATCAACCAGCCAGTGTGCTGGCCACTCTGGCCATGCTGGCCCAACAGTACCAGAGAACTTTAGGGAACAACACAGGTGGTGACCAGAGGGCAGTGGCAGTGATCGGGCCTGATAGTAGCAGTTACACCTTCACCCCTGCTGCAGTGCTGGGCTCTTATCTAGTGCCACAGGTACAGTGTATGATCGGTCACCAGTAATACTAATGCTAATATCTATTCTCTCTAGACTAAGTATGGAATACAGTTGTGACCATTTGTTTTAGTCTTCTTTTGCTCTTCCTTTTGATCTTACTTGTTTTTTCAAACCTATTTATATATGTAAATATTTATTATATTCTATTCATATTTATCCTATACTTTATACTTTGCCCTCCTCCTCTTCTTCTTCCTCCTCTTATTTATTCTCCCCCTCCTCCTCCCCATCCTCCTCCTCCCTCTCCTCTTTCTCCTCCTCCTCTTATCTGTGATATTTTTCCTAGATCTCCTATGAAGCCTCTAATGAGATGCTGAGTAACAAGCTCCTCTACCCAGCCTTCTTCCGCACCATCCCCAGTGACAAGAACCAGGTGGACGCCATGGTCCAGCTGCTGGTGCGTTTTAACTGGACCTGGATCGTTCTACTGGGCAGCGACGACTCCTACGGCCTCCAGGGCATAGAGAGTCTCTCCCTTCAGGCTGCTCACTTTGACATCTGCATCGCCTACCAAGGGGTCATCCCCGAACTCACCTCCGCCAACAACCAGACCATGAGGAACATAGTCAAGAACATTTTGAAGACCAAGGTCAACACTATTGTCGTGTTCTCCAGCAAGACCAAAGTCAGTCAGTTCTTCCCGTTTGTCATAGAGCAGGGTGTAACTGGTAAGGTGTGGATAGGGACAGAGGACTGGTCAGTCACCACTCTAGTGTCGGGAATACCAGGTATTCACACCATTGGGACTGTACTAGGCATCTCCATCAAATACACAGCAATAACTGGGTTTGAGGAGTTCGAAAGCCATGCTGTTCCAAAGTTACTTAGTGGCACCTCCAATGGCATGATGGACCTGAGTGTTGAATGTTTGCAAAATACGGACCTCTCCAGCATGGCAGCAGAAAACTTATCTTTGGGGGGCTATGACATCAAATCCTCTTATAATGTTTACAAGGCTGTATATGCTGTGGCACATGCACTGCATCAAGCACTTGGTTGTGGCTTGGATGAATGCCAAAAGTCTGAAGTGCTACCTTGGCAGGTTAGTGTTTTCAAAATGGTTGTACTGTAGTCAAAAAGCCTGCTCTAAAGAAATCGAAGTCCACTATACACTTGAACGTCATGTACTATTGGAAATCAACAGTAAACCATATTTACTATCACAGGTATGTTACAGTCATGTTTAGTACATGTTCTTTGTCTTCTGTCTATCCCTCAGCTTCTGCCACTGTTAAAGCAGGTGAGATTCTCTGTTGGGAACTCCTCTATTTACTTTAATGAGAACGGAGACCCGCCCACAGGATATGACATCGTGAACTGGATTTGGAGGGGAACAGAGTGGTCTCTCCGTGAGGTGGGCTCTTATACTGCAGACCCCACTGACCTCACAGTGGACCCTGCTCAAATTGAATGGGGTAGTGACGACGGATACACAGGAAAAGTAAAGGCTCAGAATTACAGCATTTGCGCAGTAGTATTATAATCATATCCATTGTCAGATGAAATTGCAGAATAGTTTTTGGGTACTATAGAAATAGAAAGAGAAAACCCTGGTTATAGGTGGACGAGGAACATCGGTGTGTGTTTCTGGGTGTGTCTAGGAGGTGCCTCCGTCGATATGCTCCCCAGAATGCCCCAAAGGACACAGGAAGCTGCAGACGGGACAACACAAGTGCTGCTTCGACTGCCTGGCCTGTGCTGCTCACAATTTCCTCAACAAGACTGGTGAGATTACAGATTACACCAACCAGTTGTCTTGTATGCCCATCCATTGTCCAAGCCCTGTCTGTTGACTAACATTCCATTTGTACTGTTTGAAAGTGTCCAGCAGGTGGCATATGTTGCCCTTCCATAAACTACCTCCTATGGCAGGTGGTAGCACTAGTTTTCAAGTTTCAAGTTTTAATGTCACATGCACACAAGTACAGTAAAATGCCTTTCTTGCTAGCTCTAACTCCAACAATGCAGTAATCAATGTAATACAAAAAATAACAAGGTACAACTAAAACACACAATATATAAAAACAAAGAAACAAGAAGAACACAATAAAGTAAGCATACTGTATACAGGGTCACTTCCAATACCATATTTACAATGTGCAGGGATACTGGATTGATAGAGGTAGATACAGTATGTATCAGGGTAAGGTGACTAGGCATCAGGATATATGATAAACAGAGTAGCAGCTGCATATATGATGAGTGTATGTGAGTGTGTTTAGAGTCAGTATGTATGTGCGTTTTATGTGTGTGTGAGCAAATTATGGAGTGAGTGTTTATATGTGTGTTGGAGTATCAGTGTGTGTAGTGTGTAGGGCCCTTTGTGTGTGCATCGAGAATCAAATACAAAGGTCAACTCAGATAGTTTGTGTAGCCATTTCGTTAGCTATTTAGCAGTCTACTCGAATAACACATGATGGGAATACGATCTCTGATGGTGTTGTAATCACTGCTATCCATTCAATTATGGGGATGCTTTTAATCTCAATGAATTAATGTAGCTAAACCCCTTAATCTTTGGAAACGTGGTACTATAGATATTGAACTGACCCCAGCATTGATGTTATGGTATGTCACTCTTTAGGATCCACCCGGTGCCAGAAGTGTGAGCTTTACCAGTGGTCCCCAGCGGAGAGCGAGGTGTGTCTGGATCGGACGGTCCTAGTGCTGGCCTGGGACGGTCCCCTGTCTATCGCCCTGCTACTCCTCCTGGCTCTGACCTTGCTCATAACCCTGGGGACAGGGGTCATCTTCCTCCTCAACCTGGGCACCCCTGTGGTCAAGTCGGCCGGCGGGCACACCTGCCTGGTGATGCTTCTAGCCCTAACCGTCGCGGCTGCCAGTGCCCTGTGTCACTTTGGCCTCCCGTCTCAGACTGACTGCCTTCTCAAGCAGCCTCTCTTCGTCTTCAGCTTCACTGTGTGTCTGGCTTGTGTCACCGTCCGTTCCTTCCAGGTAGTGTGCATCTTTAAGCTGTCCTCCAAGCTTCCTCGGGCCTATGATACCTGGGCTAAGAACCATGGGCCTGAAGTCACCGTCCTCGTTGTTTCCATGACAGTTTTGTTGATCTCTGTGCTCCGTGTTACTTTAAACCCCCCGTACCCCTCCCAGGACGTGGACTTCTACTCCGACAGCATTGTCACGGAGTGTAGTAACACCCTCTCCTCTTGGGCCATGATAGAGCTAGCCTACGTCTCTCTGCTCAGCACGCTCTGCTTCTCCTTCAGTTACATGGGAAAAGACCTGCCAGCCAACTACAACGAGGCCAAGTGTATCACCTTTAGTCTCATGATATACATGATCTCCTGGATCAGCTTCTTCACCATATATTTTGTTAGCAGGGGGGAATTTGCCATGGCCATGCATGTGCTGGCCATAGTGTCCAGTGTGCTCGGTATACTCGGTGGTTATTTCATGCCCAAGGTCTACATCATGGTGCTGAGGCCCCAAATGAACACAACGGCCCATTTCCAAAACTGTATTCAGATTTATACCATGAACAAAGACTGAAAGATATGTTTTCATCATAGATTTTGCGTTTTGCATTTCTGGATACTTATTCCCAATCCATTGTATGGCTTTAAAAATGACATAGTAAATGTTGCTCTGCTCTTAGCTGGTAGAAAATACATGTTGCCCTTGCACATTTAAGTGTATGTATAACCTTCTCTAACATGGTTGTCATGTAGCTTTGATAGCTTTTTAAAGCACTTCTTTTTAAGTGTGTGTTTTTACTGGGGGGAATTGAGAAAACCAAAGCTAACCTTCTTTAGCTGCAGCTGGTGTTGTGGTCTTTCTTCAGTGTCTGTGTGTGACATGTCTGGTCTCCAAAATGTGGATCGGTATAAGCCTCTGATTTGAAACCAGCTATCCAAAATATCCATACACATGTCCCATAGTGCTCTGTTTGAAACAGAGAATGAAAGAGGCTCTAGTGGCTGAAAAACTGTATTAGCATGGGCAGTGCCATTGAGGGCTTCCACCATTTTAATGTAGTCAACTGGGTGGGAGTTCCAACTTCATTGGCTGATCCCTGTTGGTGACCCTGTTGGAGTCATGTCCAAACGGGTCATCAGGAGGGATCAGCCCATTGTGAAGAATAAAATTGACTAAGCCTCAATGGTGCTGCCACAAACGCTATAATTGTGATTACACAAAGATCTATCTATCTTTATGGTTTTAAATCCAAATGTGTGAGTCACTATGTACATTACATAAAGTGTAAATCAGAAGGACAGAAGCTAGGACACAATAGTCCGGTGTCCCATTGTGACATAGACCCATCCACAGGGTACGCACAGACCGAACTCACAACTAACCACAATTCCCAACCAATGCGTCTCTTGGTACGCATCCTCTAATCATTTGAATCTGTTGACAGTTGGAGAAATTGCTTTTGCTGCACTGAGAATTCGAAAAGTATAAAACCCAACGGTCCAATATTCTAGAACACTGCTGTGGTTAGTGTACAAGTTTGGTACTCTGATACTTGTTGCTTTAATCAATTAATATACTTTTCTTTGTATATTTACTATTTGAAATAATGAAATAAAGAAATAAAATAACTATTTGAAATAAAGAAATAAAATAACTATTTGAAATAAAGAAATAAAATAACTATTTGAAATAAAGAAATAAAATAACTATTTGAAATAAAGAAATAAAGAAATAAAATAACTATTTGAAATAAAGAAATAAAATAACTATTTGAAATAAAGAAATAAAATAACTATTTGAAATAAAGAAATAACCTTGTTTTCCTTCTTTGTATTTCCTTAAAGGGCAATTCCACCACTTTTCAACGTCATACTCGTTATCTCCAGCACCATATCAGTGTAAACATACAGTACCAGTCAAAAGTTTGGACACACCTACTTATTCAAGGGTTTTTCTTTTTCTACAATAAAATGTAGAAATGTGCTATTTCCATATTTGTAGACACTGATATAGCTTTGGAGAAAATTAATATGATTTTCAAAAGTGGTAGAATTGCCCTTTAATGTGTTAACGCGTCTTTTCCATAACGCAAAACATCCATAATTAACCCAAGCCTCTTAGGGGGAAACTATTGCTACAGTTATATGTGAATTTTCCAGAATTTGTTCATCAAAATTGACAAGACATTTAGTTGAAGGGGATCATATGAACCGGTTAGAATAGAATTGATGGTCAGCAAGATCCACTACAATTTGCTAAAAAAACAATCCTGGTCAAAAGACTCAAATGATTATGTACTTAAAAATCATTGTTGTTTTAAAACCAGTTAACCCTCTTAAGATGCAGCTGGTTTGGTGGTCTTTCTTCCGTGTCTGTGTGGTATATATCTGGCCTCTCTTTAGAAAAATAGAAAGTGGTAATACAGTGCCTTCGGAAAGTATTCAGACCCATTGACTTTTTCCACATTTTGTTACATTACAGCCTTATTCAAAAATGTATTAAATCATTTTTTTCCGAATCAATCTACACACAATATCCCATAATGACAAAGCAAAAACAGTTTTTTTTATAAATAAAAAACTGAAATATCACATTCCCGCTATATTCAGACCGTTTACTCAGTACTTTGTTGAAGCACCTTTGGCAGCGATTACAGCCTCAAGTATTCTTGGCTATGACACTACTTTGCACACCTGTATTTCGGGGGTTTCTCCCATTCTTCTCTACAGATCCTCTCAATGTTTGTCAGGTTGGATGAGGATCTCTGCTGCACAGCTATTTTCAGGGCTCTCCAGGGATGTTCGATTGGGTTCAAGTCCGGGCTCTGATTGGGCCACTCAAGGATTTTCAGAGACTTGTCCCGAAGCCACTCTTGCATTGTCTTGGCTGTGTACTTGGGGTCATTGTCCTGTTGGAAGTTGAACCTTCGCCCCAGTCTGAGGTCCTGAGTACTCTGGAGCAGGTTTACATTAAAGATATCTCTGTACTTTGCTCCGTTCATCTTTCCCTCTATCCTGACTAGTCTCCCAGTGCCTGCTACTGAAACACATCCCCACAGCAGGTTGCCACCACCAAGCTTCACTGTAGGGATGGTGCCAGGTTTCCTCCAGACGTGACACCTGGCATTCAGGCCAAAGAGTTCAATCTTGGTTTCATCAGACCAGAGAATCTTGGTGCCTTTTGGCAAACTCCAAGCAGGATGTCATGTGCCTTTTACTGAGGAGTGGTTTCGGTCTGGTCACTCTACCATAAAGGCCAGATTGGTGGAGTGCTGCATAGATGGTTGTCCTTCTGGAAGGTTCTCTCATCTCCACAGGGGAACTCTAGAGCTTTGCCAGAGTGACCATTGGGTTCTTGGTCACCTCCCTGACCAAGACCCTTCTCCCCGGATTCCTCAGTTTGGGTGGGCGGCCAGCTCTAGGAAGAGTCTTGGTGGTTCCAAACTTCTTCCATTTAAGAATGATGGAGGCCACTGTGTTCTTGGGGACCTTCAATGTTGCAGACATGTTTTGTCACCCTTCCCAAGATCTGTGCCTCGACACAATCCTGTCTCGGAGCTCTACGGACAAGTCCTTCGACCTCATGGCTTGGTTTTTGCTCTGACATGCACTATCAACTGTGGAACCTTATATAGACAGGTGTGTGCCTTTCCAAATCATGTCCAATCAATTGAATTTACCACAGTTGTACTCTAATCAAGTTAAAGAAACATTTCAAGGATGATCAATGGAAACAGGATGCACCTGAGCTCCATTTCGAGTCTCACAGTAAAGGCTCTGAATACTTATGTAAATAAGGTATTTCTCTTTTTTATCTGTTATACATTTGCAAACATTTCTAAAAACCTGTTTTTGCTTTGTCATTATGGGGTATTGTGTGTAAATTGCTGAGATGTTTTATTTATTTAAGACATTTTAGAATAAGGCTGTAACATAACAAAATGTGGAAAAAGTCAAGGGGTCTGAATACTTTCTGAAGGCCCTGTATGGGCAGGCCATAGAGAGGTGCCTTGCCTTCTGTTGGTGTGAGTTCCCGTCTGTCTGTGTGCCCTCTCACTGGGTATCTGTGGTGGCAGGATTCAGGAGCTCAACGGGACAGCTGATTTAAACCCATACAGATGCCTATAAAGGGAACCTATTGCAAAAGTTATATGTGGATTTTCCTGAATTTGTTAATCAAATGTGAGAAGACATTTCATGGAGGAGGATCATATGAACTGGTTAGAACAGAATTGGTGGACTGCAAGATCCACTACAATTTGGTCAAAAATAACAATCCTGGACAAAAGACAGGTTGTTATTATAGTTTCATTGTCATACACGTCATACATAGTTTTAAGAGCTTCTTTAATGCAATATAAACTATCAGAACAATAGCAACAGTGCTATTACAAAGTATACCAACACACTAGTCCCTTTATAAAAGATACATCCATCCAAACATAACATATTAATAATAAAAGAGAAATATCCTCAAATAATTGCTGGCGAAAATACAGTAGCATATTGTAGTTACTGGTTAAGTCTAGCAAAACACATGAACTCCACTGGAGTAATCAATCATTTCACAATCAATTCAAATTTCACAATAAAATATCATAACTCAATAATTACCTAAATTCTTCAATACAAACAAAAAAACCTCATGTGACAAAACAAGTAGGAGAAATAACAATCTTCACAAAAAAGTGACAACCCTCACTTCAAATATGCCAGAAATCAAATGTGCCACACATATATGGCCATCAATGTGATGAGACAATAAGAGCTCAGTAAACCCACAACGGTGGAGGAGGTTGGAAATGCATATTTCCTACATAGTGAGGGGCACACAGTCCAGTGTTTCCCTCAGGTTTTACAGTGATTCCAGTAACACTCTCTACCAGGGCCTCCAAACTGGACCTTTAACTCCTTTGTCCTGGAGCTTGGCGGTGGCACGGAAGATGGAGGAGACTGGGGAAGTGGAGCGGCCCATCGGGCTGCTGCAGGATATCTGGGCCTGGGAGGAGAGCTGCTGTTGGAGCCCCTGAAGAGGTCCAGCGGAGGTTGTGGTGGTGTCTCTCTTGGGGCTTCCAGAGAGGAACTGCAGAGACTCCCTCCAGCACTGTGAGTAACCCTCGCTGTAGTCCCTCTGAGATGGAGCCGGCTGCTGCTGCTGCCTCAGGAATCTCACGGTCATCTCCAGGATGTCGGCTTTCTCCAGCTTGGTATTGGGGTCCTCTTTGTGGAACTCCTTCTCCAGGATGAGCTTGAGCTGCTCTATGCAGCCGTTAATGCGATCTCGACGCATCTTCTCCACGATGGGTTTCCTTGTCTGAGGAGGCAGTGAAGAACATTTGATTAGTCAACAGTTCTAATATATGACAACAAGAAATTCAGTCAAATACTATAAAAAGCCATAATATACATGAATATACACATTTTATACTGTATATACACACATACATTGATTGAACCAAACACATACCTTAATGTCTTTTTCTGCAAACTTCAGATGGTGGAAAGAGGAAGTTAAGCAGGGAGCCATGTCTGCGTGAGAGAGTGACAGGTCTGTTGGCTACTTTTCCTGGGCTGCAGAGTGTGGTCTGGGACCTCTGAGGGATCTCTCCCCCTTTATATAGCAATGGATTAGCATGACAAAGCCATGTGGCCCAGGCCCAGCTGGGGTTCCCACACTACTGAGACCACAGAGCTGCCCATCGCAACAATAGGAGAAACATCAATAACTTGATGGGTAACGGGGTAGTAGAGGCAATACAGGGATGATTCCCAAGATAAGCAGCAACTATTGATTAATAATACATGAATACATTATACATGCAATTAACATTCAACATAATGACAGGTAAAAACAAGTGAAACGAAGACACACTTTTGAAGGGAAGAGCCCTCTTCAAAGAGACTAATTTAGACCATAAAGAAAATATCTAATTTAGACCATAAAGAATATATCTAATTTAGACCATAAAGAATATATCTAATTTAGACCATAAAGAATATATCTAATTTAGACCATAAAGAATATATCTAATTTAGACCATAAAGAATATATCTAATTTAGACCATAAAGAATATATCTAATTTAGACCATAAAGAATATATCTATGTAGTTTCAGTTCATTAAATGTTCTAGTTGACGTCCTGAGAACCCTTTCATCTAACACAATCAAGCCAGTATAGAATTCACAAAAAAATGAATCTTTAGAGTTTTCTTTCTCCAAGCAATATTCATTATAATTAACCAAAAATTAGTTGAATTGTTGCATAGTTTCGACAAAAGACATAACATCCGGATACAATTAATTTGATTTAAGCAGCCAATTGTGCAATAGAGTGTTTACAACACTTTTTAAAGTTAGTGGTATAATAACCAGTAGAGTAGTATTGTTATGAAATGATACTAATGCTAAATTATGCTAATGCTAAATTATGCTAATGTCTGATACAGAAGACAATCACATAGACACAGGCTGTCGCTGTGTTGGAATGTGGGGATCACACACACTTATGTATACTTTTCTCACACATCCAGCGGTATGCTGAGGGAGGAGGTTGTGTGCCCACACACACACCACACTGTGCTCACACTCACCCCTCGCACACACTCCGTCCAGACAAGCAGTCTCCCCACTGACAGACAGTTGAGTCATTGAACCATTGTGTTATCTGTTGTCTGTTATATCTGTTATATCTGTTCTCATTGGCTGTTGAGTGTGGGAAAGCTCAAGACAACTCATGCCCACGCGTGGATTTATTGCACCCAGGAAAGGTTCATTCAAGAACGTATTATCTCACAGCAACAGTTTATTTTTCCAATTGAATGTAGCCCTATAACTGAAGAGTTATTATATCTCCTGGAGGTAAATATTATGGCATTGAATACAAAGAAGAGGCACTACAGTGTAACACTGTAACTAATAAGATAAATGGATACTTTCCCAAGAAAAATCCCAGAACTTCTATCTATGATCTTTGATGGACTATGTGCTGCTGGGCCAGGGTGGGGAGACTGGGGACAATGCCACAGTCACTGGCACTATGCCATGGTTGTGGTTCAGGCAGCGCAAAGGTCACAGATGTGTGGCCTGGCCTGTGGGTGCTGTGAGGAGAACTCTCTCCTCCTAGTTTCCCACCAGTCATCAGCACTGGGGTAGATGAGCTACAAAAGCCAGGCCGCTCCCCCAATGCCCCATTGGGAATGTTAATTGATCCTTTGTCACATGACAAACAGAAACCCTATGTCACAGACCATCTGGAAAAAATCTAGTTAATGGTGCCTTGCACATCGACAAAGAGCTACACGATCACCCTGTCTTTTTCTTCCACTTTGGCCTGGATGAACATTGAACGTTTTCCATGAAGACAGTTAGAGCTACTCATAAAGGGGAATTTGTCAACTTCATCTATACAAAAATGATTTACCTGTTAGCTAGACATTCCCTTTCGGGCTAGCCGTGAATTGACCACATTGACAGTGTGGTGACGAGACAGTTTTGGCTAGCCTTTGTCCGTGGCTCTTTAAGTGTGTGTGAACAGTGACCCACCCACAGACTCAATTCCTGCCATACACTCTGGACTGCCAGGCCTGTGGAGGAGTAAGGCAGGTTCCCATCAGCCCTCTGCCTTTGGGAGTGTGCTAGCCCCTGTTTCCCACACTCTCTGTCCATTCACTGGCCTCAATAAGGGAACAATAGAAGTGTGTCTTGTTACACATCACATTAGCCACGGTGTTTGATCTCTGGTTGGAGGGAGAGAGGGGGCCATAGTCACCGCCAGACCATCTGCAGGACTAACCCTGAGAAACTTCAGCAATGCCACTGGGGGGAGGGGGGGGGTGTAATACATGTGACTCAGCTAGTCATGGCCTAGACTGACGACCATGATTATTTGTATCTGGTTTGTTAGCAAAGAGGTTGGAACAAAAACGTGACAAAAATAGTTAAAATATTAAAGTTTCATGTCATTGAAGTTTACTCTTCTTAAGAACTATATAGATGTTCAAGTTGGTGACTCACTTTTTTGCCACTACTCTGCACTGTTGTTCCATTATTACAATCATCCTAAATTTACTGCTAAAGATGAGGACATACTATATATCATACAATATTAATCACATCCCTTAATCCATAGTGTGATTAATTGGTGTGACAGAACCAGTTAAATAGGTTATGTTCTGTATGAGTGAAGTATAGGCATATATAGTAGATAGGATATACATTTAGACAGGTGTCCTCAGTAATGTGGTGTTCTTGATGGGAGCCCTTCATAGTTATGGTCATGCATTCCTCTGACAAAAAGTCATTATTTTAGGCACAGATTTTGTCCAACCACAAATAAACAATAGGTTTCAAGGTTTGGGTTTGTCAACCAGGAACCAATATCGATCTGACATCTCTGGGCAGTGGGATAGGTGCTCCTCACAATCTAGATTTAGGTTTGTGAATATAGTCAATCAATATACTTACTAGATAGTATATTGTCGTCTTTATACATTTGTGGATGAAAAAGTTAGCCATACTACTGATGTCATCACAATGGATGTGGGTGGTGAACTTTGTGCAGATATGAGTTGATACGACAGAGAAAATAGAACCAGAAATGTAAATGTTGAGAAACTTCAATTGAAGTTAATTTATTTTCAAAAGCTTGATGACATGTCACTCCAAATAGTGTAATTTAAATCAATAAAGGCAAACAAACAAACTTACACAAACTCGTGTTGAATACACAACATCCCTTTATGAATGGGGTCTCTTTGAAGTTAGAATGAACATTTGAGCATTTCCTTGAACATTGAATATGTGTATTATTAATAACATACATTTTACATAATCATGACATGATGTACATTTAAAGTAGATTCATTGGATCCATTTGTAGCATAATATTCATACATCACCAAATTGATACATTGTACCATTGTGACAATTTATTGTAAATAGTTTTTTTTTTAAATGCAAAAAAAACAGGTGGTGTCACAGACACCAAATAAACAGTAGCAACCCATTATGGGTTAGACATACAATAAAAGTATGTTATTAGCATAATTTAACTCTGTTTGTACTTTCAGAGTTATCGTTCTCAGACAAGAACATGCATAATAGTAACACTGTTAATTCAGTGTACATTTTCATATACAGAGTATGTATCCCAAACCAATCTGAATCATTTCATAGAATCCTTCCTTTCAAAGGAATACTGGCAAAATATGCCCTTGCTTCATCTGGATGAAGACTATCGACGTAGCATCTCTTGCCAAATGCAAAAGAATTAGACCTTCGTCACTCCGAACACCACTGTCCATGCCTGTCATAATATAGACTGGCCTGTCCAATTCCGTTTGTCTGACATGAAAACGTTTGAAGCATTGCTCTACCAGGGCCTCCAGAGTGGATGGGAGACGGGGCTCATCACACCCTTGGTGGTGGCCTGGTGGACTGGGGAGCCCGGCGGGGAGAAGGACCAGGGAGCCTGACTGTGTTGGCTGGATGTCTGCAGGCTCTGGAAGTGGCTCAGCAGCGAGCTGTAGGACTGTGTCTTCACCTCACACTGAGACAGGAAGCTGACAGCGTCCTGCACACAGCGAGAGTAGCCCTCATTGGCTGCTGCAGTGGAGGAACTTCCTGCCTGCTGCTGGCGGCTCAGGAAATAGACAGTCATCTCCAAGATGTCGGCCTTCTCTTGCTTGGAGTCGGGCTGCTGGCGGAGGAACTCGGGACCCAGGAGGGACTTGAGCTGCTCGATGCTGGTGTTGATGCGATCCCTACGCATCTTCTCCACGACTGGCTTCCTTATCTGCACAAAGAGAAAACAAGGAACAATTTAGTCAATCTGATCTGCCCTGTACTAGTATCAACAGCAATAGAATAAGAAAGAAATGTATTTATGTATTCAAAGACTTAAAAGCATTTGTTTACCTTAGTAAGTGAGAGGTGCTGCTTAGGGTTAGTCATCTGTCTAATCATAGTTGGTGCCAATGGATATAGCAGTAGTAGTTCTGTTGAGCTGAAGTCTCAGTAAAGAGCCAATTGGATATGTACTGTCTTTCCTCTGGTTCTCCCTCCTATTTATACTCCTAAATCTCCATATGAATGTGTGGGTCTTGGGCTTGTTGGAGTTTCTCACAGTCCGGAGCCAATGAGAGGGCTGGGAATGGCATTGATAGATGCTGGGCTGCCACATGCTCAATGAAGTGTTTATTGCTGAGGGGACAAAGAGTGTGCCTCCAGGGAGCAGGTGGAGGGATGGGGAGGGAGAGGGATGGGTGGGAGGGAGGGAGAGGGAGTGGAGGGAGGGGGGCGGACATGGCGCCGCGTTGTGGATCTGGGAAAGTGGTGACCCCAGAGGAAGGAGTGTGCTCGTCTCTTGCCAGGATCACAGAATAAAGGGTGAGCACAAAGTGCTTTGGCACAGGGCACACGTGGGTGTGAGACTGAGATAGGACTGTGAGTCAAATAGCTCATGGGGCTACTGTGTGTCCACTAGCTTAATCAAACAGGTTGCTTTCAGATCCATGAAGATCTGTTCATTCCCTTGGATCTTTGGTGCCATGTCATGTAAAGATGTATTAATGGGGTGGTGATTGGGCAACATTAAGTTTTATGTTCAACTTTGGTGTGATCTGTATATTTGTCAGGTAGTAGATTTATGTGTTATAAACATTGCACAGTTATAACTGCCATGAATAGTCTGCATTGTAACCCAGTATATATCCAGAATTGAGTTTTGGAAACCAACACATGTAGATATAGATCGCCAGCGTTGCTACAGCACACACCTGCTCGCTCTGCCTGTGTCCCAGTCACACGCTCCCCCTTCCTGCCCCAGTGGAACGTGAGAGCCGCCGTGCTCCTGTGCTTCCCACACTTCAGTGTTAATGACACTGGGGCGAACACACAAAGGAAGTGTGCCCCGTCAAACAAAGCTCGAGTGACCAGGGCCCCCCTCCTCCCTACTGCCCATGCACAGTGCAGTCAACAAGGCTCTCATAGGGATCTCACAGGAACACCATCTGGACAGATAGGACACTTATCACCCAATGGACCATGTGAGACCTGCTTTGTGAGAAACAGGGAGATGAAATAGAATGAGTGAGAAAGTAAGAGAAAGAAATAAAATAAAAAGTCAAACTTCAAAGTCTTTTAGATATTATGATGACTATTTGACTAATACATGAAAATGTACGATTTTATATTATAAACGGGGTGTTTTCGAGCCCTGAATGCTGATAGGCTGACAGCCATGGTATATCTGAGCGTATACCAGGGGTATGACAAAACATTTATTTTTACTGCTCCAATGATGTTGGTAACCAGTTTATAATAGCAAAAAGGCACATCGGGGGTTTGTGATATATGGCCAATATACCACGGCTAAGGGCTGTATCCAGGCACTCCGCGTTGCGTTGTGCATAAGAACAACCCTTAGCCGTGGTATATTGGCCATATACCAAACCCCCTTGGGCCTTATTGCTTAATTATACTATTACCACCAAATCAAATAGTCAATGCAAATTACTAATATCAATTTTAGCAATACCATTTTAAAGGGCACCTCCAACCTGTTCATTTGAATCAGGGCCATTGTATTTAATTAATTCATGCACTTCTTATTGCCACATGAAATACACAGAGTCATCCTCATTTCAAAGCAGGCAAAACACAAAGATCTTACAGCACATTCAACATGACAGAGCTCTATGCTGACCTTTTTTACAAGAAGCCTTGTGTGCACGTGTGAAAACTATAGGCGAACACAAAGAAATGTAGGAGCACAATGAAAAATATTTGAGGTAATAAAGCTAGAATCGTACATTTAAATTTCAGGTCACACATCAAAATATTTAAGCTCATATGTGAGTAAAATGGTCGCACTGTAGAGCCCTGCATGAAGGACCAACAGACCCGGTAAAGACCACATCAAATGGACCTGGATATTAAACTGATGAAGATGTTAATCAATTACTCTAAGGTTATTTAACATATGTTTCCTTTCTTTGTTCCCACAGTAGTAAAGAGAGAAAGTGCACTGACAGGGTGGAGAAACTTTACACGGAGCTCAAGAGCCAATGCCATAACGGGGTCTCCAGCACAGACGTGTGGGACAAGACTGTCTGCTTCTCAGTCAAGAGTCCCCTGCTCTTCCACAATGGCTACTCAAAGTACTCCAGAGACACTCTACGACTGTCTCCATTACCTGTTGAAGATGTTGCCCCACTGTTTATCCAGTTAGGATCTCCATGGAAACACCAAAACCAGCAGTGGGACTGAGCATAGTAACCATGAGCAGTTTTTGTAGCCTATGCAAAGTTACTCTCACACCAAATCCATCTTTATCTCTGGAAGAACTAAAGATGTGGACTATGTCAATTGTTGTGGACTATTTTGCAATGAAATGATTGGGATATATTTTTTTAACGATAAAATGATGTATTTTTCCAGAGACTATTATTGATAAAGTGATTGACTTTTAATCTATGGTATTTTGTAAAAATAGAGTTTAGTCTCCATACTGTATGTATATGCTGTCCAGACTGTGATATTCTTTGGTCAATGAAATAACCATAAAATGTGCATTTTAGGCCTTAAGAAAAGCATGAATTGCTTTAGTATTCCTTGCAGAGATGTTCATTGAAGACTACTCTCTGAAAAAAAGAGTTGAAATGGAAAGCCATATTCCTTCATACAAAAGGAACAATATTGTTTTTTATGCCTATGCTTATGTTGAAATAAGTATAGTATAGGCCAAGGGCGCAACTTTGGTTTTAGAAGTGTGGGGGACATCTTTTTATTTTTTTTATCAAGTCGGATAAACACTCCAAACAGCCTACCCGACCGCTCGGAGTTGTCCACGCGGTCCTAAAGCACGACTTTGCCTTGTTTGGTATCACATTCCATTGATAAACCCATGGGGGTCAAAAATGCAATTTCAGAATGTGGGGGGGACATGTCCCCAGTTCCCCAGTGAAAGTTGCGCCCCTGGTATAGGCTACAGTAGAGCCTCATGGTAGGCTAGATCACAAGTGAAATTATATTTTTGATATGCAATGTAAAACATTTATTGTTAAAAAAAATTGTCTGCTTTTTTTGTTCATTCTCAGTCATTTCTTCTCTATTGCTAAATCACTTGACAACTATGGATCATGATAAAGAGTACATCACATTTATTTAATAAGTATTTCCCAAATAACATAATAGTCCTAAATGTGCAGCTCTACTAGCCAGTCTTTTCGTATGTTCATGTAACCTATACACGCAAGCAGGCACACATTCAACTTTACCGAACCCAACACACAGTTTGCATATGGCTATTTTGCTGGTAGCCAACAAACAAATGAGAGAAGTGCTGCTTTTCTGTCTACTATTTTATGTAAACGATACTCAGTCTTATCTGGGTAATAAATGCATATTTTCTTCTTACAGTTCATTTTGTATGAAGGCCGACCGGGGTACTGCATACTGCCATTAGCAACTAAATGATCCTGTGTGCGATTTTAACATAATCAGTTCAAGGCCATACATCTCCCCCGATCAAACTGAGCAATTTGGGGACAAGGGCCTTGGTCAGAGAGGTGACCAAGAACCCGATGGTCACTCTGACAGAGCTCCACAGTTCCTCTGTGGAGATGGGAGAACCTTCCAGAAGGACAACCATCTCTGCAGCACTCCACCAATCTGGCCTTTATGGTAGAGTGGCCAGATGGAAGCCACTCCTCAGTAAAAGGCACATTACAGCCTGCTAGGAGTTTGCCAAAAGGCACCTAAAGGACTCTCGGACCATGAGAAACAAGATTTTCTGGTCTGATGAAACCAAGATTGAACTCTTGAATGCCAAGCGTCACGTCTGGAGGAAACCTGGCACCATCCCTACGGTGAAGCATGGTGGTGGCAGCATCATGTTGTGGGGATGTTTTTCAGCAGCAGGAACTGGGAGACTTGTCAGGATCAAGGGAAAGATGAATGTAGCAAAGTACAGAGAGATCCTTGATGAAAACCTGCTCCAGAGCGCTCAGGAGCTCAGACTGGGGCAACGGTTCACCTTCAAGCAAGATGACCCTAAGCACACAGCCAAGACAACGCAGTAGTGGCTTTAGGACAAGTCTCTGAATGTCCTTGAATGGCCCAGCCAGAGCACGGGCTTGAACCTGATCAAACATCTCTGCAGAGACCTGAAAATAGCAGTGCAGTGACACTCCCCATCCAACCTGACAGAGCTTGAGAGGTTCTGCAGAGAAGAATGGGAGAAACTCCCCAAATACAGGCGTGCCAAGCTTGTAGCATCATACCCAAGAAGACTCGAGACTGTAATCACTGCAAAAGGTCGTTCAACAAAATACTGAGTTAAGGGTCTGAATACTTATGTTAATTTGATATTTCAGTTTTGTATTTTTTAAATATTTGCAAAATTTCTAAAACATTATTTTTGCGTTGTCATTAAGGGGTATTATTTTATACACTTTTGAATAAAGCTGTAACCTAACAAAATGTGGAAAAAGTCAAGGGGTCTGAATACTTTCTTAATGCACTGTAGATTACTTCAATGGTCGGCCATCTTGGAGGCTGTCTCTCCAGTTCTTACAATAGCTCAATGGCTTCAGTGCACTATCAAAGACAGTACAGTATGAAGATAGTTAGAAACTGTTTCTCCAATTGTCAAAACTATTGGTAGCTAAATCCGGAGAAATGACGGACCATGTAAAAAACTGTTGGTCACTAAATCTGTCTAGAATGACTACGTAAAAACAGTTAGCTGGTATGCCCTCAGCCGTCTGAGTGGTCAGCTGTGAACGCCCTCTCCACTATATACTTATAAGTGATTGGTTTGGTTCTGACCTCTATAGTGCTGTCTGGTTAGAACATGATGTTGAGACCCATCACTGTAGTCTTGATCGTCTCCACCACACAGACACAACTGTTTCGATTTGAGGATGTTCATATGATTTTGGTAATCCGAATGACTTGGAATCTTATTGTTGTGGTTATTTCAATGCATGCACAACCTTCAGACATTTGTGTTACTGTCGACAATTAAAGGTCCTCAGAAACATGCGTCTTCTCCCTTCAGACGACGATAAAACTCTGACCTGAGTGGGCGGGTGCGGTGTCAAGATCAGCATTCCAGGCACTCTGATTGGTTGGGAATGGCAGGGCTATAATGGGTGTGGGATAATTAAGGTAGGCTAAACAGCCAAACTAACGGGATTTAGGGGAAATTGAAGGGATTGTGAGGGGAAGTTAGTTAGAGAGGAGAGGAGCAGAACGGTATTTTTTTACACCAATAGAAAATCCAGATCACGCTTGTAGGCGATGTCATGGTGACGTTGGGTAGCTAAACATCTGGTGCAGAAACATGTCATCCGGTCTAACCATTGATGTGTCTACATGCTGACCAGACTGGACACGTCGCATGCGCGAGCGTTGCAAAATAAATTTAGAAATCCATGTTATTCAATTATTGCACCCACACTGCTCGCTCTCCAAGAGCGTCTGCGTTGCCAAGGGCTAAAATAGAAGTCATTCCTATTTCTGACACAGATCGCGCTGCAAGTCCTGCCTCTCCCATCTCCTCATTGGTTTATAGAAGCAGGTACCCACGTGCCATCTCCTCATTGGTTATACCCACGTGGGTGATACGGACTGTTTTGCCGGTCGTCGTGGTAATACTATGAAAGTTTAGATGCCAATCACCATATAAGTTCAACATGAAAAGACCTGGAAGGAGGAGAGATGACTAGAAACGATTTGGTCGGCCGTTTTATGTGCGGATAGAGGAGCTTGTGCATTTCAGGTAAAATAACAACTCAATGTTTCTATCCCAGGACAAATTAGCTAGCAACAGCAAGCTAGCTAAATAGGACAAAGTAGCTAGCAAGTGCAAGCTAACTTGTTAAATTGCCATACATGTTTAATGCTGTTCGACCTGTCCCCAAATTAATGTAATTGGTTCAGAGTTTGTTTTGATATTTTAACCTGCGTGTCGTGATCGCGTTTGGTGTAGGGGGACAAAATACATTTATGCACAATAGCACACGCGCGTAGCCGGTTTGGGTTCCGTGTAAACCCTGGATTACTCATACTATGTATTGGTCATAGAGAGGCTTTGAAGCCACCGGTCGGCCATATTGGCACTCCCCAGTAGGAGAAGGACTCCATAGGAATTTATGGAATTTTACAGTATTTCAATTAAATGTTAAGGACAAAATGACATGGATTTAAGAAATGTTTTTAATGGGGACAATAACAGTACTCTATACTTTAAGATTGTATTTGTATAATTTATATTTTTCATGTTTAACTAACATAATAAAAGTAAAAGTAAGCATTAAGGTGTCTGTAATAGAATGAACATGTCAAAACAAATGTAGACATTAATAAATGCATTTCTATAGCTTCCAAAATCTTTTTTTCAATGGAGGAGTACCAAGATGGCTGCACAGTGGCTTCATCACTAGCACCTTAGAGGCTGCTGCCCTATATACATAGTCTTGAAATCACTGGCCACTTTAATAATGGAACACTAGTCACTTTAATAATGTTTACATATTTTGCATTACTCATCTCATATGTATATACTGTATTCTATTCTACTGTATTTTAGTCTATGCTGCTCCGACATTGCTCATCTGGGCTCCCGAGTGGCGCAGTGGTCTAAGGCACTGCATCTCAGTGCAAGAGGCGTGATTGGGAGTCCCATAGGGCAGCACCAATTTGTCCCAGCATCGCCGGGGTAGGCCGTCATTGTGAAAAACAATTTGTTCTTAATTGACATGCCTAGTAAAATAAAGGTTAACAAACATATATATTCCTTACTTTACGTGTGTATTGTTGTGAAATTGTTAGATATCACTTGTTAGATATTACTGTACTGTTGGAACTAGAAACACAAGCATTTCGCTACACCTACAATAAAATCTGCTAAACATGTGTATGTGACCAATAAAATTGTATTTAATTTGAATACAGCGCCCCTATCAGTCATCATTGGGGTTAACGGTTTTCCACTAGTTACCACAGCCACAAAGTAAAAATTAGCAATATCGTAAAAATGTATTTAAAAAAAAGAAGTGCTTTTTGGTCTTCATTTTAGGTTATGTAAGCATCTCGCGCCGAACTGCAGATGCGCGTGCTGTCAAATCAAAGGCACTCACTCCTCTTTTTGTATAAAAAATAAATGTGGCAGTTTGTCAATTTCACGAGGTTGGAGTAATAACATGTTAAACTACTTAAGACATTGGCTATGTAGGTTGTACTTTTAGAAAACTAACAAATAATGAGTAATTTTTCACTTCTCTCATAGGGTCATTTACTTCTCAAACCCCCGGTCTGGTTTGCTTGGTCTGCTTCGCAAGCGTTCACGAAAGTCTCTCGATGTTGTGCCTCTGTCTTTTAGAAACTCTGTGGCGCTATTGATTCTTCGCTTATGAACGAATGGTGTCACGTGATCAAGAGCTTTGTCCTTTCATATATGCAGTCATTGCTCTGTGCTATGTCCTCTGCTAGACAGTTGCAAAAGTGATGTCTGGTCAAACATTTCTTGCTGGGGTTCAAGAAGTGACCTTTGATTATATGGCTTTAAAGCGCCATCTACAGCCAATAAATAGTAAACGTCGTCTGTCACGTCACGTATATAGGCGTTCCAGGTAGGTAGTCTTTATTAGAGTCGCGCTGCGAAGTTGATCACATTTCACAACGCCTGGAGAAGTGTTTAACGTGTCAGGAACGACATAAATAGAATAAAGAAATCTTCCCAGGCGTTCTCAGAAGATTGCTACCATATTGATGTGGTTCCTGCTGAGTGTGTGTGATGATGAAGTGATCATATGCATCTGCGCAGCGTGACCACCTGGAACGCAGCCAAGATTAGTGAGTAAATTTTGCCATTGTGGAAAACTCGCGAGAGCCCATAGGGAGTAACGGTACTTCATCATGGCAGGCAAGTTGGTGTTAGAGGGGAAAATAAGTATTATAAGCTTTCTTTTAGGACTGGGTGTTGTTATAATTCCCCTTATTAGAACATTCGCTGGACATCTTGACTGGGTATTCGACTATCTCACTGGAGTGAGGGGGAAAATAGCTATTGCTGTGTACATCGCTGTTATTAATGGCTTCTTGCTTATCATATACAAGGGACCTCTATATAAGGTAAGCAAGCTAACTAACGTCTGAAAGAAGATGGATAGCTATAACGTTAGCTAAGCTCCTTAGATAGCTAGCCATCTTGATTTCTATTTTATTTGCCCATTAGCCAAAACGGCAGCCAGATGGCTAGGCTTTAGCTATCTAAATTATTGGTACACTTTCATTGCCCCTCTTCTTCCTAACAATATGTTGTGCTAGCTAGCTAATCCTATTATCTGAATTGGATTGAGACAGCTGTCAGCTTGATTGGCTAAAGATAGAGCCCTAAACTGTAAATTAGATAACACTATTGAAGTTAGACAGATATTCTATGCCTAAGAGCAGGTTATTGTGTTAGCTATTGATTTGGAGCCAGCTTTCTACTTGTATAGTTAGATAACTAGCTAGTTAAACGAATTGAAGGTAGAAATGTTTCCTAAGCATACTCTTCTTTCTCCCAGGTTGCTGTGCGAGCCTGCTTCCTTGGCTTTACTTTTGGGTGTGGCTTGATCATAAGCTTTTCCCAAACCACATGGACACACTTTGGCTGGTAAGCAAAAACTTCTTGCAAAAAGTTTCTTAAACAGAAGAGCGACTGACAGATCTACAAAGAACCTTGTATCATAAATAACTTATTATTATTTGTAGATCAGTCAGTCAATTTACCCATGATACACTAGGGTTTTGATCCTCTCGGACGCTGCCTTTTTTTCTCTCTTGTGTGTGTGTGTGTGTATGTATGTATGTGTATATATATATATATATATATATATATATATATATATATATATATATATACGCACAATACTACCGTTGTTAGTTCGATACCTGTTATGCATAGTTCTCAGTCAATGCATGTCTTTGCAGGTACATGTGCTCCTTGTCTTTCTTCCACTACTCCGAGTACCTGGTGACAGCCATCATTAACCCCCACAGCCTGTCTCTGGACTCATTCCTTCTCAACCACAGTGTGGAGTACACCGTGGCTGCTGTGTCCTCATGGGTGGAGTTCACCATAGAGAAGCTCACTGTCCCAGGTCTGTCCTCCATACCACACTTGGGGTCAATGGCCGTGTTCCAGCCCGACGACATTGCTTGTGTTGCATTGCATCAACCAATGATTATATGTGCCACGTCATCAATTGCAGTCGTGCAGGCTTCTGCGTTGTAGTCAGCCTGGAACGTGGCCAATAACTTTTCAATGCCTCAGTTGAAATGGGCATGACATGTTGTCACAGTAGGAGTTAAATGTCTTAATAGGCTGTGCATTTTATGTCTCAGAGCTGAAACAGCTGAGCTGGCTCAGCCTGGTGGGCCTGGTGATGGTGCTGTGTGGGGACTTCCTGCGTAAGTCTGCCATGCTGACAGCCGGCTCCAACTTCAACCACATCGTCCAGAACGAGAAGGCCCAGAGCCACGTGCTGGTCACGGATGGAGTCTATGCCTTCTTCAGACACCCCTCCTACGTGGGATGGTTCTACTGGAGCATTGGCACACAGGTACCAGCCTATTCTGTCAATAGCTAAGGAAACTCTTGAATGGCAAGGCACGGTTTGCAAAATTCTGGAAATGTTCCCAAAATGTCCAGATTTTTCAGAAATCTCTGTAGAAATATTCCTGGAAACAGAAAATCCGGAATCCTCCAACTGCGATTTCTGGAAATCCTTGCAGTCTTGGGTTACCAGACTATTGCAACCCTGATTTCACTTTTCTATGTCCAATGTTCCAGGTGATGCTGTGCAACCCTGTCTGCATCGCTGGCTATACCATGGCAAGCTGGCGCTTCTTCCGTGAACGGATTGAGGAGGAGGAGCTTTCTCTCATCCATTTCTTTGCAGAGGACTACCTGGAGTACAAAAAGAAGGTGGGCACCGGCCTGCCGTTTATTTCGGGCATCCGCATCAACAGCTCCTAGGTGTGAGAGATGGAGTCTTGGATGTATGAAAATGGCAGGCAGACAGACAGGCACTGTGAGGGGCAGCCCTGGTCAGCGTACTGTGGATTAGCTCCTGTGGTTGCCCGCCCTGGGGTGCTTAGAGCTCACAGAGACTGACACCTATGAGTGTTGTGAAGGGCTCCCATCCCCATACCGCCCCAAGGCCTGGGTAGACTCTCAAAAAGAAACCACACCCCCCCCATATATTCAACCACCTCTGTTTTCTCTTTTGTTTGGTTAAATTAACTACTAGAGACTTGAGTTTGTATTTTTCTTTAATCTCCAATGTTCTGATGAAGGCTCCCTTTTCTGTTTTTTCCTTAGAGAGGAGTTGAGTATCTTAAGGCCAGGCACCACACCCTAATAGGGTATTTCCCCCCCCCCCCCCCCCCCCCCCACTTAATCATATTACAATCAACTTTTACCAGTTGTGTGGACACTATAATATTTTTGTCTGAAAAATTTTATACAAATATGCAAATTAGGTAATACCATTAAATATTTGCATATAAAACAAACCAATTTTTCTGGACACTGGATGAAGTAAAAATCAACCTAAATATTTTGGTTTTATTTTGTTAAGACATTCTAGGACTGAATTTACATACATCTGATCTACATCTGACACATCTGATTGTGTCATAAACATATCAACAATTCCCAATGTATAAGTCTGGAGAATACATCTAAAGATAACCACAGAAAATAAGTTGGCGTTTGGGAAGTGTGAGATTTTTCAGGAAATGGCAGTAAGACAAGGACTGAATTAAGACTACCTTACACCTAATCACCATATCTTCAAAGTAACATTCTCTAAGAAATGGACTTTTAAGCGATGTGTGATTTCAATGTAGTGAGCGTTCAAATTATGAATGTATGTCCATTTAAAAGTGGTTACAGTTCATGACACTTTGATGTTAGTATGATAAACTAACACAAATATTTGTATAAACCTTTTGGATATTTTTTACTTTTAAAAAATACTAATATTAATTGACAAATACCCCCCTCCCCCAAAACTCTAAATTGCTAGGTTTGTGCAACATTTTAGCCTGTGGTGCCTGGCCTTAAGTGGATGCTGAATTGATTTTAGCTTTGGTTACTGAGTCAGAAGTGCTGTAATGAGCCTGGTTGAGTTTCTTCTATTCCTTGTTTGTCTGTCATATCACAGAGTCATCATTATTAGGCCTCAGCGTTGACATCAGAATGGTTTTACACAATATTAGGGATGCACACAGGGCTCTAAAGTGTGACCCAATTTGGTTGCATATGCAACAAAAATATTTTGCTGTGCGAACTGCAGTTTTAATTTGGGAGTACCGGTACGGGAAGAAAGTACATTTTTATAACAATTAGTTGTAATGGTAAGGCTTCACTGTACAGTTGTTTCCTGGGTGCACATTCGTTAGTGTCATGCTTGCACCTTTACTACAGCAAAAATCGCTTGTTTCTAATACAAACAGTTTAAAAAATCTGACCCATATCAGAGATACTTTTGAGATGGGGAAACCCCATTGGAATTGTATTGCGCCCATGCGGCTTCAATGGGGCTGCACGGTGCATGCTGGGTCATTCTGGGACAAGGACATTTCAAACATTTCAGGTTGTGCACTTAATGTTTTAAAGTTTGGAGCACCAGTTTTACCCATTATTTATGTTTTATGTAGAGCCCTGGATGCTAAATGTATCAGCCCTCATACATACATTACATGAACAAAAGTATGTGGACACCTGCTTGTTGAACATCTCATTCAAAATGAGCATTGAGCATTATTATGGACTTGGTCTCCCCTTTGCTGCTATAACAGCCTCCACTCTTCTGGAAAAGCTTTCCACTAGATGTTGGAACATTGCTGTGGGGACTTGCTTCCATTCAGCCACAAAAGCATTAGTGAGGTCGGGCTATTAAGCCTGGATTGCAGTCGGCGTTCCAATTCATCCCAAACGTGTTCAATGGGGTTGAGGTCAAGGCTCTGCAGGCCAGTCAAGTTCTTGCATACTGATCCCCACAAACCACTTCTATATGGACCTCACTTTGTGCATTGGGGCATAGTCATTCTGAAACAGGAAAGGGCCTTCCCCAAACTGTTGCCACAAAGTACAGAATTGTCTAGAATGTCATTGTACTGTTTTATGTAGCGTTAAGATCTCCCTTCAGGGGAAAGGGGACTTGCCCGAACCATTATTTCCTCCTCCGCCAAACTTTACAGTTGGCACTATGCATTGGGGCAGGTAGCGTTCTCCTGGCATCCGCCAAACCCAGATTTGGATTTCGGACTGCCAGATGGTGAAGCATGATTCATCACTCCAGAGAATGCATTTCCACTGCTCCAGAGTCCAATGGCAGCGAGCTTTACACCACTCCAGCTGACACTTGGCATTGCGCATGGTGGTCTTAGGCTTGTCTGCGGCTACTCAGCCATTGAAACCCATTTCATGATTCTCCCAACGAACAGTTATTGTGCTGACGTTGCTTCCGGAGGCAGTTTGGAACTCGTTAGTGAGTGTTGCAACCCGAGAAACAGGCCATTTTAAAATATATATAAAAAAATGTATGTGCAATGCGATTCAGTACTCAGGGGTCCCTTTCTGTGAGCTTGTGTGGCCTACCACTTCGCGGTTGAGCCATTGTTGCTCCTAGACATTTCCACTATACAATAACAGCACTTATTGTTGACCGGGGTGGGGTACCTCTAGCGGGGCAGAAATTTTATGAACTGACTTGTTGTAAAGGTGGCATCCTATGATGGTACCACATTGAAAGTCACTGAGCTCTTCAGTAAGGCCATTCTACTGCCAATATTTGTCTATGGAGATTGCATGGCTGTGTGCTCGATTTACATTTTTTTTTTAAATAATTAAACTGTCCGCAACGGGTGTGGCTGAATCCACTAATTTGAAGAGGTGTCCACACACACACACACACACACACACATACATATATATATATTTCTGAGTGACTTTGTTATACATTTACAAAAATGCCCGAAAGTTACGGAAATGGGGTCCCTTGCAACATGGTCTTTTCCCCTTAAGTTATTTCGCTCTTTCATAAATTATAAGAAAAAGGCCTTTTGATGAATGTCAAAGTTACTAAAATAATGTATGCTATGAAAAGGTATTGGTTTTTAGGTATCAGCCCAGACTTTCAATATTGATTTATCCTTACACAAAATAATGATTTATTTTAAATTCACATCCCATGTCCACTCAGGATCAAAAGGCTGCACAATCACTAATATTTTGCTAATTTGACAACCTGGGAAAGTTGCAGCCTGGTTCTCTGATTCTTCCAAATCGGTACAGCGTATCAAGTCAGAAATGTCTACTTTGTGAATTATGAAAACATAATGAACACTGACAATCCATTCACTGTTCTATTCCAGTCTGCTGTAAGTTTTAACATTGTTCCTTGTTATATAAACTATGAATCAGGGGTGTTGTTTCTTCCATAAGGTTTTAACTATAGGGGCAACCACATGGCACAGTCATCTTTAAAATGCACTCAAGACTTGTCTCTCTTTCAACCACCACTTGATCATCACTCCACCTGTTATTCATTTGTATTGAAACCAACCAATAGATGCATTCCTATGGCTAAGGGGTTCAGAGGAAAGGTTGTCTCCTTTGCGATAAGCTCAACCCAGCATTGCTTCCTCCTGAACTACCGCTTGTCTCAGGTGAAAGGTTGCCTCTGCCCTCTACTCTGTATGCCCAGACTGTATGGAGAGTGTGTGTGTGTGTGTGTGTGTGTGATTGAAAGAGAATTCCTGAAATTAGAACAGTCGAGCACTGTAACTGTATGTTGCACAAGACAAGTGTGTGTGTTTAGAGTTTCTGAAATGAGGACAGTCGAGCACTGTAAAAGTAATGTGTATTAGATGAATAAAGATGAGAAGATTATCTGTAGATTCAATAATATAAGAGCACATTGTTGGCTGCAGACGTACAACTGTTTACTGCTCCAAGCATGATCCAGCTGAGCTGAACATGGAAAAAGCCAGTTGTTGCACTACAGTATAACAATACTACAGTTTATTACAGGTAATGTAAATGTATCATGCAGAGAGAATATTTATCTCTCTTGGCTGATTACTTTTATTCACTTGACTGAAATGTTCTGAATTGATTGAACAACTTTGTCCTGTGAAATAAAATAAAATTTATCCTAAGAAAATTGTCTTCCTTTCATTGTTTTCTTTCATGGGTTTGCTACTGTAGTCCTAATATGGGTAATGTTAGAAACATGTAAATGTTATATTCAATATAATTTACATAAGTTATGGGTGAGCACATTGAAGTCTCATGACCCCATCCAGTTGCTTAGGGAGACTTCTTCCAAATCTCTGTTTTTCTGCTTCCCTGGCCAGTAGATTATTGTTCTTGAGGGCAGCCTCGTCAGAGAGGTTGCTGAGAGTGTGGTTATCATCTGGTACAGGTCAAGTCATTTCTGTTGAGCATAAAGTTGATCAATTCTTCCAACAAGTTATTAAGTAATCTAGCTAGCTTACATCTGTGTTGTTAAAATTGTTTGTTTAGTATCTGTGGCCATAGTGGTGTCCTCAGGTCTTCAGCATGTCCTCTGTACGGTCATCTTTCAGCTCCTTAGGCTCTTTCAGTCTGTGGGAACATTGAATAGAGAATACTTCACAGAACACCATGTCTTACATGGTCACCATGATAGAAACAACTATGACTAACTACTAACTTGTTAGTCAAAATAATGTTGTAGTTTGTGATATGTACAGTAGTTACAGTGGCTTGGTTCCAGTACCTGGGTTCAAGGCGTTCCTTCACCTTGGCGATGGATCGGATGTAGGGGCCGATTTGCCTGGCGATGGTGGTCAGGTATCTGTTCTCTTCCTTTAGCTGCGTCAGCTCATGAAGCTGGGCAGAAAACAGAATGGACACATACAGTATATAAAACACCAACTTCACCTTATCTAACAGAAAAACAAAACCTCTTTTACCTTCATAGATTTTCTGTTCATTTGCAACCCTCTGAAAGATATCCTCCCAGACTTAGGGGAAAGATAACAAGATGGAGATGAGCCTTAAAAGGAGAGCTGGGTTACATTTATAAACTGTTGTCTGAATACTTTTTTCAGAATCCTCATTGCTTTGGTGATTCCCACCTCCTCAGATTCAGTGCAGCGCCTTCATAGAAATCAATAAACCAGGCACCTCTGAACGTCAGATCTTTTCATGACACATTTCAAATACACATACAAAAACACTGATTGGCTGTGAAATCCCTCAGTAATGTTGTAACAATGGGTATCAGAGTTGTACAGTAACTTTAAAATGTTGTAGAAGCTCACTCACTCTGTAGCTGTTCTCAGAGTTGCGACAGTGCTCAGTAAATGGGGTCTCCCCAACCTTTACCAGGAGGACCTTGGTGATGATATAGCAGTGGGCTTCGGCACCATGGATGAACCCAGGGACATGTCACTGATGGGAGGGAAGTGGCAGGGCACGGACAGGGATGACTGCAGGCTGAGGAGACAGAAGGACATTTACACAATAAATAAATATCTTTACATAATGTCTTTTACACAACAGGTAGGGGTGTCCTCATATTACGCTGGCTATTTCAGAACATGACGAGCATATTTGGAAAGTATAAGCATACTGTCTTGAATGTTGAGGTTTCACTCATTGGGAACATCAATAACATGCTGATTACATTTTCCCCTTGAGCGTGTAGGTCTGCACAATTTCCATATGGTAGGGGTGAAATATGACTCACAGTCTGCTGGCATTGCCCAAACTCCATCCCGACACTTCCGGCAATGGACACGGAGCGTCTTTAGCCCAGCAGTAACCGAGACTCAAGGCAATAAATAAACTCGGACCGATACTCTGTGTTGATCTAAAGCAGAAACATAGAAGAAGACATATGGGGTGTATATTTGGGATGTGACATGACCAAACATCAGTTGAGGAGGCAAGATGACAAGAGAGAGGGACTTAATACTGCTATTCTTCTTTAGTCGCTGGATAACAGATATCAAAGTCAAACAATTTTGCTTAAAGACTGTATTCATAATTTCTAATATTCCATTTCATGTTTTGGTTTGTGCCCTTCTGGATTCATAGAACCAGATTGGGCATTATGCATCATACTACACTAGCAAGGTGGAGGAGAACATTGGCTTGAGTTGATTACATTACACCTGCTCAAGATGGAACATCAATTAGGATTACAAATACAGTTGGGCACTGTGAATAAGACATTGCAAAAATAGGCAACATGTATCACTACTCCAGGATAAACAGGCATACCATAGACAGGATATTACCTGGAGAGTGGGTAAGAGTGCAGCCAGATGAGGCAGCTGTTCTCATTTGCTACTGGGTTGAAAGTGGTGCCAGGCAAGCCTGATGTAGCTAGTCCTGACACATTATTATTCATTTGGCTTTAATCTATATTGGTCTGCTGCCAGGGACACCTTAATCTCCCAGTAGGATCTATATATACATGTGGAACAGGATACATATTAGGCAGGCATTAGACAAGCCATTAGGCTGTTCAATATCTATTCTCAAAGCAGGAAGCCTTGTGCACCCGAATGTCACACTATTTCCTAGATAGTGCGCTACTTCTGGTCAAAAGTAGTGCACTATAAAGGGAATGTGGTGGCATTTGGGACGCATCTTGTCTGTCTGTGGTAAGACTTCCTCCTTCTTCTTCGAGAGTTAATTGAGTTTACAGTGATTTTTAATGGCTAGAGGCAACCATTGAGGCTGAATCTGTGTGCGCTCTGTTCGGAAGGCCCATTCCAACAATAACAGGTTAACGGTTTCTCTGATCATAGGCTATACATTAGGGCTACATGATAAACATGATTTTCAGGCAAGGTAGCATGAAGCAATATTTATTCTCACCTTTGCGCTGCTCTTAGGATAATTTGTTTTCGATCTGACAGTTTTTCATTCAAAAGAGGACAATATTATCTGGGTCATTTAATTGCATTGCAAATCTCTCAAGATTAAATTTACTGTACTCTAATGAATACTTTCCCAACCAAAACTAATTTACATACATTTCCTCTCGGTTTGTAAATGAAAAGCACTACTTGAGCATTACAACTGTATCCAGTATAAGTCAATAAAATGTTGCTCTAATGTAATGTTGTGCAAGGTATTGAACCTTCAGCTACTTTATGAGATAGGACATGAAGAATGACATCTTGTGGTAGAATTTAATACAATTTGCGGAACTGCATAAAAAAAACAACAACAACATTGATTAATTGAGGAAATCGAGGGAAATTGCACAACAGACTTCCACATTTAACCCAACCCCTCTGAATCAGAGAGATGCCTTGCTCAAAGGCAGAATGGCAGATTTTTTCCACCTTGCTGGCTCGGGGATTCAAACCAGAGACCTTTCGGTTACTGGCTCTTAACTTCTAAGTTAACTGCCACCCCCTGAGTTGAGTTTAATGTTTTCAAAATGGCCGATGACTATGTCAGCTCACCTGCACTTTGTTGAAAATAGTGCTGATTGCGCACTCCTCCTCATCAACATTCTCTCTGACCTCCTCGATCATGGCCTTCAGCAGGATGATGGCCTCTGGCCGACGTCTGGAGCTCCTTCACCGCCTAGGAGTCAGGGGTCACACCATGAGAAGGCACTAGACAGCACCACACACACACACACACGCACACGCACACGCACACACACACACACACACACACACACACACACACACACACACACACACACACACACACACACACACACACACACACACACACACACACACCCAACAAACTAAACTCCACCAAGTTCCTCCACACGTATTGCTGTCTATAGGTATATACGGTGCATTCTGAAAGTATTCAGATCCCTTGACTTTTTCTACATTTGGTTACGTTACAGCCTTATTCTAAAATGGATTAAATAAATAAATGTCCTCATCAATCTACACACAATACCCCATAATGACAAAACGAAAACAGGTTTTTAGACATGTTAGCAAATGTATTAAATACATAAAACAGAAATACCTTATTTACACAAGTATTCAGACCCTTTGTTATGAGACTCGAAAATGAGCTCAGGTGGATCCTGTTTCCATTGATCATCCATGAGATGTTTCTACAACTTGATTGGAGCCACCTGTGGTAATTAAATTGATTGGACATTATTTGGAAAGGCACACACCTGTCTATATAAGGTCCCACAGTTGACAGTGCAAATCAGAATAGAAACCAAGCCATAAGGTTGAAGGAATTGTCCGTAGAGCCCCGAGCCAGGATTGTGTTGAGGCACAGATCTGGGGAATGGTACCAACAAATATCTGCAGCATTGGTCTCCAAGAACACAGTGGCCTCCATCATTCTCCAATGGAAGAAGTTTGGAACCACCAAGACTCTTCCTAGAGTTGGCCGCCTGGCAACAATGAGCAATCAGGGGAGAAGGATATTGGGTGCTGAGGTGGTGATGGTGACTCTGACAGAGCTCCAGAGTTCCTCTGTGGAGATGGAAGAACCTTCCAGAAGGACAACCATCTCTGCAGCACTCCACCAATCTGGCCTTTATGGTAGAGTGGCCAGACGGAAGCCACTCCTCAGTAAAACACACGATAGCCTGCTTGGAGTTTGCCAAACGGCATCTTAAGAACTCAAACCATGAGATCAAAATTCCCTGGTCTGATGAAACCAAGATTAAACTCTTTGGCCTGAATTCCAAGTGTCACGTCTGGAGGAAACCTGGCACCATCCCTATGGTGAAGCATGGTGGTGGCAGCATCATGCTGTGGGGATGTTTTTCAGCGGCAGGGACTAGGAGACTAGTCAGGATCGAGGGAAAGATGAACGGAGCAAAGTACAGAGAGAGCTCCTTGATGAAAACCTATTCCAGAGTGCTCAGGACCTCCGACTGGGGCGAAGGTTTACCTTCCACCAAGACAATGACCCTAAGTGGCCCAGCCAGAGCCCGGACTTGAACTCGATCTAATGGCTCTGGAGAGCCCTGAAAATAGTTGTGCAGCTACGCTACCCATCCAACCTGACAGAGCTTGAGAGGTTCTGCAGAGATGAATTGGAGAAACTCCCCAAATACAGGTGTGCCAAGCTTGTAGCGTTATACCCAAGAAGACTCGAGGCTGTAATCGCTGCCAAAGGTGCTTCAACAAAGTACTGAGTAAAGGGTCTGAATACTTATGGAAATGTGATATTTCTGTTTTTTTTGCAAAAAAAAAAAAAAAAGTTTTTGCTTTGTCATTATGTGCAGATTGATGAGGAGGGAAAAAACAATTTCATCAATTTTAGAATAAGGCTGTAATGTAACAAAGTATGGAAAAAGTCAAGGTGTCTGAATACTTTCCGAATTAACTGTATAGTGTATATGTGATTGTATACAAATGTAGCAAGGTTCAAAATTATATTGTTTCAGTCAAATTTGGTATTTTTTGGCGCTTCTTGCAGTCAATTTGCAGTCTACAAATGATTTGTTATTATGTTTTCGGCTCATCTGCCCAAGATAAAATTGGCCCAAGGCTGAATCTAGTTGATGATGCCTGCCCTACAGCAATATGGAACAAGTAGGTAATAGAGTTATAATTAGGAGAATGCACTCACTATGATGGCTTGGTCCAGCCTTTCACAGCTTTGCATATGTGCTGTCTCAATATTGCTTAATAGTTGACTATTTAATTATTTAAGTGATAAAATATTAGGGATAGGAGCTGACTGTAACTCACACTTGCATGTCTCTGAAACAGTTGATCGACAGCATGGACTTCTCTGAGGAGAACATGATGTACAGCTAGCTCATCGTGGAGGGCTGTGGGTAGATAGACAAACAGTCACGATCAGACATACATGCAGACATTACAATGGAATCTCCGAGAAGAGAGAATTTGAGTTTGAGAGCCTTGGATTTCACCAACATTCACCAACATTTTCAGTGCACCTGCTAGTTTATCCATCAAATATTTCTAGCTGTTTTTAAAGGGTTACATAACACTTTAAGATTGAAGAAGATTGTAGTTTTAACACACCACATGTTTTGTGGGCCCCATCGTGCGATTGGCAAGGGAGACAATGTCGTGGCGGGAGAGTATCTTGTTCTTGTGGGTTGTTTCCCTGCAAGCTCCACCCAGCGGCTGGCTACAAGAGTGTGCAAAGCTGTCATCAAGGCAAAGTGTGGCTACTTTGAAGAATCTCAAATATAAAATATATTTTGATTTGTTTAACACTTTTTAGGTTACTACACTACTGGTACTGTAGTATCACACTGAATTCTGACAAACAACACTGCATATTGCTTTACACCAGTGTGATTTCCCATGTCATTGACTGAATTCATCTCATAAACGAACATGTTAATTAGAGCATATTTTCAGTCTTTTAAGGGGAGCTAGAGGATTGACTAGACTTATCCCACACTTAGTAAGGTCCACTGTAGCCTCTCACCCTCTCATGCAAGAGCATTGTAAATATAATGCTCACAGTTTACAACCCTTCAACTAGAGCATAAACACTAGGCAACCCATAGAAAACAGAGCACATAGCCTATATGACAGAGCATTTAATATCCATGTCAGTAAGTTAGTTATGTCATGTTAAGCTTCATGTGATTTATGCTAAATAAACTCATATGCATCCTGGAAATACCACCACAATCTCATCTAAACTAGTTTGCACTGACATTAACATATCCATATCCACAGTACTGCAAAACGACAACGTTATATAATCCAGTCCTGGAGGTCACAGCAATGAACTTCACCAGAGCCCAGAGGGATCAATCATTCAAATGCCTAGGTGCCCAAATTCTCTTTATCTTGTCACTGAAAGTTGGCAGGTTTCTAGGACCACACTGTGCTCAATGCCAGGCAGGATGAAACAAAGGCAGGATTTACACTGCAGCTGTTCATTTCCCCCAGATAATCCCCTGGGACTTTCATCCTACCATTGCTAACTGGAGAAGTTGTGTTGCTCTAGATATCTTTCAACGTACATGACTCGACCCCCAACGTTCCAATCTCCGACTGTACACTCATACAACAAATCAAATCAAATCAAATGTATTTATATAGCCCTTCTTACATCAGCTGATATATCAAAGTGCTGTACAGAAACCCAGCCTAAAACCCCAAACAGCAATCAATGCAGGTTTAGAAGCACGGTGGCTAGGAAAAACTCCCTAGAAAGGCCAAAACCTAGGAAGAAACGTAGAGAGGAACCAGGCTATGAGGGGTGGCCAGTCCTCTTCTGGCTGTGCCGGGTGGAGATTATAACAGAACATGGCCAAGATGTTCAAATGTTCATAAATGACCCGCATGGTCAAATAATAATAATCAGAGTAGTTGTCGAGGGTGCAACAAGTCAGCACCTCAGGAGTAAATGTCAGTTGGCTTTTCATAGCTAATCATTGAGAGTATCTCTACCTCTCCTGCTGTCTCTAGAAAGTTGAAAACAGCAGGTCTGGGACAGGTAGCACGTCCGGTGAACAGGTCAGGGTTCCATAGCCACAGGCAGAACAGTTGAAACTGGAGCAGCAGCACGGCCAGGTGGACTGTGGACAGCAAGTCCACAGCGAGTCATCATGCCAGGTCGTCCTGAGGCATGGTCCTAGGGCTCAGGTCCTCCGAGAAAGAGAGAATTAGAGAGAGCACACTTAAACTCACACCGGACACCGGATAAGACATGATAAATACTCCAGATATAACAGACTGACCCTAGCCCCCCGACACATAAACTATTGCAGCATAAATACTGGAGGCTGAGACAGGAGGGGTCAGGAGACACTGTGGCCCCATCCGATGATACTCCCGGACAGGGTCAAACAGGCAGGATATAACCCCACCCACTTTGCCAAAGCACAGCCCCCACACCACTGGAGGGATATCTTCAACCAACAACTTACCATCCTGAGACAAGGCCGAGTATAGCCCACAAAGATCTCCGCCACGGCACAACCCAAGGGGGGGGCGCCAACAAGGCCCCTGAGTTGGTCATTGATTTTATAAAGCAAAGGTCATTTGTTCCATAAGAAATTAAAATACTTATATCATGCCATCCACTAAATCAATGGAATTACCCATTTTATGTTTCCAAGCTGCTGTAATACAGTCACAAGAAACCAAACTTTCTTACCCACAGTGGCGGCAGGAGAGTTGGCCTTTGTGGTAAAGGTTCAGCAGACAGGGGTGTTTGTACTGCTCATGGCATACCAAGGGGTGACAGTTGGTACTGTCTGGATCATATAGCTTCTCCAAAAGGCAGAATATTCTTCCACACCACAGAAGGTTGGTGGCATCTTAATTGGGGAGGACGGGCTCGTGGTAATGGCTGAAGCAGAATTGGTGGAATGGTATCAAATACACCAAACACATGGTTTCTATGTGTTTGATGCCATTCCATTTGCTCCGTTCCAGCCATTATTATGAGCCGTCCTCCCCTCAGCAGCCTCCACTGCTCCACACATCTGAAAATACAACACAGGAAAGCCCATCATAGTGATGCTGATCTATGTCGGTGACGTTTCAGAGAATGATTGAAAATGCACCTGTAAGCCTATACTTAATGAATATGTTAAGAAGCAGATACTTAATAAATATAATAAGAATATGGGCTGAACAATTACCTTGCTGCTTGCTTCCTTATCTGCTGTCCCAAGCAGGAATGACAGATATGAGGAGGGTCTTTGAGTGTGACTGGAGGGGATGGAGTGCTGGCCTAGTAGAGCCTCATAGGGGACACTGCAGGCTCCACTGACTCCTGTCAAATTGCATGCATTGGTTCCTAATGCAGAGCGGAACAATAAAGGGAACACGTAGTATATCATGTCATTTTTTACCTTGTTGTCTGCCTCTCTGCTCACTATGCCAGAGTTTATTATGTCACTATTGGCAAGGAGCTATAGCCCAAGAACTGTATTTGTCATTATGAAGGGACCAATCAGATAGGGTTATGATGATGCCATTCTGAAGGGATCAATCAGATAGGAGGGTTATGTCAATGTCATAATAAACAACCTACCAGAGCAGGGTTATGGTGATGTCATAATCAAGGGATCAATCATAGAGCAGCATTATGATGACTTAGTCATGGAGGGATCACCAATCAGGGAGCAGGGTTATGATGACGTAGTAATGAAGGGAGCAATCAGAGAGCAGCATAACAAAGAACCAATGAGCGAGCAGGGTTATGACGATGACATTATGAAGGACCATTCAAAGAGCAGAGTTTTGACAACGTCATTATGATGAACCTCTGATTCAGAGGGTTTGGGTTAAATGTGGAAGACACATTTCGGTTGAATGCATTCAGTTGTGCAACTGACTAAGTATCCCCTTTCCCAAATAGGTAAATATGGACCAAAAAACAACAACATCCTAAGTGTTTTTCTGTTTATTTTTTGTTTGTATTGTTTTTTTGTTACAATTTGTAGAAGGATGTATTGTTTCTAACACGTTTGTACTTGTTATCCTTCAAAATATATGGAATTTCAATAAGATGTATAAACAATAATGTTAAGCCTTTTAATCGAACTCTGATGCCGTGATTGTATCGACTAGATCTGCGATTGATTCATCAGGCCAAAATGTAACGCACGCGCAAACCCAGCGCTTCCTTTCTGCTAAATTCTTCGCAATGGCTCCTGTGGTGGGTACAATCGCGTGTGGAAAATTGTTCAAATATATACATTTTTCACACTTAAAATGGCCGTACATTATTTGTATAAATCGGGGCATATTTGAGAGGGCTTATGTAATCGTTAATCATGCTAAACAAGGCACTGTGAATTGGGTTTTGTTTTTCACAAGGCCCGCTAAATTAGCAAGTTTTTTTTTTTTAGTTTAGCTAACGTTAGCTTGCCGGATCCACCACGTTGTAGCTACACAAAACTAGCTTAACATTTTTCTGTTCGTTTTATGGTCAGCAGTAGTTTGATTAGTTAAATAACAAAATGTTTATTATTTACTTATAAGGAGCCACCTGACTAAAACTTCATCTTAATTGGGGATTAGCCTAGACATAGTTGATGTCTGCGGTTGTAGCGCGTATGTTGGTGAACTAATGTTAGGTAACGTTAACTGTTAGATTCTAGGCAGCTAACTAAACGGAACAGCTACAATGGTAGTGACTCATAGTTTTAATTGGCTGTCAATCTTATCTGCAGAAGAAGCAGAGCACCAAGGGGTCCAAGGGTGGCAAGAAGAAGAAGCAGGTCCTGAAGTTCACTCTGGACTGCACCCACCCTGTTGAAGATGGCATCATGGATGCTGCCAACTTTGTAAGTAGTTTTGCAGTTACACTGACAGGTTTTATACCTGTGCCTGGTTGCAAGGAAGATTCTAATATTTTAGTTGCACAAACGCCCTTATTCGAAACCCCCATTAGCCACAATCCTGAATGATTTCTGCCCTTCCACAATGGTCACTTGGTTTAGAATAAACTGAAGGATGGAAGGAGCTTATGAAATGACAGTTCATGGGATCGACATGTTGAACAGAATCGTCCAATACAGCTGTTTTTTTTCTCATTATCAATTAATTTATGAGTAACAATTATGTACTGTACTGTGATTGTTTCTTTATCATTTTAAGAGAAAACATAGCTTCTTAGCAATGAGCAATTTCTCAAGCAAGAATTTTGGTAGGGCTATGGGAGTGGTCTTAAGTGGGGAGGAGGACACTGAAAATGTGCTGTTATTGGTAGGTTTGGAACTCTGATTGGTCTATTAACTAATTTACTGTCTAGTGATGTCACCAGGAAGGACAAACCACCATCCCACCAAAACAGGCTTAAATTTCAGGCTGTCGTTTCAAACAACTCTTACACTAAAAGGGTTTTTATCATCTTCACAATTTCACAGCATTATTCCAACCTCATAGTGTGGAAATGTATATAAAACTGGGCCTTTAAATCTCAAGTGGGGTTTACACTAGCTAGTGACCTGCACAACAACACACAACTAAAAGCCAACTGTGTTTGCTGACAGAGCAAGAGACTAGTTGGTCACTCCATAAACCACAGTTGGCTTTAGATCCAAGTGAAGGTGTGATGTCACTGATGTGCTCCAGCCAACAGGCTAGTTTCACATCCACTACACTGTTGTTGTCGCACTGCTTTGATTTATCTTGGCCAGGTCGCAGGTGTAAATGAGAACTTGTTCTCAACTAGTCTCTGGTTAAATAAAGGTGAAATAAAAAATTAGAAGTATATGCTTACATAGTACGTTTTAATGGTTAAAGGAGCAGTTCCTCCAGGAGCGCATCAAGGTGAATGGGAAAGCTGGAAACCTGGGTGGTGGTGTGGTGTCTATTGAGAGGAGTAAGAGCAAGATCACAGTTTCCTCCGAAGTCCCCTTCTCCAAAAGGTATGGTAACTGCACTGGCAACTCAAATTGCAATGCAGACATTTGTGTATTTGTTCTTGGAAAAAAAGAAAAGATTTATCAAATGTCTTTCACCCAATACATTGTTTACATGTTCAAGCTATTAAAACGTTGGTAAATGCTTATGTCCTCACAAAATAATTGCTCATATGAATAATTGACTTACACTTTTGCACTGCTTATGATGGATAAGAGGCCCCGTGTTTTTATAGCCTTTATCTGTAATATTTTTGTTTAGGTTGCTGGTGTTGATATTGATGATGCCAATATTGACTTTTGGCTATGTAGAATTCAACTTAATAATTCCCACTTAACCAACTCCCAAATGCTTTATGGCTTATCTCCTGCATCTGCCATGCACCAGTAACATTATGTGCATGAAAATACACTGGCTGTGAACTGAATTCTCCCTCAGACTTCCTTGTTGAGTTTATCCACCCCTGCCCATGAATACGCTAACCGCACGTGACTGCGCTACAGTAGCATTCTTCAACCTTTGTGCTGTGTTTTTGTGATTCATTAAGTTGGGTTGAGGTGTACAGCAACAACAAAAAACATTAGCTTTACTAGGTTGTTTTGAATGTGTATATTGCTTTGGGGAAAACATTGAAAGCCAAAGCGCAACCTCACACATCTGAATGCCATCTGTCTGTAGATATCTGAAATATCTGACCAAGAAGTACTTGAAGAAAAACAATCTTCGCGACTGGCTGCGTGTTGTGGCCAATACCAAGGAGAGCTACGAGCTGCGTTACTTCCAGATCAACCAGGATGAGGAGGAAGAGGAAGATGAGGATTAAACTGCTGGATTTTGTACATTTAATAAATTCTTAGAGTACTTCTTTTGTACTTATTTTTCTCTATGGTGACAAGACAACGGGTATGTTCACTAGGAACCAACAAAAGCAAATGGTCCAGAAATGGGAGGGATCTAGCTGAATTTGTCCAGCAAGAAACTCATTTTGTATCTGGGTGACGATCAGTCAACATAGTGTTGTGACAATGCAGTACACGAGATCAGGGATGGGCAACTGGCAGCCCTTTTTGAAGGCCATTGGATCAATTTAAAATAACATTTAGTCAGGGTCTCGTATTATTGCAAGTTAGAACAGACAAGGTGCAATTTCAATTTGGTTCTGCATCAGTTTTTCTGCTTATATCAGTCACCCCATTTTTTATTATTGGTAAATTAGTCTAGCGGCCATCTAAATTTAGTAATCATGGTTGAATTACCGGCCTGGGGGGGCCATTGATTTTGTTAGTCTCAGATTGAAACCGGCAAACATTTTTCACCCTATGGTAAAATTGCAGGAAATTAGCGGTAAAACAGCTCATTTTCCCCCCATGGACGATGGCAAAATGAGTAGAATTGCATCATTTTCTCTACACCCCATAGCAAAATGTGTGGAATTGCATCATTTTCTCTACACCCCATAGCAAAATGTGTGGAATTGCATCATTTTCTCTACACCCCATAGCAAAATGTGTGGAATTGCATATGATTTCCTCTGCTGTTGAGGGGAGCTGCTAAAATGTTTAGTTTGCAAGGTGGGCACACAGACCAGTCAAATGCAGCCCCCACCCCCATCAAAGTTGCCCAACCCTGCACTAGATGAAGCTAGCCATTCAAAATAAAAGTCACCCTACTGCTATGTTAATCCAGCATAACCAAATAAATGCCAAGTGTTGGGCCACCGTGAGCCAGAATAGCTTCAAAGCACCTTGGCATAGATTCTACAAGTGTCTGGAACTAGATTGGCTGGATGCAACACCATTCTTCAGAGACATTCCATCATTTGGTGGAGGTGAAAAACGCTAAGGCACTTCCATCTGACTGATACAGCCACGCAATATGGTTTAAATCGATTTCATGCTCAAACCAGTCTGACCACCCGTGGCTTGTGGATGGGAGCATAGCCATCGTAGCCAAAATAAATTATACATGACCAAGCATGATGGGATGTTAATTGCTTAATTAACACAGGAACCACACCTGTGTGGCAGCACCTGCTTTTAGTGTACTTTAGATCCCTCATTTACTCAAGTTTGCATTATTTTGGTAGTTACCTGTACATCATGAATCTTTAGTATTTGGCAACTGTAAGGTGTGATATGTTCATTAGTAAATGGGGAAATGTGCTTATGGCAGACAAAGCCTGGTAAGATGAATTAGAATAGTGACACCAAATGAAGTAGTGGACATCAGTATGTACAAAACAACTGGCCCATCTACTTCTAGCAACTGCAAAATACAGTGGCTGATTGGTTATCAAATGTACTCACACCAACAGTAGTGATGACAAGATTTACTGAGACTAGCAGTAGCTAGCATTCCCTCCCCACTTGAAGTGGTGTGGCAGGAGGCAAAAAAACAGACTAAAGAAAAATCAACCAATTTACATAAACCTTTATTACCATTTCCATGAAAACGTTTCAAAATGTTGAACAAGATGTGGGTCTTCTGACCCAGACAAAAACTATTTGTTGCAATACAGATAGACTAACAAATGAAAAGAAAACAACCCATCTTGATTTAAAACCAGAATATCCACTCATTGCATACATACTTAGTTGACCAGTTGCACTAAAACAGAGGCGTGAGGACTTGAGTCCTCACAACCCACATTTCTGCTGGTTTTCATTGCCAAGAGTGCACAGTGACCATACCTAATTTTCCAGGCTAAAAAGAGTCACTGAAAAAAAAAGGCAAGAATGACAACAAGCAGACACTGGCATTTGAGGGACAGTTACGCATCCTCAACACCAACATTTAATCATACAAATGAAGAGACATTAAAACCAAGGAATGTAACAGAAGTCAATGGCTGGAGAGCATCGACTTGGTGGCACATCTCAGATCCTGATTATGCTCTGACAGTGCACACCGATCAACCAGACACAAACAGTAACACTGCCATGGACTTCAAGAACAAAGTTTAAACTAAATTTTGCTATTGGTCTTTGGGAACAAATAACAAATGCATTCACTCCATACCCCGAAAGACTGTTTCAAAAGGCACAGATATGGAGTGTTGGTCTTGAATTGATCCCTCGCTTGGAAATTAAAATCAGCCCGAAGAGGACTTTGATGTAGCACCCATTATTGTGAGGGAGACGAGGGCATTGATCAGTTCACAACTGAAGAATAAAAAGAGACAACGTGAAAATAGAGAATGCTTCAGTGGACTTGCATGGGGAATGAAAGGGGAGTATGAGTAGAACTCCTAGTGGAAGAATGTGTTTGGAGATGAGTAGTAGAGATCCTCTCTCCAGCTGTAGATGTCTGACAACTGTTGTGAGGTCAGGGCGAATTCTGTCCAGAGTGGATTTGTTTCAGTTTTTGCAGCGCATTTTCTCTGAATTAACCTCACAATATATGTAGGCCCGACTTGTTTTTCAAGGCGTATGCATACACTCGTGAGAGCACACCCTCCCCAGCCATCCATCATGACTTACACAGTTGACCTAGAGGGCCTCTGAAGTGAAAGCAAAAAAACAGTGAGAGGTGGCTGGAGGATACCATATTAGAGTGTGCGGGGGTTGTACTCTGGCAGCTTCTTGAGCTTCTCTTGTTCCTGTGGAGTGTCCTGTCTGGCGATGACCAGGGAGTGTGCATATCCCATCACCACCTGCAACCACACCACAGTGAGAACGGGCCCAAACTAGTGAACACACAAATGCAGTTCCCATCTACAGAATGCATCATTGTGTTTATTCAGTCTCTGTTCCCGCTCAATACCTGTTCAGCGTAAACTCCATCCAGGCTCTTAACCTCCTGAGCAGTAGTGGAGGACTTGGCCTTGTTGTCACCGTAACCCTGTAACAAACACACGTCATAATAGGTGGAAAACCTGGAACACATGCACCAATTCAGCAGTATTTTATGAGCACACCAGCACCGTGGTATGTTTCTAAAATGGTGTGAGAAATGTGTTTTATACATACAATTAAATATTACGTCTTACCAGCTCGCCAAAGGTAGGGGAGGGTCCCCAACTGATGGTGCTGTCGTCTGCAGCGATAACGATACTGCTTTTCCCGCAGGCCAGACTGCGGACCTTCCATCCACACAGGTCCTGCACAGCCTTGGGGTACATGGTAGATTCCCGCGAGGTATTTGTGACCCCCCAGAAAAACAGCCCCCCTGCACACGGAAGGTAATTAGCGTAGCTTCCTTATTAAAAACACCAGCATCCTGGTCAAGAGTTTCCAGATCGCGTAATGGCTAAGGCGTTAGACTGACAGATGCTAGGTTCAAATCCTGGTTAGTGTACCCTTTGAAATCACCACAACATCAGGTACTTAGGGAAGTAACAGTATTATGGGTATAGTGGTATTATATTGAGAATAGGGGTTAAAAAAACATTTTTTAATTGTTTATCTATTCATTACTCAACATTCAAAAGGAGTTATGCATTGTGTCCCATACCCATTTCATTGACAGCGAAGGAGCACTGGTAGCCAGTGTAGATTTGGGATGCCCCGCGACCGGGGAAGTCAAAGAGCTTCACCAGTCTGGGCACCATCTCGTCCTTCTGCTCTGTGTGACCCAGCCGCCCATAGCCACCAAAGCCCCAGGAAAACACCCGCTTCTGGGAATCCAATATCAGCTGGACACACATACAAAGTTTACACACTGACCCGAGTTAGCCTCGTGCAAACAAAACATGGTAGAAAAAAAAATTCACAAAAATGTGTGAATTAACCAGAGCCATTGACAGTGAAAACACATTGAATAGAGTATCGCTTTCAATGCAGGCTGGTACCAAATGTTCAGACCAGCTTAGCTCCTTTTTGGACCCAGATTTAAGGATCAGAATGCAAAGGTCTCCATCTGCAGGTTCATTAACTATGAAGGGAATACTCGACATTCAGAATTTATGCAAAAGCAGAGAGTAGGCTCAGTTGGTAGAGCATGGTGCTCAGTTGGTAGAGCATGGTGCTCAGTTGGTAGAGCATGGCACTTGCAACACCAGGGTTGTGGGTTCCATGGGGGACCAGTAAGAAAATGTATGCACTCACTGTTATGTCGATCTGGATAAGAACATCTGCTAACTGGGGGGGGGGGGGGGGGCAACTAATGTAAATCAACATTTTGACTAAACGCACATTTCTAAAATTCACATTTCTGTCTGATGGGGGTAATTGTGGCAGTAGGGATCAAAGCCTGTATTCATAAAGTGTTTCAAAGCAGCAACTCCCCCCTACGGACTAGGGAGATGCGAAGGTCGAGAGCCATGAGTCCTCCAAAACACAACCATGCCGAGCCGCTCTGCTTCTTGACACACTGCTCGCTTAACCAGCAAGCCAGCCGCACCAATGTGTCGGAGGAAACACAGTCTAGCTGGCGACCAAAGTCAGCTTGCAGGCGCCCAGCCCGCAACAATGAGTCGCTATAGCACGATGGGAGAAGGAAATCCCCCCCAGACGACGCTGAGCCAAACGTGTCTCCCGGTCACAGCCGGCTGTGACACAGCCTGTGATTGAACCCGGATCTGTAGTGACGCTTCAACACTGCGATGCAGTGCCTTAGACTGCTGCACCACTCAGGAGGCCCTCAGCATTCCTTCTCTAAGACAATGAATACAGGACCTGGTCTTTTCTCTCCTCACCGTGTGATTGCCTCCGCAGGCGACATCTCGGACCACCACGTTGGGTACGGGCGTCACCTGGCCATCCTTACTCTTCTCGATGAAGATGGTCACACGACGTGCAATGGTCTCACAGTCGAACTCAATGCGCTGGGCGCGGGCAATGAACTTTCCATCAGAGTTGTGTCCTGTGACCCAAAACAAGGTAAAAATAAGTGCTACGTCAGTGTTTGATTTGGAATGATTTTTGACTGGGTCACTGTGCTGCCATTTAACTCTTCAAATAACAACTTTGGCGAAGATATATATATTTAAATCGGTCCAGTACTATTAGTTAAAACCATACCTAGCTGGCCATACTCTGGGCATCCAAACGAGTAAAGGTTCCCTTTGCAGTCCACCACCATGCTGAACTCTGCCCCACACGCCACCTTGACCAAGGGCTGCCCGTTGTACTGGATCTGAGAGGGGCAAGGAGAAGATTCAATAAACACAGGCTCGTTAAGTGGCCATATTAGACCTATAATAAAGCAGCAACAATAATGAGGCAGATGAATAGGGAAGTTTATGTTGCTTACCGGGGCTGGACTGAGGACTGCATCAGTTTGGTTCCCCTGGCCCAGCTGACCCAGTTTGTTCTCGCCAAACGAGTAGGCGGTGCCACCCTCAGTCAATGCCAGGGTGTGGTTGCGTCCACAGGCTGCAGCCACCACCACCTCGTCTGCGAGGGCCTCAATCAGCTTTGGGGCCTCCAGGCGCTTAGTGTCCCCGTGACCCAGCTGACCCTTTTCATTTCGACCTATGAGGCAGGAGGAGGTCAACATGGACCTTTCCTCCTGGACTCAAACCAGCTAGAATGATTGCATCTGAGATATACAGTGCACTCAGGCCCCTTGACTTCTTCCACATCTACAGCCTTATTCTAACATGGACTACATTATTGTTAAACCAATCTTCACACAATACCTCAAAGACCAAGCGAAAACAGGACTAAAAATGTTTGCAAATGTATTCAAAATAAAACAGAAATACCTATTTACATAAGTATTCAGACCCTTTGCTTTGAGAGTTGAAATTGATCTCAGGTGCATCCTGTTTCCATTGATCATCCTTGAGATGTTTCTACAACGTGATTAGAGTCCACCTGTGGTAAATTCAATTGATTGGACATGATTTGAAAAGACACACCTCTCTATATAAGGTCCCACAGTTGACCGTGCACACCAGAACAAAAACCAAGCCATTAGGTTGAAGGAATTGTCTGTAGAGCTGCGAGACAGGATTGTGTCAAGGTACAGATCTGAGGAAGGGTACCAAAACATTTCTGCAGCATTGAAGGTCCCCAAGAACACAGGGGCCTCCATCATTCTTAATTAAAAATAAATTTGGAACCACCTAGACTCTTCCTAGAGCTGGCCGCCCAGCCAAACTGAGCAATCAAGGGGAAAGGGTCTTGGTCAGGGAGATGACCAAGAACCTGATGGTCACTGACAGAGCTCCAGAGTTCCTCTGTGGAGATGGGGGAAACATCCAGAAGGACAACCATCTCTGCATCAGTCAACCAATCTGGCCTTTAAGGTAGAGTGGCCAGACGGAAGCCACTACTCAGTAAAAAGGCACATGACAGCCAGCTTGGAGTTTGCCAAAAGGCACCTAAAGACTCAGACCATGAAACCAAGACAATGCAGGAGTGGCTCAGCCAGAGCCCAGACTTGAAGCTGTGCAGCGACACTCCCCATCCAACCTGACAGAGCTTGAGAGGATCTGCTGATAAGAATGGGAGAAACTCCCCAAATACAGGTGTGCCAAGCGTATAGCCTGTAATTGCTGTCAAAGGTGCTTCAACAAAGTACAGAGTGAAGGGTCTGAATACTTATGCAAATGTGATATTTTTATTTGTAATAAATTTGCAAACTATTCTAAACATGTTTGCTTTGCCATTATGGTGTGTGTGTGTAGGGGTTGAAAAACAATGAACCATTTTATAAAAGGCTGTAACAATGTGAACAGTCAAGGGGTCTGAATACAGTGCATTTGGAAAGTATATAAACTACAATCTATTACAGTACAACATTCCTACCCCAGCTCCAGAGCTTGCCCTCTGTGGTGATGAGGAGGCTGTGGGCGGCACAGGGCCCAGACACCACACTGCTGACCTGCACGTCATTCAGGCAGCCGTAACGGTGAGGACCCCACAGGTTCTGGCCTAGGTTCCTGAAGGCCGCTGCGAGACCACACACACGAAACAAGTGACTTCAATACTGCAGTCAATTAGGATGATTGCTTGAATAAACTTCCAAAGCAGGTAGCACCAGTGCTATTGAGGGATAGCTTTGAGTCTGGAGCCTTGCATTACGCAATGTTTTCATTACAGGACTTGGCAGGGTTATACCTTGTGCTTTCGGAACCTCTTTCCTTCCAATGAGATCCCAGTTGGTGGCTCCGAAAATGAGCAGTTGACCTTTGACTTTAGGTAAGTCAAGTTTCTACGAAAATGACAGATCAGTGTTTAAGATCAGTGGGTCTTTTTTACTCTGCATAAGCACTCCTTATTAATTTGACTAATAACATATGTCATATTAACCACAATTCTATAGTCACAAACCCCTCTTTTGGTGAGCTGGACGTTTTGATTTTACCTCCTGCAGGTCAGGAAACTTACTATTTTTTCTTTAATGTCGTCAGGCACAGTGACTGGTTGAAGGCCTGACTTTGCAGCAGGCTTGCCAGGTTTCTTTGTGTTCTCCTGCTCTTCATAATCATCAAATTCATCATCACTGCTGAACTCCCTTTCCTTCTTTTTGCCTCCTGCCCTCTTCCTCTTGATCCCACCATTTCCAGAGACTTCAGTTACCTTCTTGCGTGGCATGTTTGTGAAGGTATCTGGGGGGGGAAACAAAAACAGACATGCATTCTGATATCAATGGAGCGGCAGGTAGCCTAGTGGTTGAAGCGTTGGACTAGTAACTGAAAGGTTGTTAGATTGAATCCCCGAGCTGACAAGGTAAAAATCTGTCGTTCTGCCCCTGAACAAGGTAGTTAACCCACTGTTCCTCGGCCGTCTTTGAAAATGTGTTAACTGACTTTCCTAGTTAAATATTTTAATCAATACCGAAATCAAACTCTTGCTACGCTGAACTGATGACATAGCAATTTGCAATGCGTTTTAACTTGAGGAAGACATGTAAACAAACAGTCAAAGAAAGCTAAGCATACGTAAACTTAACATTAAGACTAAGTTCAAGTATTACAAGCCAAAGCCACCAATGCTAGCCATAGCGGCTCGCGGGTTAGCTAGCATTCCTGTCCGCATTTCTTTGTTGTCTACGTGCTAGCATAATCAGTGGCTACTAGATGGTTGCTCAAAAAAGGGCCTGTTAGCAAACATACCACTAGCTAACGTCAGTTAGCTACGGGAAATGACAAATAGCCACAGTGACGGTTTACTGGACTTTGTTAAATGAGTTAGCAAGCCAACGGTGCTAGCTAAGTAGCTAGCGTAATCTAGCAATCGTTTTCTAAACTAAGACAAACATTGGGTAACGTTAGCTAACTAGTTGCAATACACCCGATTAAAATACTTCCCCCCCCCAACTGTAAAAGTTGAAGGTGAGAAGAAAATTTAGCTAAACCTTTTGGCTTCAGATAATCTTCCTTCTAACGTTAATTCGGTGACTAACGTTACTGTAATTAACAAGAGGGATTTCCTAATTCTGCGGTTGTCGTGCATCTGTCCGTCTTCCACGTCTTTGATTGATTTTAAACAATAGAATCTTGCAGTCTCCGGCTCTATGAAACCACGTGGGTACTGCCTTACATTGGTTACATTCTAGTTAGTCGGATAATGCAAAAAGCCATAACTTGTGAAATACTTACAACTTTCCCTTTTGTATATTAGCTGCTGCATGTGATTAAATTTGTAAAATATAGCTAGCTATATGTTTCAATGCTTACCTGGGATTCGTTGTGGATGTCTGGCCTATAGGTCTTTTGATTGATGGTCTTTTATCGTTATGAGTCCTCCCTCCTTTTCGTCTGTCTTCTTTGTTAAAATGTAAATATGTGCAGAGACGTGACATACCGGTCGGTACTACAAAACACATGGGACTTAGAAAATGTAAAGAAAACTACAACCCATTAAGCTACCAAAGTATTATGTCGCCCTCTTATGGCGGGGGTGTGAATACAATCCATGAGTGTAACATGTTTTACAAATGCAAATTGTATATTATTATTATTTTTTGTATTTTATTTTAAATGTAATCTTTATTTAACTAGGCAAGTCAGTTAACAACACATTCTTATTTGCAATGACGATCTATCCCGGCCAAACACGGACGACGCTGGGCCAATTGTTCACTGCCCTATGGGATTCCCAATCACGGCCGGATGTGATACAGCCTGGATTCGAACCAGGGACTGTAGTGACGCCTGAGATGCAGTGCCTTAGATCGCTGGGCCACTCGGGAGCCCTCTATATAAGATAGAGCCACAGATAAAAGGGGACTTAGTTAAAACAATTATTTGCCAGAGCTAATTGCTCAATGTCAGTGAATTACATACTTTTTAACTGTTCATTTCAACAGCCTGACCCTGCCACTTTGTTTGGTAAATTTAGGGATGGGGTTTGGGAAATGTCACCACTGAAATTCAGAAGGACTGAAAGTCCATGAGCTGGCATGATCTTTTGAAACACATTTGGAGCTATACATTGTAGACAATGTATAAAAAAAATAGGGCAATATAACCTTAGATTTTTATAATAGGGTAAGTTTAGTGACAACAGTATAATGAGTTAATGCATTGTGCCTGTGTAACTTAGTAAAGGCCTATAGGTGTCAGTCTTGCCTCTGACATCTGACAATGGTCGAGTTTTATTTCAAGTCGAATCAAATTGTATTTGTCACATACCCGAATACAACAGGTGTAGTAGACCTGACCGTGAAATGCTTATTTTACTAGCCCATAATTTACAAACCATGCAGTTCAAGAAAGAGTTAAGAAAAATTTTACTAAATAAACTAAAGTAAAAAATAATAAAAACAAACACAAAATAACAATAAAGAGGCTATATACAAGTGGTACCTGTACTGAGTCAATGTGCTGGGGTACAGGTTAGTCGAGGTAATGTGTACATGTATATGCCCCGGGTAGGCGGGGTTTGCTCATTTTAGACAATATCACTGGTCCTTAGGAAAAATCTCCACTCACGTGGGGCACCGGGCCATGCAAAACGAACTCAACCATTGCTCTCCAGGGAGGTTTGTAGATGTCCTCTGTACAGTCTACTCTCACACAGCAGGGTTAGCCTGAGCTTCTGGCTGTAACCAAACAAAGGCTGTCAATAGTTGCTACCCCTACACTAGGATTAGGAAACTCTCCTCTCTCTATGCTTTAGCGCTCAACCGCCCTCCCTTTTCCTCCCTCTTCTCCCGCAGTGCGTTAACCGGCACATCCCTACACGAGAGGCATAAATGCGCTCAACACCCCACCAGCCAATCAAGAGCCGGTTAACGCACTGCGGGGAGAGAGGGAGCGAGAGCACTAAGCATAGAGAGAGGAGTTTCCTGATCCTAGTGTGGGAGCAGCAACTAGTGACAGCCTTTGTTTGGTAAGAGCCAGAAGCTCAGAGCTAACCCTGTTTTATGAGAGTGGACCATACAGAGGACATCTACAACCCTCCCTTGATTTAGCTTCAAGGGAAGGGGCTTGGTCATCAAGTCAAGTGAGGGTATTAGGGATGGTGCAGACTCGACAAACCGGCTTCGTTGTTAACACTTGGGGGTGTGCAGAGGAGAGTCCTTGGGATTAAGGGCTGGAGGAAGGCTTTCGGCTGGCTGGTGGTAATCTTTACAGAGAACAAGGAGGTGAGATCTCATTGATTTTGGCTGTCCATTACACTCTTTTTCTCTGCATCATCACATTGCAACAAAGCCTGGACCCCACTATGGAGGATGGGGAGGTGTGTGACCTCCAGATTTCAGGAGAGTGACCTGGTGCACTTGAAAAGCTTACAGAGCAACCCATTTTGAGGAGAAGTGCATTCTGAAAAAATTGTAGATAACAAATTCTGCAATACTGCACAGGGTCTTTAAATGCCTGAGGTTGACTCCTTTTGACTGCTCGAGAGAGAGAGGTGTAAGTATCTTCTAAAATATCCAATGGTTTTACCTAGGGAGATAAGTCTAGGTGTAATGACATAAAGTACAACAGTTTCATATATTATTTTTGTCTTTAGATGGGATGACATGGTAAACTTTAGTTTGCAGCACCTGCTATAAGAACAGCTATTACCTTTATTGATGCATGTGGTCTGTCACATGCTCTCGTAAAGTCTGGGAAATTTCATGTGTGGGCATATTTTGTTGCAATGTTATGTGGTGCATTTTGAAATGTAATACTCACTTGCTGGTCATAAAATGATGCAGATTATTTTTCATTCCCACAGTATTGTCTGACTCTTATGTTTGATCAAGCAGAACTGACTATTGCATAGTAATCCAATCTCTTGTCGCTGACTAAATACATTAACCACCCTTATTACTTTAAATACCAACACAACTAATCTGCTAGTTGAATATAGATATCAATATTAAAAGTGACACATGTATGAACTATTAAAACTTCAGTGTTGCCGCTGTAACACATGTTGTCAGTAGTTTTTACATGCTTTCTTGCTACAGTGGGGCAGTGATGTTTGCGACATACATCCCAGAAACCGGGATAGAGGTTTCGATTGAGTAATGTCCTTGGTGTGGGAGTATGGAGTCAGTCACTGACTGGGGTTCCCTTCAGCCAAACAATCCATGCGCTGTTCTCAGACTGACTGTAGATCAGAGGTTTCTCTCCGTTGGGGTCTATTCATAAGACCGCTCCATCTATGGGCGTCCTTCTCCCCATAGCCTTGTGAATTATTCATCAAAGTTGTATCCCAAATGGCACCCTATTATCTATATAGTGCACTACTTTTGACCATAGCCCTGTGGGCCTATGGTCTCTGGTCAAAAGTAGTGCACTATATAGGGAATGATATTCTATTTGGGACACAGGCCAGGAATGACCCTCCCTGGAGTGTGAGAGCTAGAAGTTCAATACGCCCCCTCGAACAGCACGCTGCTACCACCTTCATTTATCAGAGTGTTTGCATTCAGCTACAGCCGCTAGTTGTTTTGATAAGCGTTCTTTGAATGAAGACCTTTGACCACAGTGTGGGTGTGTCTTTAGAATTAAAAGGTCCACCGAGTTGGGAGCCATTTTGATTTGTTAATCATTAATGAGGAGCATTTATGATCTTTCATGCCTGAGATGATAGTCATCCTGTATTATGATGTGTTTATAGTTTCTGCCTGCCTTGCCCAGATCACAGTTGAGTGAAGTCAGTCTGTACTGCATGTCTGGATCTGCCACACACATCTGAAGAATGTAACACACGCAGGTAGCCTATGGCAGAACAGTCAACTGTGAGCATGCAAGGAACTGTCGCAAGGTGTACGTGTGTGTTTGTACTGTACATATAAACTCACCGGACAGTTTATTAGGTACGTTCACAAAAATGGATCATTCCTACAGGCGTGGCTTGTTATATAAAACAGGCATCAAGGCATTCAGTTACTGTTCAATTGAATGTTAGAATGGGCTAAACGAGTGACCTTAGCGACTTTGAGTCTGGTATGATTGCCGGACCCAGTATCTCAGAAATGGAAGCCCTCCTGGGCTTTTCACGCACAACAGTGTCTAGGGTTTACCGGGAATGGTGCTACAAATAAAAACATCCAGTCAGCACCAGTCCTGTGGGCGAAAACAGCTCGTTGATGAGAGAGGTCGAAGGAGAATGGCAAAAATCGTGCAAGCTAACAGGCGGGCCACAAACAGACAAATAACAGCGCTGTACAACAGTGGTGTGCAGAACGGCATCTCGGAACGCACAACTCATCGGTTCTTGTCACGGTTGGGCTATTGCAGCAGACGACAACACTGGGTTCCACTCCTCTATCAGCTAAAACCTAGAAGTTACTGGCTCTAGTGGGCACGCGATCACCAACACTGGACAACTGAAGAGTGGAAAAACATTGCCTGGAACATGACCGCAAGTTCAGTTTACTTGAGTGGCCTGCGCAGTCCCCAGACCTCAACCCAATAGAGCATCTTCGCAGCATGAATGTACCGCTGTCCAATCTGCAGCATCTGCGTGATGCCATCGCATCAGCATGGACCACCATCCCTGTGGAATTTTTCCAATACCCTGTAGCATGCCCCAAATAATTCAGGCTGTTCTGGAGGCAAAGGGCGCTACGACCCGGTACTAGATGGGTGTACCTAATAAACTGTCTGGTCAGTCTAGTCTTCACAGGCTGTCTTCCTAAGTGTAGGTTAGAGGTTGAGAGAGGTGAAGTGTCGAAACTATTACAGACCATGTGAGTGAGTTGTTCAGAGTTTCGTCACCATGAAATGCAGCAATATGTTTTCATGGAGTTATTTACTGGATAGTTAGCCCTGGAAAACTATGTTACCATAAGTCACTGATGTAACATTTATGGATATTTATAAGAAAAACAAACTTTTATGCTGATACTTTCAAAAAGGTCATTATGAAACGGACCCAAAAATCCAATAGACCCAAAAGTCCAATGGCCTAAAAAAATCTATATTGGAGCAAATCTGATATTGACATTTTGTCACATCGTATCAGGTTAAAGAATGTTCTCAGTGATTCATTGGGTTGGTTTGTTTTTACAGAGGCTGATGTGACCACAGAGTACACCAATGGCTTCTCCACCCCCCCCACCCCCTCCAACCTCAGGTGAGTTTCTACTTTCGTCAGTATCGTTATGTGCTGTAGATTTCTGCCTTACAAAGAGGAGATTTACGTCAAATCTTATTAAAACAGTCATAAATAAACAAGAGTTATGGGGACTATTCTGTAACAACTCCCCATTTATATACAATTACAAAGCGATTAGTACTATGTAACAGAGGCGGGTGGTAGGTGGTTCAGGTTGTAGTAATGTACATACTGTATGTCCATGTGTGATAAAGGATTTGTGAATCTATTTGGGCTTCCTCAAGCAGAAGTTCCATCTGAGAAGCATTCCTTACAAACCCTATTTGGTAACAATGTGGAGACAAACATTGACTTGTGAGTTTTACCATTAAATTAGGTCAGCAGCCACACAGTGACATAGCAGTGGCAGCGGCAGTACTAGTGTTAAGTGCTACCTGAGGAATCTGTACACTCAAACATAAACAAGGAACCTGTCCCAGACAAACAGAGTGCAGTGCTGATAACATCCTGGCAGCTAACAGGCTCCAGTCTGGAGCTACTTAATCCCTTCATGGCTAGGGGATGGCTAGGGGAGGGCTAGGGGATGGCTAGGGGTGGGCTAGGGGAAAAGGTGAGAGCTCCCGGCATGGGGTCTTAGCCTACTGACCATATGCTGCGTCAGAAGGACTCCTGCTGCCACCCAGGCCATATGTCTCACCCTCCACACGAATCCACCTGCAGAGAATAGGAGTACGTGCAGTTAACATGCACTAGCCAGAGCAATGTTAGGCCCCTGACATGACATGCTTCTCTTTTAGGTATGTTCATTGCTCCTATATATTTTTTTGTGGCATGAAAGAGGATGGCCGTAAACTTAGCATCAATGTACCTGTTGAAGTTTAATAATTTTTTAGACAGGGTAAGGTTTAATGGAGCAGAATAACAGTGCGTGGCGAGTCAGTTAGCCACTGTCATCTACAGGGCTGAGAGTCCTGGGATTTATATGTCTAAGTTGATTGATCCCAGGCAAGTCAGCAAGGTGACGTTATTCCTGCTTGATTCTGACTGTCAGGCAGATCCAGGCATAGGCTACACTCCTTAAAATGAAATGCTACCATATGTTAAGGTTTAGTCCTTCCCAGCGACTATTTTCCTTATTAGACTTGGCACCACAATGACCTATAATCCGCTAGACCTATAGCGGCTAGACAAGTGGTACTCGAATACAATTTGAAACACAAACCGCCAAGCCGCACTGCTTCTTGACACAATGCTCGCTTAACCCGGAAGCCAGCCGCACCAATGTGTCGGAGGAAACACCGTACACCTGGTGACCGTGTCAGCATGCATTGCGCCAGGCCCGCCACGAGTCGCTAGAGCGCAATAGGACAAGGACAACCTCGAAATAACACTGAATTTGAGGTAGGATGGAACTTTTGGCTCACATCATGACATTCTAATGTGATCTGATTATTATAGACCAATTACTTTTTCATCTGTGTAAGGGGGTGGGCTCTAAGCCATCCTTTCAGCCAGTCAGGGCTGTGTAAATATCTTCAAATTTGTTTCATTACACCCACACGATCAGACTGAGCATTTCCAGGACCAAACAAGGCGCAGGGAAATTATGAAAATATATTTGAGTTATTTTCATTAAACACATGATTTAAAAAATAAAATGAGAGACTGCCGGGAGGCTTAAGAAGTCAAATGTTTTTGGTGTTTATTTTGGTCGGGATCCGCGGTCCATTTTGACCCTGTTCTGGGTCTGGATGCAAACTGCAGTGACGCAGTCTGCCTATTGAGTATGGCAGGACTAGACCATTGTGTTTAATGCTATAGTCACCTACCCTGTTCCTGGAGAGCTACAGTACCAGGTGTACAGGCTTTTGTTCCAACCCAGCATTAAAATATAACACAGTATATAAATCACCAACAGTGCATTCGGGAAGTATTCAGACCGTTTCCCCTTTTCCATATTGTGTTACGTTACAGCTTTATTCTTAAATGGATTAAATATTTTGTCATCAATCTACAGACAATACTTCATAATGACAAAGTAAAAACAGGTTTTAGAATTTTTTGCAAATTTATTACAAATAAACTGAAATACCTTATTTACATAAGAATTCAGACCCTTTGCTATGAGACTCAAAATTGAACTCAGGTGCATCCTGTTTCCAATGATCATCCTTGAGATGTTTCTACAACTTGATTGGAGTCCACCTGTGGTAAATTCAATTGATTGGACATGATTTGGAAAGACACACACCTGTCTACACAGACCATGAGATACAGAGATCCTTGATGACAACCTGTTCCAGAGCGCTAAGGAACTCGGACTAGGGCGAAGGTTCACCTTCCAACAGGATTGCTTAGTTTGCCGGGTGGCCAGCTGTATGAAGAGTCTTAGTGGTTCCAAACTTCTTTCATTTAATAATGATGGAGGCCACTGTGTTCTTGGGGACCTTTAATGCTGCAGACATTTTTTTGGTACCCTCCCCAGATCTGTGCCTCGACACAATCCTGTCTCGGAGCTCTATGGACAATTCCTTTGACCTCTCGGCTTGGTTTTGTCTCTGACATGCACTGTCAACTGTTGGACCTTATATAGACAGATCTTTGCCTTTCCAAATCATGTCCAATCAATTGAATTTACCACAGGTGGACTCCAATCAACTTGTAAAAACATCTCAAGGATAATCAATGGAAACAGGATGCACCTGAGCTCAATTTCGAGTCTCATAGCAAAGGGTCTGAATACTTATGTAAGTAAGGTGTTTCTGTTTTTTATTTGTAATACATTTGTAAAAATGTCTAAATACCTGTTTTCACTTTGTCGTTATGGGGTAGATTGATGAGATATTGTATTTATTTAATCAATCTTGGTGTAAGGCTGTAACGTAACAAAATGTGGAAATACTTTCAGAATGCACTGTATACTGTAAATGCTGTTGCAGACCTCAATCTTCCCAATACTTTGCCTTAGTGTGAGAATACCTCATTTAGACCTACAGTATTTTTTGAGAGAAAAGGCTGATCAGTAACAAATGCGCTGGTAGTCAATAGTACACTGACAACATATGAGATCACTGCAGTGTTTTGGAAATAATGTGTTGTCTCCGGAATGATTGAAGATGCATTGTGTAATTGTAATTTGTAACAGTACGTCTCATTTTGTTTAACTTTCTCCCCTCATGTTTCCAGTGCCTATGTCCAACATGGCCTCTAAGATGGAGGAGGAAGAGGAAGGTATGAAGTTTGACTTTGACAACAGTGACGAAGAGTGCAGTACGACACCAGCGAACTCTGTCTCTACCATGGCCAAGGGCTTTGAAGCCACTGTGATGGCGGGACTTGCATCAAAAAGGAACACAATGGGCCCTAGTTCTGCCCAAGACCCAACAGTAAAGCCAAGGCTCAATGGATTGCCGTCTGCTGGAAAGGAGGACCAGAGCATGCACTCACTCCCTCATTCCAATAGCTCAGGTGAGTCTGTCTCAGCATGGTCATGTTCCCATTGGATCTCATTCATAATTGCTTGGGTGAGCTCTGCCATGCTATCATTGATAAGCTTGTAGAATGAGACTGCTATTGACTGCATTGTTTTTATCTAGGTAATAACTTAGTCTAAACGTGAATGTTTTGTTTTACACAGAGATGGCTGGAAGAAGGTCTCCTGAGGGGTAGGATATTTACCTTTTATATCTATAATGACTTAAACTGTATCGACAAAACCCATTCATATATTTATTCAAACACCTTATCTGTAATATCATCACAATTTCTTCCCAAACTTTGTTTCAATTGGGTGAGAGCAGAAGTTAAACAGTAGCAGATGTTCTCATAAGTTACTAGAGATCATTAACTCCGAGGAGAATCTAGTCACTTTTACTGCTCAGTGTCACAAACACTATTGATCAACTTAGCTATACAATGTTATACAGTACACCACAATGTCCACTGTAATGTTATATACCACAATGTCCACTGTAATGTTATATACCACAATGTCCACTGTAATGTTATATACCACAATGTCCACTGTAATGTTATATACCACAATGTCCACTGTAATGTTATATACCACAATGTCCACTGTAATGTTATATTATACACCACAATGTCCACTGTAATGTTATATACCACAATGTCCACTGTAATGTTATGTTATATACCACAATGTCCACTGTAATGTTATATACCACAATGTCCACTGTAATGTTATGTTATACACCACAATGTCCACTGTAATGTTATGTTATATACCACAATGTCCACTGTAATGTTATATACCACAATGTCCACTGTAATGTTATGTTATATACCACAATGTCCACTGTAATGTTATGTTATATACCACAATGTCCACTGTAATGTTATATACCACAATGTCCACTGTAATGTTATGTTATACACCACAATGTCCACTGTAATGTTATGTTATACACCACAATGTCCACTGTAATGTTATATTATACACCACAATGTCCACTGTAATGTTATGTTATATACCACAATGTCCACTGTAATGTTATGTTATACACCACAATGTCCACTGTAATGTTATGTTATACACCACAATGTCCACTGTAATGTTATATTATACACCACAATGTCCACTGTAATGTTATGTTATATACCACAATGTCCACTGTAATGTTATATTATACACCACAATGTCCACTGTAATGTTATACACCACAATGTCCACTGTAATGTTATGTTATACACCACAATGTCCACTGTAATGTTATGTTATACACCACAATGTCCACTGTAATGTTATGTTATACACCACAATGTCCACTGTAATGTTATGTTATACACCACAATGTCCACTGTAATGTTATATTATACACCACAATGTCCACTGTAATGTTATATTATACACCACAATGTCCACTGTAATGTTATGTTATACACCACAATGTCCACTGTAATGTTATGTTATATACCACAATGTCCACTGTAATGTTATGTTATACACCACAATGTCCACTGTAATGTTATGTTATACACCACAATGTCCACTGTAATGTTATATTATACACCACAATGTCCACTGTAATGTTATATTATACACCACAATGTCCACTGTAATGTTATGTTATATACCACAATGTCCACTGTAATGTTATATTATACACCACAATGTCCACTGTAATGTTATACACCACAATGTCCACTGTAATGTTATGTTATACACCACAATGTTCACTGTAATGTTATGTTACGTACCACAATGTCCACTGTAATGTTATATACCACAATGTCCACTGTATTGGGGCTCTCGAGTGGCGCAGCGGTTTAAGGCACTGCATCTCAGTGCTACAGGCGTCACTACAGACCCTGGTTAGATTCCAGGCTGTATCACAACCGGCCTTGATTTGAAGTCCCATAGGGCGGCACACAATTGGCCCAGCGTCGTCTGTGTCAGGGTTTGGCCAGGGTAGGCCGTCATTGTAAATAAGAATTTGTTCTTAACCGACTTGCCTAGTAAAATAAAAATAAATGAATACATTAATTGTCATCTGTGACATCAATTACTGCTCAAATGACATCTCCCCTTAATTAACCACCCATGGCAGCAGTGTCACTCCCAGATTTTTTGATGCCCATATTTGTTGTCAATGTTTCAGCCGCTCTGAGCTGGGACTGTCAGGAGACACAGAGGGCTCTGGGAGAAGAAATAGCATTTATGAAGGTAAGGGACACTCTTGAACGCTTTGTTCAAATTGTAGGCCCAAGGCCCACTGTACATGTTACTTCTGAGTGTAATCATATTATACAGTACATCTGACATTTCCTTGTTGTTTTATAGTCTATTGAGACAACTTTCCCTGGTAATTTGACTTTGTGTGATACAATGCCATAAGCCAGTACACATTGTAATGTTCGCCACTTATCTTTGTCAATGCCATCTCCAGCAGGATCTATGAATGAGTGCTACTACACCCCTATCTTAAAGGCTGACCACATAGACACTCAGACAGGTCTGTGACCCTGTTTCAGCAGGGCTGTGGTGTCACACATTGTGCACTTCCCTACTTTTACAATCATACTGAGTCACAAGTAGCACGATCACTGTACTTGTACACAGCCAATCTGTAAATAGCACACCCAACTACCTCATCCCCATATTATTACTTACCCTCTTGCTCTTTTGCACCCCAGTATCTCTACTTGCACATCATCATCTGCACATATATCACTCCAGTATTAATGCTAAATTGTAATTATTTCATCTCCATGGCCTATTTATTGCCTACCCCTCTATTCTTCTACATTTGCACACACTGTACATAGATTTTTCTATTGTGTTATTTACTGTATGTTTGTTTGTGTAACTCTGTTGTTTGTGTCGCACTGCTTTGCTTTATCTTGGCCAGGTCGCAGTTGTCAATGAGAACTTGTTCTCAACTGGCCTACCTGGTTAAATAAAGGTGAAACAAAAAATAAAAATGTGACATCAGCACTGCATGGGACACCAGCCCAGAATCACACTTAACCAATCAGATCCTTATCCATCCAATGGAAATGGATGGCTTATCAATCAATTGCAGACAAATATAGGCTGTATTAATCAAGTACAGAGTAATCATTGCTCAAAAGCAGAGACATCTATTTGAGTATAATAGTACATGATAGGCTACAAATCCCTGTATATGCAGTCTCTCTTTCTCATAGGCAGTCTCTCTTTCTCATAGGCAGTCTCTCTCTCTCATAGGCAGAGTCTCTCTGTCCGCTTTGTGTGTGCGTACGCATGTTTATGAGAGATCTCAGTTGCATGTGTGATTTCTCCCACGCGTGCGTGTGTGTGTGTGTGTATATATATGAGATATCCGGGTTCCACGTATGTGTGATCTCAGTGGTGTGTGTCCTCACAGCAGTGTGTGCATTATTTGTTCAGTTCAGGCACCGTATGGAGCCACCTCAGCCAAGGAGTGGTTCAGTGTGGTCTCAGAGCTCACTCTGCGACTGCATAAAGGTATATTAAACACCAGACTAGTCTAGTTTAGCCACCCTGTACGTGACCCACAGTCTAAGCTCCTCTAGTATAAGGCACCTGTCACTATTAGGGTTGCAAAATTCCGTGAACTTTCAATAAATACCCTGAATCATCCAACCATGATTTCTGGAAAAGCAGGGAATTTATTGAAAGTTCCTGGAATTTTGCAACCCTAGTCAGTATCACCTCAACCTCAATCCTACCCAGCGTAGCAACGTCCTACCCAATGAAGCCCTAGTAAAATTCATTTTGAAATATTGGAAATTGGGAATTTGTCTTTCTTGGTCATGCTTTTTATTTCTTTAGATATCCCTAGTTATACAGGTAAGTGTGGGTTAAAGTTTGCAATGTCTATTTTCTCTGTGCAAACCTCATTATTGGATATGAAACATATTACACACCTTGGCAAACTGAATACTCTCTAATATAAATACAAAACATGTGCTCTAGAGCTAGATATACAACTGGACTTCTTACAGGGGCCAGAGATCTCTCACTTTACAATTCAGCCACCTTCACCTCTGTAATGGGAGAGTATTTATTGACCAGGACATGAATCCTTTTCTTCATCGATAGGGCATACTTTTCCACGCTGAGAGGACCATAGCTAATTCGCCCCACACTAGTCAGGCTCGTAGGGATGGTTGAGATTTTCAGAGACTCCTGTCTCTAATGCTCTTGGTGCCGGGCAGAAATGCCTGTGAGATACAGCTGCCTTCGGTCACCCTGCAGATTCCTGCCAGCATAAACACTTTCCCTCAGACGCCTCGCTTTGGTACGTGACGTCCTCAATGATGATGATGATGTGCCATGATTGCATACTCTTCAGAAAGTGGCCCACGATACCCATTGCAGAGGAAAATCCAGTGGGATTGTACACCAGATTGACTTGCCTCTGCTCTGTCTCTTCTAGTGACCTTGCTTTGGTAATCTTGTAGTAACCTTGAGCGTAGTCTATTGGCCTACTACCCACCATTTTAGTCTGGTTACTTTGCTATTTACTATGTTTACGGCAAAATAAACCTGGGACTGGTATTAGTGCCCAATTGAGCCTTTTAGCCAATTATCTAAGGTTGGAATGGTGCACTTCTCTCTTCCAGGGAAACCTCCCCCTATTCTTGATGTAGGAGGTCCAGGTGATGCAGCAAGTCCTGAAAATGAAAATGTGTCTAGTCCGGAGGGCCTGCAAAGTCCAGATGGTCTGGCCTGCACAGACAGCCCACCCAGCCCCACCAGTCCCCATAACGTCATGACCGATCCAACCCTCCGCCATGACATGACCAACTCGACCAGCCCTGATGACATCATCATGACTAGTCCAGAGGCCATCTTTAGGACCAGTCGTCCAGAGGTCATCTATGATGACGTGCCCTGTGAGAGCCTCCTCTCTCCTCTGGAAGGTGGGGACTCTGATTGTGTTTGTGCATGGATGCATGTTTGTTTGTGTGTGTGATTAATGTCTCCCCTGTTGTGTCAGATGACATCTACGAGGACGTCCAGAGGCCAGAAAGCCATCATGGCACCAACAACGGCTGGAGCGACAGTGAGTTTGAGAGCTATGATGAGCAGTCAGACAGCGAGACCAAAATACCCACTGTTGCCCGAAGCAGTAGTAAGGTAAGCCTCCTGTCTTGTATACTCCACTCTGCTGCTTTTGCAATGTCTATATTATGTGTTGTATTTGTTGCTCAGACCTTTTTGCTCAATACTTGCTACAATTATTTAATGACACCCATGGGCCACCAGCTGGGGGACCCTAGAGTATACTTACAGTGTATACCTATAGACAACAATACATGTAGGAACAACATGGTATAGTTTAGTAGTTTGTTGTGTGTGGTGTTGTCTAGTGCCCTCTCATGGTGTGACCCCAGCATACTTTTGGTAATGTAGTGAATGAATGTTTATACTGAGGAGGAACTGTACACAGCTGGTTTAAATGCACTGCCTTGCTCGCTGGATGAGGAAGTGATACACGTGGGTTCAGTAGTTAGTAGCTTTGTCAGCAGTCTCTCTTGGTTCCTCTTCTTCCTCTCTGGATATTCCCTGTCCATCCACTTACTGCTGCTCCTCCCACTGCTGCTGCTTAACTTTCTTTCTTCCCTGAATCTGTGTTGATTTAACATATGTTTTTCTGAAGAGGCAGGAGGAGTATGGTTCTTATAATATGAGGTATTGTTGATATGCTTGTATGTTGTTGTTTTTTTATCACAAGGTTTTTCAACATTTAAAAAAAGGTTTAATTGGAGATTTGAAATGATATTTTGTGTGGGTTAGGAGCAAGGGGAAATGGTCTCTTTTTTTTTAAGGGAAGGCAACAAAAGTGTCTTGTCTTTGCTTGCTGAATGAAATACTATAAATAAGACAATTCAACAAATAGAACCAATGTATTTTTATAATGACTATCTAAGGAGAATGACAGATTTGAGTTTCTCTGTACTTTCTGAAACCAATCATTGTTCTACCTTCAATTGACATAATTTTGTCAACCATTTTCACATCTTGTGATTTCACTGGTTGCCTCTTGCTTTCGCCTTGACTATCCTTCTCTTTCCTCTCTCTTTCCCTTAACCCTTCACCTGATCTGTTGTCCTGTCCTTCCACCTTGCTTGTGGGGTCGGGGGCATTGGCATGGCGATGAACTTAGCTTTCTCAGGATATGTGGCGACTGAAAGAGCGCTGTGCCAAGACCAAGCAGGATCTGGCCATGCGCAGCTGTGACTTCAAGGTACTGAATCATTGTTGTAGAGTAAAAATACTGTATAACAGCGACTGTGTCCCATTTCTCTTAACTGGCTCCTTTACCTTCTCTTACCTGCCTTGACTGCTGGTAAGTGAAAAGACTAGTCTATAATTGTTATCTGGATTGTTTGGGTATCAAGTGGTCAAAAGGGATAGGAGGCAGTGTAAAACATTTTGGACACAGCCTCCGACTAGCCTAGCTCTGGTCAAAGGATGGTTGATGTGGTCTCTTTAAAGGGGAAGCATAGCTCTGCGGTGTCTCCTCTCTTTTCTCACATATTTACAGAGCATTATTCTCTCACCCTGTGTGTCTCTCTCTCTCTCTACTTTCCCCTTCACTTCTCTTTCAGGTCCAGATGCTGATGAAAGCAGCGAGAAATGGCACCAAGGACGGACTGGAAAAGACAAAGTTAGCTATGATGCGTAAAGTCTCTTTCCTGCAGAAAAAAGAAACCGCGGGTAAGCATTATTATTATTACCAGCTTCTTCTTTTTAAACACAGTATGTATTGGTTAATGTCAGTTGTCATAGCTCATATATTGTCATGGTTTTTAGCATCGTTGTTGTTGTCAATATCACTAGTCAATGCTGGTTAAACAAATGTAAAAGTGAAATGTCCCAGTTATCAAAGAAGTTTATCAGAGATTTAACACGTCACTCATTCGGTTCTTGAGGTGGCTGTGGTAGGCACTGGGCTGTCAATTCCATCATCAAGTTGTCAGACAACCACAGACAAGGACACAAGGCCAGGGCTGGGTCGTATTCATTGGGCACCAAATGGTAGAAAATGGATTGAAACATACGGGGACAACCTTGACATGTTCAATAAGAAACACATATTTTATGTTTTCTATTGCAAAACATTTGCATTCCCTAATGAATAGGGCCCTGGGCTGGGGCTACACTATATCCTCAGGCCATGTGAGAACAGAGCAGTATTGGTAGACAGGCAAATGAGTTTAAAGGTATGTCACTGTCACCATACAGAGGAGAGTGATGATGACGCTGGTTATCTGGACGTGATGGTGTCTGAAGTGAAGCACCCACCGCCCCAGCTGAGCCCTATGCCAAAGGGGCTTAGCACCCAACAGATTATCAGACGCCACATCGTTGGTTCCATTGTACAAAGTGAGAGGAGTTATGTGGACTCTCTCAAGAGAATCTTAGTGGTGAGTGACCTCCACTGTTCTTTTTTTCAACACTTAATTTGAACCATACCCAGACAGTCTGAAGTCATTTTGATTCACAGACATTAACTTCAGAGGTCATCCTCCGGGTGGCTGGTTGCAGCACCTGTGTAGATCTGAACTGACTGGATAGGTGTTAACACTGATGATGAGTCCAGCTAACCAGATATCAGTGAGCATCACTCTGATTGGTTCTCCTCCTTGCTGCTCTCAGGAGTACCAGAAGCCCTTGCTTGAGCCAGAGGCCCGGATCCTGAGCGATAAGAAGGTGCGGCCCATATTTTACCGGCTGCGGGAGATCCTGCAGTGCCACTCAATGTTCCAAATCGCCCTGGCATCCCGTGTGGCCGAGTGGGACCTCAGTGAGAAGATCGGAGACCTCTTTGTGGCCTCGGTCAGTATGGAGGATGGATCTATCCAAGTGCAGGGACCAGGCTCCAGTTCATTAGGGCACACAACGCAAATGAACACGGCCCTGTTGGAATACTTAGAAGGAAAGGATAGATTTTCTATGTATCCTTCCACTAATATTATATGACTGGATGTTGCATCCATTTTTCTCTCCACAGTTTTCCAAGTCAATGGTACTAGACGTGTACAGCGACTACGTCAACAACTTCACTAACGCCATGGCGCTCATCAAGAAAGCCTGCATTTCCAAGCCAGCTTTCCTGGAGTTTCTCAAGGTGGCCTACTCTCTCCTCTTTGATCATTCAGTTTACAATGAATTAGACTTCTTTCCTCTCCCAAGGCTGTAGAATTGTTTGCTGCTACAGTACATCTATTTGTATGCAATAAGTTAAATGTTTGGCATCTATTTGCATTCAATGTTTTCTTGTAGCATTTGGTGAAATGGTCAGTCAGATTCGCATCCAGACGGTTAATTCTGAATTTGAAAGTGAGAATGTGTTTGACATCTCAGGGCTACTATATACTGTATATCATCCTCTTAGAGACGATGTAATGACCTCCCTGTTGACTTGGCCTCTATGCTTGTGCCCCCACAGAAGAAGCAAGTGTCAAGTCCTGACAGAATCACTCTTTATGGCCTTATGGTTAAACCAATCCAGCGCTTCCCTCAGTTCATCCTGCTGCTACAGGTTAGTACCAAGACACAGCAAAAACAAGCATCTTATCTTTTTGAAGATTCATGTATAATACTTGTTCATGATCTATATAAATATATGCTATAGGCTGTACACTAACATTTACTCATCTTTACTTCCATTTTAGTTTGTGTTGATTATGTTGAAGTATTGTTTATTAAGCTCCATGGAACAAAGCATGTGTCGAGAAGAGGAACAAAGAAAAAACTAAACTATTTTAAAACCTTCTCATAAACATGTATTTGGAAAAAGGCCTTATTATAGTGTGCTCTGCCAAGCATGTCAGGTAGAAACCCAGACAGCTTTCTTAGTATTAATGAACTCATAGGATTCCCCTGAGGAAGTGAGAGGGCGAGTGTTTGTAGTGAAATGTGGCTCCCTTCAGTGCATTTGGAAAGTATTCAGACCCCTTCCCTTTTCCACATTTTGTTACATTACAGCCTTATTCTAAAATGGATTAAATACATTTTTTCACTCATCAATCTACACACAATACCCCATAATGACAAAGCGAAAACAGTATTTTTTTAGATATTTTTGCAAATTGATTACAAATTAAAAACAACTTATTTACATAAGTATTCAGACCCTTTGCTATGGGACTCGAAATTGATCTCAGGTGCATCCTGTTTCCATTGATCATCCTTAAGATGTTTCTACAACTTGATTGGAGTCCACCTGTGGTAAATTCAATTGATTGGACATGATTTGGAAAGGCACACACCTGTCTATATAAGGTCCCACAGTTGACAGTGCATGTCAGAGCAAAAACCAAGCTATGAGGTCGAAGGAATTGTGGGAAAAAGTCAAGGGGTCTGAATACTTTCCGAATACTCTGTTACTAAAGACTGTTTTCTATCTCTCTCTCTCATTCTCTCTCACACACACACACTCTCTCTCTCCTTCTCCCCCCACTTGCTCTCTCCCTCCCTCCTTCAGGACATGCTGAAGAACACTCCCCGGGCCCACCCTGACCGCCTGCCCCTGCAGTTGGCCCTCACTGAGCTGGAGACATTGGCCGAGAGGCTGAACGAGCAGAAACGAGTCGCTGACCAGGTCGCTGAAATCCAGCAGCTGGCACGCAGCATTGGTGACCGTCAACTGAGCAAGGTGACGTGTATATACATATGCTAAAGACACCACCAATGATTTCCAATGTCTGTCTTTCTTTCTCGAAACAACATCTTTTCTTTTTAAGGTAAATTTGAAAAACAAATGTTTTAGTCAATTCCATTGTGTGTAAGAGTAAGTGAGGAAGTGTGTTGTGTGTGTGTGATGTGTGATATTTGTGTCCCCTCTATAGCTCTTGAACTCAGACCAGAGGCAGCTGATACTGTGTGAGGTACTGATTGAGACAGTGTATGGGGAGAAAGGACAGGTCCTTAAGTCCAAGGAGCGCAAAGTTTTCCTGCTGAACGACACCCTCATCTGTGCAAACATCAACGTCAAGTGAGTCAGCACTACCAGGATGAGACCATAGAAATAGATCATCTATGTACGAGACATACTGTCTCATGCGGAGGAAGCTGGTGGGAGGAGCTATAGGAGGACGGGCTGCAATGGAATAAATGGAACGATATCAAACACATCAAACATATGGGAACCACATGTTTGACTCTGTTCTATTTATTCCATTCCAGCCATTACAATGAGCCTGTCCTCCTATAGCTCCTCCTACCAGCCTCCACTGGTCTAATGTCATGTTGTGGAATGACAACCACACTGTGTATTCATGTCGACCAACTCTTTTTTTTCTCCATCTTGTCCAACACAACTATTGTAGATATGAGAATCATGGCACTGATAATGTCATAAATGAACAAAGGTAAAGTTTTCCCCCAAATGTATTGCAACTTTACGCTTCAAAACCTCAGTTTTGATCAGAGAGCCTGATAAATTATTTGTTGCACCCTACTTGATTCGGCTCATGCCTCATGCCAACTTTGCCCCCAACTTTCACATTTCCGGAGGAACAGATCACAATTCTTCTCATGCACAATTATGGGGATTGATGATTAGTAACGTGCCCTGAAAATCAGTAGGGGGTGCTGGTGTTTGGAGAAGGATTCAACTTATCAGAAGGACTGTAATTGCATTACGTATTCCTTGACCTCCTTTCATGCTGTTGATTCAAAGAGCCTTGACACTTTTAACAGGATTTCTCAATTGCTGTTAGGATTGCATTATCTCTTTTTCTATTCTTTTTTAAATAATTATTTATTACATAAAACACAAGGAAGGGGTAACATTAAAGTATTAGAACATGAAGGACAAACAATACAGCATCAAGACACTATCAAACATGTATCAGTCTTTCCGCAACAGAGCCATCCTTATGTGTGAGGGTGAGGGTGCGTGTGCATGATAGTGATATAAAATATGTCATAGTTTCCTTTTTGACGATCACAATCTTGTGAAGCCCGAACCCTCCAAGATCCCCCCCACTTTCCCCAGTAGCTGTCCCTCAATCATTCGAGACCCCTCCCACAGTCACCCCCCCCCCCCCCAGAAGAAAAGCAATTCCATTCCCCACTACCAAGAACCCCCCCAATGCACCAACAACCAAGAGAATGAACTGCATTTGCATTATCTCTTACATTCAAAGTTTTTTTCACAAAAATGATGCACGCATCGACGAGGCAGAAGCCAGTGTGACAGTGTTAAGATTCTGAACGACCAGATAACAAGCAACAATGACAAGAAGCTGCCATGTGGAGAATCGCAGGTGGCTCGTTTCAGCTCGCTGTTATTGATACCATGTCTTGTTTTGACTCATGTCATGTCTATGCTAATATGGCAAAAATGTGATAGCTAACTAACCAACATCTGTAACAATGTATTTGTGAAACAACCACTGCTCAAGAGTTGTATTTGTATTCAAAAACAATTTGGAGACTAAATATAATTGACATGTTGTCAACAATCTAAGCCAACCCTTTGTTTTGCCCCATAGTTGCACACACATCATTTTTGTTGCTATACAACCAACCTGTTTATAGTTCAGGCCCATAGAGATGGAAAAAGAGAGGACAATATATTTGTAGTGACGGCTTCTTGGACAGCATGGGAGGCGCCATTGAGAACAAGTTTTGGGAACATCTCTATGTTCAGGCCAGTGAAATGTGTTCCTGTTTCCTCCACTAGGGGTCCCCCTGATATCAGCAGTCTAGTTCCCGTTGGTCCTAAATACACAGTGAAGTGGAGTGCCCCCTTGCTGCAGACGCAGGTAGTAGAGGTGGGACAGGAGAGCTTCCAGAGCAAAGATACTGGGAAACGGCCAAACGTTGCTAATGTTCCAGGTAAGAACACACATTCAGTTCAATAAAAAAAGTATGCATTGTACACTTTCACATTCAAGACAAGATACTATTGTAATGAAAAGCAACTTTTCCCACTCTATTACCGGGTACCTGCTTGGGAGGAACTGACTAGTTTTGAAATCTCTCTAAAGGCTTCAGTTCCATAATTGAGTGATAAAAGAGGCTACATTGTAACACTCTGGGAGTAGTTCAGATGTTGTCCCTCCGGTCTCATTTCTGAGATAAACATCCCTGTATTATTTTGCGGTTCAGTCTCATTTGGAGTTAACTTACTGTGGAAGTCTTTTGGTGGAGAAACCCAGCAGGACATTTCCTAACTGTTGAAATGCCAGAGAATGATGGTGACAGAGACAGGATATCCTACCGCAAAGGGCAGGTATAGGTGTCGTCTTTTTCTCCAGCCACCTGATTCAACTGATCACAGTCCACACCTCAAGAAAGAGAATTAGTTGAATCAGATGTACGACAGAGAAAGACTTCAACCACAACGGACCTTTGTACATAAGACTGGACACGCCTGCTTTAAGAGGAGTAAGAATAGGATGAGATGGAGGATGGTGATGATGACGCAGACAGTGAAGATGTGACTGTATGTGCCAGGTAAAGTGTTCCTGGGCCCTCCCAGACTGTACCAGGAGCTGGAGGAGCTACAACACGACCTGTATGTGGTTGAAAACATCACCCTGCTGGTGGGGACTTTACAAGGCACCTACCAGGTTAGAGAAACACACACTCGCACACCTACGTTTTCTTTTCAACTGTTCAACTTTTCTTTTCTTTCCAACTGGACAGACAGTATCACATTGGCAGTTTATCATGTGATACCATCCCTCTACCACCCTCTTTTTTTTTGTGTTTTTCTCCAGAACCTGAACACAACAGTAGGGCAGGACTGGTGCCTTGCACTGCAGAGGCTCATCCACATCAAAGATGAACAGATCCAGTGTGCCAACAAGTGCCGCCTGCGGCTGGCTGTGCCAGGCAAGCCTGACAAGTGAGTGCCCAGGAGGTTAACTGGGGCCCTGTGTATGTGTGGGGGGGGGGTGTATGTGTGGGTAGGTTGTAAGAAGATGGCAGGGCAGCTTGGAGTGGGTGGCAAGGCCTGGCACATTCTTCATCCTCTACTGCCAAGCTGTGGATGGAACTCTCTCAGCTCTAGTCTATTCCTGTGTGGTTTGATATTGGAATCTTTACAACTCTCCATTTAAATGCCAAAATGGGCAGTTAGAGCTTACACGTTTATTCATGTTTCTGATTGAAACTCAATCTCTACTGAAGCAATTCAAGGTCCAGCATTAACAAAGATATCCACTAGCCCATAGCCCTAGAAAGTAGGGACAGGGCTAGATCAGGGAGAGCTGAGGGGTAGTCTGGATGTTCATGAAGTCCCTCTCACACCCCCTCTCCCATCCACACCATCCTTCGTAGTGATTGTCTGTGTTCATGCACGTGTGTTACATGTTAATGCATGCATTTTGTTGCTCCTCAGATCTGGACGACCGGTCAGTTTCATGGTGGTTTTCAACACTCCCAGTCCCCTCAGCAAGATCTCCTGGGTCAACCGTCTACACCTCGCCAAGATAGCCAAGAGTAAGTCGAGCTCTCCAACAATGCCATTTAACATTATAGCAAACCTAGCTTAGCTTTGGACTCATAACACAGAAATAATAAATGTTGGCGCTTTTTGGCATATTGGTCATAATTTGTCCACTGGGAAAGGATGTTGCAGAGGTGTACAACTAAACGTATCACTGTTGATACAGGGGAAGAGAACACGCCAGGCTGGGTGTTTGCAGAGGATGATGGGAAGACTAGACATCCATTTTGGTGTCCCCTGCTAGCCTGCCGACTTCCCATCTTCTCCTCCAAAACACAAGACCAAAAGGTAAGCAGCTACAGCTGAGAGGAAGGTGTCTGATACAGTGCTGGATTTGCTGTCGAACGGAGAGCAGAGGCAAGAGGTAGCAGGCGTTGGCTTGATCCAACGGGAATCGGAACACCATCAAATAATTGCCACTCAAAGAAGTGTGACTGGGGTTTCTTTGTGTGTCACAGGCTATGATTAGCAGTTTATGCTATAGTCCCATCTCATTCATTGCCAGTCTCTGCTACGTCTCCTGGCAGCTGAGCTGGATAAGGCTGACTGATGAGATTATGGAAGCTGTTTGATAAAGGAAATGCAATCCTTCACTCACATGAGGAGAACAGCAGTCCTTGCTCATCTAAGGGACCACTACATTACCATTGCAATGACCGACACTTGATTGTATTTCAAGACTGCTGAGTTGAGGTCATCTATATTATGATTGGTATGATGATATGAAGTCTTGGTCTCATCTACGCATTTCCCCCGGCACATTTCCGTTACTCAGAGAGAAAAAATCTGCACCGTAACTTAAAGCAGTATTTTGAGCTGTCACAAAAGAAGCCATTATTGAGTAAAAATCAAATATGTTGAGATGAAAGGTGTAATGATATGCCATGCTAACACACCCCCTTAGTTTGCCTGGCAGGGTTAAAGAAATGAGGATTGAAGAGGACATGCAATATGCATTGTTGGCACCTTGAATGTGCCAAACTTACTCATTATATTAGAATAATGCAGTTGTAGTTGAAAGTAAACTTTTTGTAAAAGCCTGTGGGAGTGTGTGCTTGTGCGTGCGTACATGTCCTGTTAAGGAGATGGGATACTATTATTCTTCTGTTTCATTTTTTGAGCAAAGAGATCACCCACAGCCTCCACTAAAAGATGCACAAAAATGAATGACATAGTTTGTTTCAATCTGGAGTCATGTCATCAGTCCGATCTAGTGATAATCTAAGTTCCCCCCCCTTTCAGAAGAGGTCTGGCCACCCCTCGGAGCCTGGTTCTTCTCTAGGTTTTTTCATAGGTTCCTGCCTTTCTAGAGTTTTTCCTAGCCACCTTGCTTGTACATCTGCATGGCTTGCTCTTTTGGATTTTAGACCGGCTATCTGTATAGCACTTTGTGACTGCTGATGTAAAAAGGGCTTTATAAATACATTTGATTGAGGATTGAACACACACTGCCAAAAACGTATCAACATACTCAACTGCTGGTCATACTCTACCTTTAAAATAAGTGAATCTGATTCAGTTTCCGCTTTCATAGTATCTGTGTCTAGGGATAAAGGAGAGATCAAAGGGTAAGCACCTTATTTCTGGGGACTCGGCTGAGGCCATTGACTCCTGAAGATAATCCAGGAAGCGAGGAAAATGCTGGATGGCATTCCAAGTAGTCTTTTCAAGTTGAAATTGAAAGACTAACGGCTGGTTTCTCTAAACTAAACCCCCCCTGGACTCTCCGGAAAGGCTCTCTCACAATTATGCCTGCATAAATTACAAGTAAACAGTAAATCACAGACCAGCATGCATCCAAAATGGCACCCTATTCCCCCTGTGTGGGCTCTGGTGAAAAGTAGTGCACTATATAGGGAATAGGGTGCCATTTTGTATGCAACCCAGTGTTCTTTTCTGGAAGGGTATCCACACTCCCTCCACTCCTCCAAGCTCTTACTCTTTTACTGTTCACCACCATTCCCTTCATCTTAACTATTTGAAATTCAGATGCCTCTGTCTCTGAAAAGAGAGCTTGTGTGTGTTGGATGGCGTTTTTAAAACTTCCTCCTGGCGAAAATATACATGTACACCATTTGTATGGAAATGCAGCAGCAGTGGCAGATGCCAGTTATCATGGGACTTCACACCACTGCAGGGTATACGGAGACGATGGACTAGACTCTGTTTGAGGACATACACAATGTTCCAATTTGCATCCATATGCTGCATTATTGTGGGTCAACAAACTTGTTATATGGCTTCATTCTGTGTGTGTGTGTGTGTGTGTGTGTAAGTAAAAAGAAAATGCTGATTTGTTTTGATCCCTGTTCCTCTAATACCATCTGCCTCGTCCAATCAAACCCCATTGGAAATCTAATTAGTCTTCAGCTGCAAATATAAATACATGTTTGGATTAAATTATTCAACAAAACAATTTACTACACAGAGTGTAATCTTAGCACCCAGAACCACAGCTCAGCTTCATTTGAATAAGGCTGTCATGAGTCTGAACATCAAGTCTAGCAGGATGTTCCAGAAATGTTCTTATAATGCTATAAAGCTACTGAGGTAAAGGAACGGTCAGCTAAAACATTCAATGGGCTGCTGTTATATCCCGTTCATAGAGAGAATTTAGCTATAATATACAATATATTGTCTATAATTCCGAATACATATACATTGAGATTACAAAACATTAAATCCACTTCAATCAGTGTAGATGAAGGGGAGGAGACAGGTTAAAGAAGGATTTGTAAGCCTTGAGAGAATTGAGACATGTATGTGTGCCATTCAGAGGGTGAATGGGCAACGCAAAATATTTAAGTGCCTTTGAACGGGGTATGGTAGTAAGTGCCAAAAGCACCGGTTTGAGTGTCAACTGTAACGCTGCTGGGTTTTTCACGCTCAACAGTTTCCCGTGTGTATCAAAAATGGTCCACCACCCAAAGGACATCCAGCCAACTTGACAGAACTGTGGGACACACTGGAGTCAACAAGGGCCAGCTTCCCTATGGAACGCTTTCGACACCTTGTAGAGTCCATGCCCTATGAATTCAGGCTGTTCTGAGGGTAAAAGGTGGTGCAACTCAATATTAAGAAGGTATTCCTAATGTTTCGTACACTCCGTGTATCTATATAACTGAGTACAGTAGGTCTGTGGGTAAAAGTGAGCGTTTGTTGTGTCTGTAGCTGGAGACGGCCCTTCACAACCCGGTCCAATGTGCCCTGCTGGCATTCTCTGCAGCCAGCACCTCTCTGCCGCAGGGCTACCTTTGGGTGAGTACTGCAAACCGTGGTTGAGTTGTGGTGAAGTGTAGCGAAGGTGGTCCAATTAACTATAATGGTTCATGTGATGAGTAACCTAAGCCTAGGCTTTAGCTCTTTTTTTGCTCAGCGGGCTCAGGTGATCTAGAGTCACGCAGTAGACCTGTGTTCGATAGCTGGTTAGCCCCATTAACATCCTGTATCTGTCATGACCAGGTGGCCAGTGGAGGTGACCGCAACCATGGTCAAGTGGAAATCTTCTCTCTGAACCGCTCCATGCCGCGCATGGTCAAGTCCATCCAGATGGGGGCGCCAGTCCTGTGTCTGGATCACGTGATGGAGCCTTGTCCCACAGAGGAGGAAGGGGAGGGGGAGGCTGCTGTCAAGAGCACAGCCAGGACTGGCAACACCATCTGTGTAGGCCTGCAGGATGGCAAGTGAGTCATTGTGTGTACTGTACTACAAGCAAACACTGCAGAATGAGTTTACACAATATGCTGACACCCATGTGTTTAGTGAACATGGCTGAATTTTTCATGCTGCACCTTTTGGATTTGGTTATCCACTATTCTCCAAGGAACCAACAAATCAGAAAAAAGTGCCAGACTTAACATTTACCATTCAGTTCATTGTGACTTTTGTATTGTCCATATCAATGTTAGTAGAAACCGGAACGTATCAGCCCAAGTGGCCACACACAACTCTATCAGTAGAATTCAAGTTGCCTCATGTCATTGTCATATAACTAGTAAAAGGTCACCCTATTTCTCATGAACTCCATTTCCCAGCATTCATGTGTACGGTACCGTGGACACTTCGACCCAGTGCCTGCTGACCTTCTCCAACCCAGACAGTTGTCCAGTTCTGTGCCTGAAACACTCTGCCTCCTTCCTGTTCGCTGGGCTGGGGAATGGAAAAGTGTCTGTTTATGCTCGGAAGAGTGGAGGTGAGACCGCAAACCAACTGTATAATATTGTATCCTGCCATGTCCTTGTATAATCAAGGTATTCCATTACAAGTTACAAGACAACATCAAGATGAACATACTATAGGCCTATAGGTCTGCCTCTCAGTCTGCTGTTGTACCACTACACCCTCCTGGACAGTGCTCTCATAGACTTAAATTGAATATAATAATAATGTTTCTCTATGGTGTTCTCAATAATATACCTGGTTAAGTCAATGTGATGGATAAATAAGTAACCATCATTAACATTGACCATTTTCTCTTTTTTTCCAGAGGGGCTGTGGGACCCTGAATCGTGCAGGCTGGTGACTGTGGGCAGTGGCCCCATCCGCACCCTCCTAACCCTAGAGAATGCTGTGTGGGCCAGCTGTGCCAACCACGTCACCGTCATCCAGGGCTCCAGCCTCCACACACAGGTTGGCAAAACACACCCTTCTATACACCCTCATTTACAGAGGGCTGAAGGAATGAGGAAGAGAAGAGGGACAGAGCGACTATATGACCCGAAAAGAATTGGATAGGTGTAATATGATACTGTAGCTAGTAAGGAAAGGACACGTGAATTGACAACCTCTCTCCTATCTCGCTGGATCATACCACCTCTTTCTCATTCATTCACTAATTCTCTCTCCCCTTCTGAAAGAGTTTTGACGCGCACCCTGAGCCACTGGTCAGTGTGAGTCACATGGTGCGGGCGGGGGGAGGTGTGTGGATGGCCTTCTCCGAGGGCTCATCCATCCGCCTGTTCCACACGGAGACACTGGAGCACCTGCAGGAGATCAACATCTCCACACGCTCCACCTTCCTCAGCCCAGGCAAGTACAGTGTAGAAGGTCACAGGTTACCGACCACTTGTTTCACTTACATGATTCAAAACCAGTCCTTAGACACTTGTGTAGGTCTAAAAGGATTGGATACAGGTATGAGAAACTGGTATTAGCTCCACATTGCCCTATGTAAGGCTAGGTGTAATTTAACCCCTGGTGATAATCTATTAAATAATTTCAGATATACACAAGAAGCTGGCATAGAGGCTAGGAATGGATCATAAATGTTGACGAGGGCAACTGTAACGTTGACATGAACAGGAGGAAGTGACAGAATGGTGGTTGTGTCTCTCTTCCAGGGCAGCAGGGCAGCGTCCGGGTCACCAGCCTACTCATTTGCCAGGGGCTGCTGTGGGTGGGCACTGCCCAGGGCATCATCGTCACCCTGCCCGTGCCCAAACTGGAGGGTATCCCCAAAATAACAGGTCAGGCTTAGCACAGACACAACTGACGTTTTCACATGAAAACAGGCATCCGGTTACTCCCATTGCATTGGTGTGACTGGCTGTATTATGTATTAGAATTGTGTAATAAAATCAACCTACCAACCCACCAATCAAGTTGTGTGTTTTCTAACCGAGGCCTTGTGTGCTATTTGTCCCATAGGTAAAGGGATGACGTCTCTAAACGCTCACTGTGGCCCTGTGGATTTCCTTGTGGTCACCTCCAGCACCCTGTCCCCAGACATGCTCAAACGGGATTCTGTCTGCGAGACTGCCGACCAGGCCAATGGGGGAGCGGGAGGAGGAGAGGGTGGGGAGCCGAGGAATGAATTGTCCCAGGAGTCACTCTCGCAAACTGACTGCTCCTCCCCTCAGGGAGAGCCCACCAAGGCCAAAGGAATGCTGCTTCAGTATCGCCTCCGCTCAACCACCCAGCTGCCCGGCAAGCTGCTGACAGCCGAACCCGACCAGAGCCCATGTGACGCCCCACCGGAGACCCCGGAGCACAGCCCTGAGGACGGCTCTATCTACGAGCTGAGCGAGGACCCTGAGGTATGGGTACGGGGGCAGCCCCCGGCCAGGGAGGGGCGTGGGAAGGACAAGGTGACCTCGGCTGCCGTCTTCTCCGGAGGCAGGGGGTTCCGTCGACTTGGGGAGGAGACTATAGCAGCCAATGGGGACCCAGATGAAAGTACGCTCATGGTTTGGCAACTCCCACTAACAGTGAGTCCATGAGGATACAAGACTGATTGGACGAGACGAGAGCTGGCTCCGCAGGCTCCTCCCACTCGCCTGATGTATTAGCTCTATGAAGAAGAGACTATTAAACAATATATATTCAGGGTGACTAGACTGTCATGAAGGGCTATAAAGGATGGTACATTCCTCTACCACCTTGGTGGTTGGATTTCTGGATGGAGTCTGAGGGAGTAGTGGTGTGCTGCAAACTGTGTTTGACATGTTTCAGGACATCACACACACTCCTCCCAGCAGATGCTTCTTCAGTCTGGCAGATCTAGACCAGGGGGTCCCGTCAAATGGAATTTGAGGAGGTTCACTCAACATGATTTTGCATTTTGCACGTTCTTGAAAAAAGTATAATTGACAAGTGATTGAAAAGTGACAGTTACGAATGTTCGATTTAGATTATCTTGTTGTCACTCTAATTGACTCCTATTGCCAGTGTATCACGTGTGTTGCTAACACAGAACATGACAGTTAATGTTAGGGTGTATGGGAGCATGTTTATAAAGTACTTCTAAACTCTTTACACCCCCCCCCCCCCACCTTAAAGGGTACGTTCATGTAAAGTGTTACCAGTTAACTTAATGTAAAGTAGAGATACAGTACACTGACAGGTATCCCACTTTTTCAACTTGATGATCAACATACTGTGTAATAACATCTTGTCCTGTCTTTCTGTGAGGATTTTGTCTAATGTCCTGTTTTCCATTTCAATAATCCAGAAGATGTGAAGAAGAAGAAGAAGCACCAAGGGAAAGAATGTCTCAGCTACTTTATGCTTGACAGGTACTTATTTTGGACAGTGTGTTTACAGTGTGTTACTTTGTTATTTGAATAAAGAGATCATGGTCTGATACAAGCTCTTTTGCTGATTTTTGCCAACTCAGTGAATGCCTTTGGGGAGGCAGTTGAGATACAAGCTAACAGAATACTATTATTGTCTTGGACACCGAGGGGGACATGGTGCTACTGTGTGTGTGCGTGTGTGTGTGTCAAAAAATACATGTGAAAAGTTTTTTACAAACAAATGTATGTCAAGCATTAAAATACATTTAAAAATGCATACAAAATACATTTGGCCAATGTTTTTATATTTCACATGTATCCTAAAATGCATTAAATAAATACACAGAGTACAAACCATTAAGGACACTTGCTCTTTCAATGGAATAGACTGACCAGGTGAAAGCTATGATCCCTTATAGTTATTGAAGTGGATTTAACAAGTGGCATCAATCCGTGTAGATGAAGGAGAGGAGATTTTGAAGACCTGAGACATGGATTATGTATGTGTGCCATTCATAGGGTGAATGGACAACCCAAAATATTTAAGTGCCTTTGAACAGAGTATGGTAGTAGGTGCCAGGCGCACCGGTTTGTGTCAAGAACTGCAACACTACTGGGTTTTTCATGCTCAACAGTTTCTTGTGTTTATCAAGAATGGTCCACCACCAAAATGACATCCAGCCAACATGACACAACTGTTGGAAGCATTGGAGTCAAAATGGGCCAGCTAACCTGTGGAACGCTTTCGACACCATGTAGAGTCCTGACAAATTGGGGAGGGGTATGGGTGGGGGGGGGTGCAACTCAATATTAAGAAGGTGTCCTTAATGTTTTGTACACTCTGTATATATGCAGTACCAGTCAAAAGTTTGGACACACCTACTCATTCAAGGGTTTTTCTTTATTTTTACTATTTTCTACATTGTAGCATATTAGTGAAGACTTCTAAACTATGAAATAACACATATGGAATCATGTAGGAACCAAAAGAGTGTTAAACAAATCAAAATATATTTCAGATTCTTCAAAGTAGCCACCCTTTGCCTTGATAACAGCTTTGCACACTCTTGGCATTCGCTCAACCAGCTTGGAATGCTTTTCCAACAGTCTTGAAGGAGTTCCCACATATGCTGAGCACTTATTGGCTGTTTTTCCTTCACTCTGCGGTCCAACTCATCCCAAACTATCTCTATTGGGTTGAGGTCGGGTGACTGTGGAGGCCAGGTCATCTGATGCAGCACTCCATCACTCTCCTTCTTGGTCAAATAGCCCTTACACAGCCTGGAGGTGTGTTGGGACATTGTTGAAAAACAAATGATAGCCCCACTAAGCGCAAACCATATGGGACGGTGTATCACTACAGAATGCTGTGGTAGCCATGCTGGTTAAGTGTGTCTTGAATTATAAATAAATCACTGACAGTGTCACCAGCACCCCCCACACCATCACACCTCCTCCTCCTTGCTTCACTGTAGGAACCACACATGAAGAAATCATCCTTTCATCTACTCTGCATCTCACAAAGACATGCAGTTGGAACCAAAAATCTCACATTTGGACTCAAAGGACAGATTTACACCGGTCTGATGTCCATTGCTCGTGTTTCTTGGCCCAAGCAAGTCTCTTCTTAAAGGTGTCCTTTAGTAGTGGTTTCTTTGCAGCAATTGTACCATGAAGGCCTGATTCACGCAGTTTCTTAACAGTTGATGTTGAGATGTGCCTGTTAATTGAACACTCTGAAGCATTTATTTGGGCTGCAATTTCTGAGACTGGTAACTCTAATGAACTTATCCTCTGCACTCTGGGTCTTCCTTTCCTGTGGCGGTCCTCATGAGAGCCAGTTTCATCATAGCAATGGTTTTTGATGGTTTTTGCGACTGCACTTGAAGAAACGTTCAAAGTTCTAGAACTTTTCCAGATTGACTGACCTTCATGTCTAATGATGGTCTGTTGTTTCTCTTTGCTTATTTGAGCTGTTCTTGCCATAATAGGGACTTTTACCAAATAGGGCTATCTTCTGTATAACACCTTGTCACAACACAACTGATAGGCTCAAACACATTAAGAAGGAAAGAAATTCCACAAATGAACTTTTAACAAGGCACACCTGTTTGAAATTAAAATGTATTCCAGATGACTACCTCATGAAGCTGGTTGAGAGAATGCCGAGAGTGTGCAAAGCTGTGCAAAAGCAAAGGGTGGCTACTTTGAAGAATCTCAAATAAACAAATCCAAATATATTTTATAACACTTTGTTTGTGTTACTACATGATTCCATATGTGTTATTTCATAGTTTTGATGTATTCACTATTATTCTACAATGGAGTGAGTAGGTGTGTCAACTTTTGAATGGCACCGTATATATATATATATATATATATATGCAATGTGAGAGAGAGGGGAAGCACCAAGGTGTTTGCGCACGCACGCGTAAACGTGTGTTGAGAGAGCGCGAAAGAGCTGATGAGACTTTATTCACATCAAATCTGTTGTAGTTTTTAATCCTCACACTATTCTGGAAGCAATATCGGGATGAGGATTTATTTTCTCACTGGTCGCTTGACAGAAACAGAAAAGTAGCTCTGCGTTTCGGTGCAGAATGAAGCGTTCCGAATGGGGACCAGACCCCGTGCCGCGGGCATTGTGGATGGCACTTTATCAACGATTTATCGCCTGAAAAACAGATGGACCACACGAACGGGGAAGATGACTTGTGCTTTTTCTCTGTGTATCCTCGTATATGTTTTGGATTTAGCTGTTGGTATGTCTCCGTTTTTTGTACTACATGGAGCATTTTGTTGTTATTAGCTAAAAAGTTTTGATTTTATTTCTAAAGCTCCATGCTGTAGACAATTTTTACTAACCTATATATTTCACATTTAACATACTTCTGTGTTAGGCTGTAGCTCTAAAGCCTGCAGATTGAAATGACACTGCAATGATTATAGGCTGCAAACGTTATTTTCTTACCTGTCTTACATATTTGAAATTCATTACACTAGCCTAGATTGACTGTTAACAGTTCCAAGGTATTGACAGCCATCCAAAATGATTAGTTTGTCCATGAGGAGATGCACTGTATCATACAGCAATTTCTGTAGACTGTACATTGAGTACACTCGTTGAATGCATGTTTGACTTAAATAGGCTAAAAGTTGTCTCATGCTAGTGAGGCTATGATGTCACAATCCTAGTTACCCAATCCAGTTGTTGATTGATTATCTGAGGGATAAAGGCTATTTGGCTGACCCATTTTACAGGTAATCTGTACTCTAAAATGATTAAATGCCACTGTCCCAAGGCTCTAGGACCTGACAGAATGCAAGCCAACAAAACATTGCAGATATGCATTTTTTCAAGCATCTAATATAAGTAACATGATTTGCAATCAGGATCTGTGATAACATGTAAGTATAGCATTTCAATCCCATCATATGGCAATAATATATGCTATAGAAATTGAGGGGACGGAGAGCATAATTGTGATTTCAGTGAATGCAGTTCCTATTGAAGTTGCTCTGTCACATGTGTGTGCGTGTGTGTGTGCACGTGTGTTTGCCTGGATCTGTGTGTCTCTGGATCTGAGTCTGGCTCTGTAGTCTCGCTTGCCAGACGAATGGCACTCCACCCCCAGCGGCTCGTGAGATCAAGTTGGTCTGTGAGTGGGAGAGAGAGAGAGAGAGAGAGAGAAAGTAATCTCCTTGCTAGCTTTCTGTCAGTGCTTCATTCACGACCTCCTCCTTCGCAGAGTCAATGCTTGCAGGCTTCAAGCATAAGCTTAGGCCTTGAGTGTGCCTATTTTCAGAAGAATCAAGTCTCACAACAGTGCCAGTGTTTATTTCTCTGATCACCGTATAATTCCAAATAATTGGACTGGGTGTACTGTATTGAAGGCCTACAATGTCCTCTGTTGGATACAGTAGATGACAGCTGTCTGTCATGGTGTCTGCTCAGAAGACGGAGCGAGCCTGAGAAGCTTGTTGTTCATTGTAGAGCACTAACATGAGATGAAGTGCACCCTGGGTATTTGCAGTGGGTATTCTACTGTTTAATTTAGTTACATTTATTTGCACCAAAGAAAACAAGTGATATACAGATTAAAACAAATGTTTAAAAGATGTGCAGGTGAGGTTTGAAGCCCAAGGGCTTACATGAAAACCACATCACAAAAAAAACTATATACAATACATATAGTTGAAGTCGGAAGTTTATATACACTTAGGTTGGAGTCACTAAAACTTGTTTTTCAACCACTCCTTAAATTTCTTGTTAACAAACTATAGTTTTGGCAAGTCGGTTAGGACATCTACTTTGTGCATGACACAAGTAATTTTTCCAATAATTGTTTACAAACAGATTATTTCACTTATAATTCACTGTATCACAATTCCAGTGGGTCAGAAGTTTACATACACTAAGTTGTCTGTTCCTTTAAACAGCTTGGAAAATTCCAGAAAATTATGTAATGGCTTTAGAAGCTAATTGCCATAATTTGAGTCAATTGGAGGTGTAACTGTGGATGTATTTCAAGGCCTACCTTCAAACTCAGTGCCTCTCTGCTTGACATCATGGGAAAATCCAAAGAAATCAGCCAAGACCTCAGAAAATAAATTGTAGACCTCCACAAGTCTGGTTCATCCTTGGGATCAATTTCCAAATGTCTGAAGGTACCACGTTCATCTGTACAAACAATAGTACGTCAATATAAACACCATGGGACCACGCAGCCATCATACCTCTCAGGAAGGAGACGCGTTATGTCACCTAGAGATTAACGTACTTTGGTGCGAAAAGTGCAAATCAATCCCAGAACAACAGCAAAGGACCATGTGAAGATGCTGGAGGAAACCGGTACAAAAGTATCTATAGCCACAGTAAAATGTGTCCTATATCGACATAACCTGAAAGGCCACTCAGCAAGGAAGAAGCCACTGCTCAAAAAACGCAAGTTGACCTTTGACCCAAGTTTAACAATTTAAAGGCAATGCTCCCAAATACTAATTGAGTGTATGTAAACTTCTGACCCACTGGGAATGTGATGAAAGAAATTAAAGCTGAATAAATAATTCTCTCTACTATTATTCTGACATTTTGCATTCTTAAAATAAAGTGGTGATCCTAACTGACCTAAAACAGGGAATTTTTACTAGGATTACATGTCAGGAATTGTGAAAAACTGAGTTTAAATGTATTTGGCTAAGGTGTATGTAAACTTCCGACTTCAACTGTAAGTACAAAACTACTGTACTTAAACCATTCATCATTAACTCGCATTCATTTATATTTCCTGGTGGTAATATAGTGAGTCTGGGCTCTAGTTGGGAGAGTAGGGACTATCGCTGCCTTTTGTTAACTGCGTAAGACAATGGTGATGCATTCAGGGGCCAATTCTGACATAAGAATTTACGCCATTCCTACGCATACCTTTCCTACGCACTTCTCAGTATTTGGTAAGTATTTGGTATTCATACTCACACCTACAGTGTCATTGCTCAAAATGGTATGCAGCATCATCTGGATATGTGTGCAACAAAAGTTAAACATTCACCTTCAGCTACCATTTCTTTCAAGCTGTCTACGCATACAATTTGATGCACACCTTTGATAAATCCACCGTATGCACCACATAGAACGCACTGCAACTGTCTCCGCTGGAAACGCAGTATTCCATTGGAAATGAAAGTACTTCTGATGTACCAAAACACAATGACACTATCGGTGGGATCGAGGCGTTACCTAATTCAGTCGTGTCGCTGGAGACAAATAAATTAGTAATCTGCAGGTGTGGCTGGCTACCTGAAAGCCCTCGCACTTGCTGGCTAACAGATTTTCTTGTTGAGTTTTCATTCAATAGGGTTTTCAGTACATTTATCGTAAGCCATCCCTTTAAATCGATACTGATAGAGGCTAATATTTAACAATAGAAAACAGAAATAGAAAACAGAGAAACTGCAAGTTAAATGGCCGTACAATTTAAATTCTGCATAATGGCACAGCATTTCATAAACTTCACTGTGGGAAAGTTGATATGTTGATATGCTTCAGTTTGCTGCCATATGACTGGTTTCACATTTGTCTCCATCGATTATAAGGTAAAATATATCTAAAACATATGCAATTTATATTTACAATTCCCTTATCCAAACGGATTACTAATTTACCCAGCTCTTATCAATAGCTCTTTTCAAGTTGTAAATTACAGTGCATGGAGAATGGTATAATTTCTATCTGAAAAAAATAAGTAGGCCTAGATGCTTTCCCCACATGTAACCGGTAGGTTCGCTAGACATTATTCATGGTTTCCTGACACATAAAGGTGGTGGAATTATTCGGAAATTAAGTCAAGGTCAGAATACAGTGTATCTCTAGACATCCTCTGTCACACCTTCATTTATTTGATCTCCACCCCCAAGGAATAGCAGTTGAATTGCATGCTATTCTCATGCTTAAGTTCAAGGTCAGAATAGGCATAAAAACATAATTACTTTCCATTTACGCAAGCTTAATTCTGGTCAGATTCGGGCCCTCAAGACCTAACCTCACCAACAGTAACTGATGAGGAGGATGTAGCTGACAGCCTCAATAGTTAGGTTGAGTTCGATAGTCGCCAAACAGTTGAAAACGGACCTAAATAGGGACGGACTACCTTGTTCTATAAGAAACCCTTATAAATACAACTCTGATTGGGATTGTATATTCTTAGTGGAAGGGCCCCTTTAAGAAATGTCTACTGACATCATAAAAACATCTGAGTCAAGTATTTTTGCCTCCACCTACAGGGCTCACGCTTACATGGTTGAATGGCAGCTCTGCTCCAAAATGCTGCAATTTCTTTATTTATTTTTCAAATGTTTGTGAGTATAAAGCTCCCTCCAGTTCTCTCCTGGGTCTGTTGATGAAAAAATGGGAGATTAGCGGGAAAAACATGAGGAAAAATAATCCACCTTGACGTCAGGGTGTAGAGGCCAAGGTGGGAGGAGGGGTGGGGATTCTATACTGGAGTAGCAGTATGAAACAGGAGATTACACTCTTTACCAGCTGCCCTGCACTGTGCTACACTTATGTCTCTTTAAGTGCTCTGGGATCAGTCCTGGGCCATCACACCATCACACTCAACATGCCAAAAGGTCAAGGGTCATCGTGGATACCTGATCCTACAGATTTAATCTGTACTATGTACACCCTGGTGTTATTATATAGGTTATTATATTATTATATAGGTCGTTTATAAGTCCTTTTGGGTTTATTTAACTTATTTTAACATTCTGTCCTGATGAGCACATGTTTTTAAAAAAAAAAATTTAATCAATTTTACCCCTTTTTCTCCCCAATTTCGTGGTATCCAATTGTTTTAGTAGCTACTATCTTGTCTCATCGCTGCAACTCCCGTACGGGCTCAGGAGAGACGAAGGTTGAAAGTCATGCGTCCTCCGATACACAACCCAACCAAGCCGCACTGGGCGCGAACCCAGAGTCTCTGATGGCACAGCTGGCGCTGCAGTACAGCGCCCTTAAGCCACCCGAGAGGCCCTCTGATGAGCACATGTTTAACTTAATAAAAAACATGTTTTACTATATAAAGAGGTTAAATAACAAAAAGGACTATAGGAAATGCCTAATTAAGTGCCAAATAAAGTAACAGAGTTGACTGTAACAGGGTTGACAATTTAACCTTAAATAAGCCATAAATCCCCTTGTGACAGGAGGAATGGAAGCTTGTTGTGTACAACCGGGAGGGGAAATTGAATGCAAGCTGTTATAATTGTTCAAATATTTCTATCCTGTCTACCTATGGGTAACAGGGTTGACGTGTTATGCTCGACCCACTCAGTTTCCACCACAAAACACCAGAAAATTGTCAAAAAGAGTAGAACCTGATTTGACTATTAGAGGTTCAATGTCTCTTTAGGAAAATGTATTTAAGGCCTCCCGAGTGGCGCAGCGGTCTAAAGCACTGCATCGCAGTGTTGCGGTGTCACTACAGCCTGCGATCGGCTGTGGCTAGAAGTCCCATAGGGCGGCGCACAATTGGCCCAGCGCTATCCGGGTTAGGGGAAGGTTTGGCCAGGGGCGCATTACTTGGCTCATTGCGCTCTAGCGACTCCTTGTGGCGGGCCTGGGCGCCTGCAGGCTGACTTAAGTCATCAGTTGAACAGTGTTTCCTCTGACACATTGGTGCAGCTGGCTTCCGGGTTAAGTGGGCGGGTGATAAGAAGCGTGGCTGGTCATGTTTCGGAAGACACATTACTTGACCTTCCCCTCTCCCGTGCCCGTTGTAGACTTGCAGTAATGAGACAAGATCGTAATCACGCAATTTAGGAGAAAAAGGGGGTTAAAAAAATGTGTATAATAAAAATGTATTTAAAAAGGAATAGTTTTACCATTATAAAACGAGAGTTCAGTTCACATAACAGGGTGGACCTTAAAATAAGGGACATGTATTTTTAGCTTAAAATGAATCACTAATCACAAGAAATAAATAATAATCTTCAGAAATGATGTTGTCAAATGACGGTGAAAACTTGGAGAAATGTTGGGGTTAAGTGGGTTAAAATCTTCAAAGAAGTCACAGAGTCCACAGAGGGACATGTCAAAATGCTGATTTATTGAATTTTCCATATGGTCTATATGATATGCCACTTTATTTAATATAACAGGCTTTTAATATCCAATATTGGTGCAGAAGGGACTCATTTTGTGGAATGACCCATACAACACTATAACACTGACAATATTTACTTACTGTAAAGCTAGAGATTCTTTCTGCCACAGAATGCGCTGATGAAAGTGCAGCAGATAACCTAGCAGTTAGAGCGTTAGGCCAGGAAACCAAAAGGTGGCTAGTTCCAATCACCAAGCTGAAAAATCTATTAATGTGCCCAAGAGCAAGGAATGTAACCCTAATTGCTCCAGGGTCACCTTTGATAATGGCAGACCCTGGCCATGACCCCACTCTCTAAGGGTGTCTCAGGGGGAGTTTCCAACTCACACATGCACATAATACACACTTGTACATGGGAAATAGGACAAATATAAGCAACCACCTAATTATTATAAATGAAAACACATCATGACAGTGCATTAATTCTCAGAGAGAATGAGGTCGCTACTAGGTTATCTCTGCCTCTCCAGGTTAGAGATAGAGTGCTTCTATCTGTGCTTCTCAGCACTATATCATGTCTTTGGCTTGTTTAGGAAACCGGTTGGTTTTTAATTGACCATACTTTACTTTTTACCCAGAGCCACAGCACTTAGCACACACCAAGACCACGATAATGGGAGAAATAGCGAGACATAAACATGCACTTGTGCTGCCATTGCCACCCTACCTTTACATAGATATAGACACCTACTATTACAACACCAAAGTTAATGAATGAACAAGTCCATAATGATCATGAAAGTAAAAGGGGGAAATGTGTGCACACAATATTCCTATCCAAAGCTGTAATAGCCTGCGAAAAAAAAACTTTTGGCCATTTAGCCTTGATTGTGCACTATTAACAATCCATGTAATTACAGCTAGCCTATAAGGTTTGATTTCAAATGCTCCAGAGACAGGGTGGTATGGTCATTTGAGAACTATAGTAACACAAACACAAGAGGGTCTTTAAGAATCATAAAATACAATAGAACAACTTTATGTCTAATGAATGCCTTTAGCAAGTTTTGTGCTGGACTATGTTATGGGTTTCACAGAAGGGACTGTATGTTGTAGAGATAAACATGTGTGGAAATGTGTGTAACGTATTTTACTTCTTTCTTTGACCCACAGGCTATTTAACTGTCACTCTTGAGCCTCTCCCTCCCGTTGTCATTGGAGACACGGTAACGCTCAAGTGCAATTTCATGACAGATGGCAACCTGCGAGAGATTGTGTGGTTTCGGGTGAGTAGGGTGGCCTTGATGTCCCTGTACGAAGCATATGGTTGTTTGCAACAGCACAAACTGTATCTTGTGTTTACCTCTAGGAGAAGCTTTTGATTAGGTCGGCTTTGTTCTCTGACATTTTCCATTGACACTTCAATTAAAACGCTGACAAACGCATCAAAGCTTTTGATGCAAAGAGAGAGTGCATTAATATACAGTACATAACTGTACTATATCTAATGGCTTCTGAAGAGCTACTAGGTTTGATAAGCTCCTTAAACTATGAATGTATGTAGCAAGATGTAATGTAGTCCACACGGACAGTTTGTTTCACCCTGAGCTCCCAGCTCCTCCAAAATAAAATGAATACCTAGTAACAACTAACTAAACTGATTAAAGTGGCAAAAGAAGAGGCTTCAAAGCTCTCTAGCCTTCATGAATTGGAAAAGAATAACTGTGTGCATCGATTAATTTTTTTAAATGAATCTCACGGCACAACGCCTCTCCACTATTTGACCTTGATATTGTGTGTGTATGCATTGATATGTACTCTATGTGTGCCGTTTTTAAATGTATGTAGTTCTGTCCTTGAGCTGTTCTTGTTTATAGATGTTCTCTATTTTGTCATGTTTTATGTTCTGTGTGTACCCCAGGAAGAGTAGCTGTTGCTTTCGCAACAGCTAATGGGGATCCTAATAAAATACCAAGGTCGTGTTTTGTGTAGAAACTTGTGTTACAAGTAGGTGGATACATGTCCAGGCTGTGTAATATGAGGTATTCCTTCACTTTCTAGGTGACAGAGGGTGGCAGTGCCAAGCAGAAGATCTTCACCTATGATGCCATGACCAACACCAACTTCTCCCATATGGAGGACTTCCGCAGACGAGAAGACTTGGTCTACCAATCAACTGTCCGGTAAGCTTGAACTGTAGGCGGCAGCCTCAAGAAAGAGAACATTGGTCAGTGTTTTTACTCGCAAGTGTAGGCTTATTTTATTTGAGCTTAAATTATTTGATCATATCTTATTGTATTTTATCTGATCTTATTCAATGCTGGAAAACCCCTAACCTATATGGCTATTATCTTCGTGGGGTTTGTTGTTGTACTGCCAGGCTCCCTGAGGTCCAGATGGATGATGATGGGCCTTATGAGTGCCACGTGGGGATCTACGACAAGGCTTCTAGAGACAGGGTGGTCTTAGCATCTGGCAGCATCGTGCTCACTGTCATGGGTAAGATTCAAGAGAATTAACGCTATAATGATATGATCATGTGGTATTTGAATCACCTCTGCCTCCCCCTACTGTTGAGATGTGGGAAATGCACAGGAGACTACTTTCTGATAGTCTTTTATATAAATCCGTGTTGCCTCCCACAATGTTCCCGTTTAACACGTCTGTACGTAATAGAACGTTAGTTTGGCATACAGGGACCACGCCACTGCCTGATCTGCATGAATACAACACAAAATAGTATCTAGCAAGATGGAGATCACGGAGGTTATTTTGAATGACTGCATTTCGTAAGTGGCTAGTTTGCATCAACTAACTTAACTTAAACCACTGCAAATGTTTTGCCTTATAACGTTGGTTTCGAATTGTGACGTTCTGGCATGTCTACCTTGTGATTTGTTGGAGAGTTGTCTGTCTGACACCCTGGAATCCCTCCCCCCGATCAAGGTTACCAAGAGAGTCCATCTTGTATACCAGGTCTACGAGACTAACGTTATGCCCTCAAGTACAGTACAGACATGTTTGTTTCATGTTTCAGTTAGTTTTATATGTAGCCCTTCTGAAAATACTAGATGCAAAATGTGCCTATATGTAGATGGTTCTCTCGTTTTGAGTCACAGGTTCTATGCTATTTTTCCTCCATAGTTCCTCCTAAGTCCATTTCTGTAGTGGCAGCAGACTGCCAGGCCCCCTTCAGTCGCTATGACACCCAGAACTTCACTCTAGTCTGCATCGTCATGGGAGGAAAGCCAGCCCCTATGGTGAGTTTGCCCACATGCAAACAGTACTCATACTGAAATATGTTTTGACGTAAAAACACTTTGGAAATTATGGGTGTGATTGGTTGTTACGGGCTCATACTATGTCTTTATCCTTTCAGGTGTACTTCAAGCGTGACGGCGAGCTGATCGAGGTGGACCCCTCTATTATGGAGGGTGGCGGGGGCAAATCCCAGGGCAGGGGCCAGGCAGGGCTACGGATCTCTAGGCCCCCGATCAGTAGAGACCTGGATGACACCAAGCTGAAGAAGTCCCTCTCCCTGCTTGACCAGGGGAAGCCACCCCGTCTGGACCATGACACCCCTGGGAAAGGAGGGATGGGGAAGATGGTAGGGGCCGGGAGGGAGCCAGGAAGTCTGGAGGGGTCTGAACCCAGCCCCACCACCCCGGAGGTGATCCCAGAGACAGTGGTAAGCCGGGAGTTCCCTCGCTGGATGCAGAGCACTGACCCGCTCTACTACTTCCAGCACCGGCGGCAGGTGTCCAGCGACGGCACCATGGAGGTCAGAGCCATGCTCACCTGGAGCCTCAACCCCCAGCTGGACAACGAGGCCCTGTACAGCTGCGAGGTCAAGCACCCAGCTCTGTCCATGCCCATGCAGGCTGAGGTCACTCTGTGTGAGTACCAAATTAGACCATGACAATCAGCTGGATACCAAATATCTCCTCCATGAGGACATTAACCCACTTTTTAATGCCACCCAAATACTGGCTACCCAAGGAGTCCATGTCTGTATTAACCTATCAGAGCTAGGGATGCAAGGGGAGAGAACATTCTAAAATAATAGCTTGTTAAAATAATAGTTCAAATTCACTTTATGTATTTTTCCCTAATTAACGGAAAATTAACATGGTGTCTGAAAGCTCGTAATTTGGGGAATATACACTGAGTATACAAAACATTATGAAGTGTCGATGAAGGGGAGGAGACAGGTTAAAGAAGGATTGTTAAGCCTTGAGAAAATTGAGACATGGATTGTGTATGTGTGCCATTCAGAGGGTGAATGGGCAAGACTACTATTTATGTGCCTTTGAACAGGGTATGGTAGTAGGTGCCAGGTGCACCGGTTTCTGTCAACCACTGCAACGCTACTGCTTTTTTCACGCTCAACAGTTTCCTGTGTGTATCAAGAATTGGTCCACCACCCAAAAGACATCTAGCCAACTTGACACAACTGTGGGAAGCATTTGAGTCAACAGAGCCAGCAACCCTGTTGAACGCTTTCGACACCTTGTAGAGTCCATGCCCTGACAAATTGAGGCTGTTCTTTCTGATGGCAAAAAGGTGGAGTGCAACTCAATATTATGAAGGTGTACCTAATGTTTTGTGTGCTCAGTGTATGTACAACCCTACTTAGAGCTAATGCATTCAGTAATGGCAGAAAACAGGCACTTCCCAGCCTTAAGCATCAGCCAACTATAGGAATATACAGTACAGAGAACCTGATCACTGCTTTAGCTCAGGATCCAGCAGCAGCCAGCAACTGTTTATAGGCAGTGACTCACTTAATGAGGATGCTCCTTAGTGGAGTATTTTGTTCAGAGGATCCATTAGTTCTGCTTAGAAATGCTCGAGAAATCTCACAGTAGATTAGCCATTTTCTGCACAGTTACATATGTAATTCCATAAGCACACACACCTACACAAACATGGTCTGTATGCAGCACAGCCACCGGCATCAGTTCATGATGAATACCCGTCAAACCTCATATCAGTTCGTTTGAGTGGATTACTAGGTATAGTGGAGACTTCATCATCATCAAAACAGTTATTCCCAGTCAGCCATGGTTTAGCAGGCATGCTCAAATAAAAATGGATTCTAAGGCTGAGAGCTTTTTGCGAAGTATACAGAGAATATAGATGCTTAATTTATTCCTTTAGAAATTATTTGAGACATAAGGAAAAATAGTGTTTTGTTAAAATGCTAAAAGATTGAAAATATGTAACATTCATTTTTTTATTTGTTTCCCTTTAGCTGCTCCCAGGGGCCCCAAACTGTCCATGACGCCTGGTAAGGCTAAAGTAGGAGACACTGTCCGCATTACAGTTGAGGGCCTCCAGATCTCATCCACTGGGGTGAGTACAAAATAAATGCTTTATTTTTAAATTATTCATACCAGTAAGTACATTCAACTGTAGGAAAGACAACCACATATCACCATCATTGAAAGAAAACCTTCTTAAAAAATACACCATTTCTCCAGCAGGTGTCGCGCTACAACTATATAATACAACTGGGAGATACATCTGAATGAAAGTCGTATGTACATTTGAATGAAAGTCATTCCGCATGTTTGAGGGAATTTGTAAGAGTAATGCGAGCTGGCAAGGCGCACAATTGATAATCTTGATCACATACTATTTATTTGGGAGTCAAGGTGTCTTGCATATCAGTGATCTTGTACAGTCTGACTGCAATGTTGTCAATCTCATTACACACATTATTTACAAAGGATGCTTTTCCATATGCACTTCCCAGAACATGGTGTTCCCCGAGCCATTGTTCACCTGGACCAGAGTGGGAGGTCCTCTGCTGGACGGGAGAGAGGATCATATTGGGAGGGAGCTGGTGCTTGAGCGAGTACCGGCCAAGCTCAACGGCTCCATGTTTCGATGCACTGCCCAGAACCCTCTGGGCTCCACAGACACATACACACGGCTTATCGTGTTTGGTGAGTGTGTGAGGGTTCTCTGTGTCAGGTTACCCTCTCTCCTCATGCACATGACTTACTTTGTTTTCTCTGTTTTAACAGAGAACCCCAGACTTAAGAAGGGGAGACACAATTTTGTTGGTAAGCATAGAGAGAATGGAAAAAAGAGAACTCAATTCTTTACATGGTCAAAGTAAGACATATCATCCTACTGAAGATGAGGTAACTAACACTTATTTCCTTCTATTAGTAGATGCAGCCTATTGCAATGAGGGACTGGGGCTGATCACCATGGTGCTAATGTTAGCCCTGACATGGGAGATGACGTGAGCAGCAAAATGGACCCATGACCTTCTTCAGTCACTCTAATCTCTCCAGTCTCTTCCTCGTCACTTACTTCCCCATCTTCTGGAGTTCCAGCCACTGGACCTGAAGAAGCACTGTCCACTTTTCATAAAAGCAACGTCTGAAAATAAAAACATTGTCAGAAATATGAGAGATAAGAACTACATGCATTCTAACTCTCTTCGTGTTTGTTGTCTCTCTGCCTGTCTAACTGCATGTTCCCTTTTTGTCTTGTCAACATCCTACGATCAACTATCACAGTGGCTATGTTTTATGGTTGACCCCAATGTGTGTTAGAGGTCTTTTTAACCAAGTTGGTGTGGGCTGGCCCACATTAGATGCTTTTCCCCATCTTCCTGTTATTTGAAGGCCAGAACACAAACAATGTGACATGTTTTTGAAATATCTTGGTCAGCCAGACCTTGATTGAAATAAATGTTTGGTCGGAAAAATAATAATTGAAATAAGTAAAGAGCTGTATATTTTAGGCCATTGGCTAAAATGCTTGCAATTCTTTAAGGAAAATGTATGGTCTGTGGTAGGCCTACTGGCCCTACTTTAATGCACAGCCCAGTTTCTTTTACCAATGAGAAATCTTAGTCACAGAGCCAATTGATTCAATGGTTGGAAAGATGGGGAGAGGTCTGTCTGTGATAAAGAGATGCTTTGCTTTTTTGACACCACACACCACAAAGCAAGGCCTGCAGGCTTTATTTTTATATTATGTTGATTATTGCCCCGTCATGTGGTCAGGTGCTGCAAAGAAGGACCTAGAAAAAGTGCAGCTGGCCCAGATCAGAGCAGCGTGTCTTACTCTTCACTGTAATCAGAGGGCTAATATCAATACTCTGCATGCCAGTCTCTCTTGGCTAAAAGTTGAGGAGACACTGACTGCATCGCTTATTTTTATAAGAAATAATGTGTTGTAAATTCCAAAATGTTTGCACAGTCAACTTACACACACTTACCCCACCATAAATGCCACCAGGGCTCTTTTCACAGTCCCCAAACAAATTCAAGAAAACGTACAGTATTAAATAGAGCCATGATTGCATGGAACTCCTATCTCAGATGGATCAAATGAACAGCGGACCTGGTTTAAAAAAACTGATAAAGTATCACTTCATGGCACAATGCCTCTGCTATTTGACCTAGATATTTTGTGTGTATGTACTGAAATGTAAGCTATGTGTGATGTTTTTCATTTGTGTAGTTCTGTCTTTGAGCTGTTATTGTCTATAAATGTTCTGTATTATCAAGTTTTGTGTGGACCACAGGAAGAGTAGCTGCTACTTTAGCAACAGTTATTTGGGATCTTAATAAAATACCAATATTCCAGCCTATCGTTTGGATATGTGCTGTGCGGGGCATAGAGATCTGTGATGAAACTTAAGCCTACGATGACATGATATGTCATGTTGAATATTGTCACCTAAAAACTACATGAATATGTAATTGGATCTTTATGGCATTAGTGATTGCGAATAACACCCAGGTAATGAATATCACCCGAGACAATTTCAATTATAGGCTACAGACTATATGGTTACTTGAGTCTATTGGCAATTCATACCATGAAAACAGTGGTGGTTGTAAACTTGGATCATGTCACTCATTCCACGGACGGCGGAGTCACTGAGGGTTTTCGCTCCACCCTCTGACAAATGAAGGTTACTGCTTAGTAACTCACTTCACCTGGTTGTCTAGGTCCGCAGACACTCGTCCCTGCGTGGACTGAGGTTGACAACACTGACGTAACCCCGGCAAATCATTGATTGTTTTTCTGCGACTTTCTCTAGCAGCTTTCTTGGAAGAAGGAAAAGCGCTACAGCCGCTCACGCACTGTCAAGTCAGAGGGGCTATTGGCTACTATCCAACATTCAAACTGTCAATCAAGATGAAAGGGCTATATAAAGCCATAGTACCGGTAGTTAGACAGTTAGAACAGTCTGAGCATATAGGCAGTTGTAGACGCGAGATCCAGTCGGTCTGTTGCTTGACGCACGCACTGTGTTGGCATTGGCGCGCCATGTCAGCTATTATCACTGCATTTTCGTACTGTTCCTATTATGACAAAGACGTATGTGTGTCGTACCTCTGATATTAAAACTGGATTGATAAGAATTTTGTCGTAGAGGGGTAGTGGTATGGAGAACACTTAGACATCCATCTGGCATGAGCCACGCACTTTGGGAAGGTGTGGATTGTCTATGTGGCTACTCCAATTTTATTCTCAGCAAAAGGCATCTTTATACCTAACAAAGTCGTAATGGATTTAAATAATTTCGGAAACGCGGTGCTTTTCACGTTCCACATCATCTTTTGCATATTGAAAGCATGCTTGCGGTTGTTGCTCCCGAGCAGACGGAAAGACCTTCGCGGAGAGGTGGTATTGATCACCGGGGGTGGACGGGGCATCGGTCGGCATTTGGGGAAAGAGTTTGCAAAACATGGAGCAAAAAAGGTAAACTAATTACTGCGTTTTGTATTACCAATTTGTGTGTTCTACTTGATAAACGCCCAGTAATAATACTAAAAAAAAGCAAAGCATTAACAGACAGACAGCTCACATCGCTTCACACAGCATCTTTGTTATCCTGGTTTTCATAAATAGAATATGAACAGGAATTCCAAAAACAATTGAATAATCTGACAGTTGGGGGGGAAAGAAAAGGGACAGTTGTTTGGAAGTGTTTTATATATTTTTTTCTATTTTTTCTATTCTAGCATAACTTCAGAATCGAGTATTTTTGTATTACTTCAGTTCGATTAAAAACTTGATATTCACCTTTCGGTGTGTTTTTTCATGTGAAAAGTATTGGGAAAGCCCCAGTACTTACTACACTAGTGGAAAAAAGCCTGAACTCTTTTAGCCCCTAGCTGACCTGGGTGATGTATGATGTGTAGTGTTCTCTTGTGGAGCGATGGGTAACGATGCTTCGTGGGTGACTGTTGTTGATGTGTGCAGAAGGTCCCTGGTTCGCGCCCGGGTATGGGCGAGGGGACGGTTAAAATTATACTGTTACATTGATGCTGTTGACCCGGATTACTGGTTGCTGCGAAAAAAAGGAGGAAGGTCAAAAGGGGGGTGAGTGTAACGGATGTGAAACGGCTAGCTTAGTTAGCGTGGGCGCTAAATAGCGTTTCAATCAGTGACGTCACTTGCTCTGAGACCTCTGAGACCGTAGTAGTTCCCCTTGCTCTGCAAGGGCCGCGGCTGTTGTGGAGCGATGGGTAACGATGCTTCGAGGGTAACTGTTGATGTGTGCAGAAGGTCCCTGGTTCGCGCGGGGACGGTTTAAAATTATACTGTTACACAAACACAGGTGTTTCTTCAGTCCCTGTGCTTTACAATGGGGGCGATGACAGGTTGGGTGGATGGCTCCGTGGAACTACAATGATGTTGCCTTTTTAACCTCAACTCAGTGACTGTTCGATAAAGTTCACTGACAGGGTAGTGGAATGCACAGTTCAGAGTAAGGTGAAAATATTCCTTTTATCATCAAAGCATTTGTCATTGTTGTAAAATGATCTGGTGTGTGTGTGTGTCTGGCCAGTAGCCATCCATCCTGGGTTATCAGTGCACAGGGAGACACACCCTCTGGAGAAGATATTAGATCTTAACGTTTCTTCAATTAGATCCACTTTAGCCGACAACCGCATAGCAGTTGTTTTAGCGGTGTCGGAGGTAGAACTGCATTAGAGCTGTCAAATCCCCAAGCGGCTCATGGCTTTATACCTAAAGCGGACCTTGTCGTTGGCTGCACGGCGTCGCATTAAGAGAAATTCCATGCAGCCTTGTTTACAAGTTCAAACACTGGAATGTGCGACATAATTTACACCTTGATTAGGCTGATAGACATCTTTATTTTTATGTAATGATTTTCAATTTGCGCATTATTTCTATATAGCTTACATTTTCTCATTCTGAATTTCTAACGCGAGTGGGACAAGTGTGGCTTCATGACAACCAACCATGTTACAGCTCCGACACATCAGCTATGCGCATGTTGGCTATCACCGGTTAACATTTGATTAATTAGGGCTCTACTCAATCTATAAAGCTGAAGCGTTAGACTCGTGATACTTTTAGATTGAGATGACATGCAGCATTTACCGTAAATACAGTCTCCGCTAAAGTGGGAACGTTGCCTTCAAATTTCAAACACTAAAGTTCAGAGCCTTAAGTCATTGGATTTCCCTCAACTGCACATCAAATAACTTGTCTGTGGTTGCGCAATCTCTAGCTAATGCCTCTTCAATTAGCAATTAATCATACAGAACTCTGCAACGCACAGCAATCTCAAACAGACGGGAAAGATGTTAACGTAATAGAGTATAGTTTGAATCTATTGTAAGCTACCTGAGCACTGGTTTAAGAATGCATGCAACATTTTACCAATGCAATTTGAAACATAAAATGATACATTTTGGTTTGACGAAATTATTTTTAATATTAATCTACAACCCTAATATATAACCATTAAATTAAAAACAACCTTCCTCTTACCACCCAGAAAGCCTATGTTTATTTGTGATTCCTACAAGCTAACACAAATCCAAATATGCATTCTCATGTCAATGGACTGCCCTTTTTGACCGCTCTGCCTGTTGTCAGTTGATCCTGTGGGGCCGCACTGAGAAGTGTCTGATGGAGACCTGCGAGGAGATCTCTCTCACCACCGGAGCCGAGTGCCATTACTTCCTGTGTGACGTGGCCAATCGGGAGGAGGTGTACAAGCAGGCCAAGGTGGTCCGAGAGAAGGTACAGTAGAGCGAGCTGCACCCAAATTAATGACCTAGTTCCAATGTCATTTACAGTAGATAACAAACACCTGACAGTAATAAATTGTCTTCCACATCCAACCAGTCTTTCAAAGGTTGCCTTTGGAATCTTCCAGTGTTTCACAAGGATATACAGTATGATGTATCAACTTAACCAGTGGTGTAGTGGTGCCTGGAGAAGTGAGTATGTTCTAATTCAGCCCAAAATGTTCCAAACGGCCTGCCCAGTGAAGGAAAGGTGCCCTGTATTATAAATTATATGAGAAACAGTTACATACACTCTCTGAAAGACCTAACATTATAAATCCCATATTGGTATTTCAGTCAGGCCAACCCAAGTGTACTGTGCAAGTAGGCTTACTATTGAACAAATAAATTGGGCTGTCAACTGAGTCAGAAATGTACAGGTTTTTGATGTTCACTCTCAAAGTTGCTGTTTAAATAGTAAAACAATAAAATTGGATGTTCTTAAACCACATCAGGAGACTAGTTTGACTTTTTTTTGTGTAGTTACCCTTTAATTCAGTCGTTCTGTAGCACATGAGTTGGATTTTGCAAAACAAATGGCCACTGGATTGAGGCATTTCATGATATCATTCTGCAGGTAGGCATAGGCTACTTTGTAGGTAGTTAACATTTAATTGAGAAGGTTTTTGGGAAGACCTTTCCATCTACCAGAAGACGCTTGGGCCTATCATTAGCAACTCTATTTTTCCTGTTCCTTCATTTAAAAAAAAACATGGACGTTTTCCTTCATGTTATGAGGCATGTCTTACCTTGCTTTAAAGTAGACTACAGCCAAAATTCCATCATAGAAACGTGAAGGCAATTATTTTATAACTTCCTCATGTGTTTACAAAGACCTCATTATTGGTTTCCATCTAGCAGCCAAAGGCATTGTCCTAGTCATATTAGCAACACATGATAGTTGTTGCATCTTTAGGTCTCCCCTCTTTCTAAATGTCTAAAATTGATTTCTATCTGTCATGTTTGGTGTGCATTTTAGGGAAAGGGGGATACCTAGTCAGTTGTACAACTGAATGCGTTCAAATGAAATGCGTCTTCCACATTTAACCCAACCCCTCTGAATCAGAGGGGTGGGGGTGGGGGGGGGGGCTGCCTTAATCGACATCATCGGCGCCTGGGGAACAGTGGGTTAACTGCCTTGCTCAGGGGCAGAACGACAGATTTAAAAAAATTATAATTACTTGTCAGCTCGGGGATTCGATCCAGCAACCTTTCGGTTACTGGCCTAACGCGCCTTCCTACCTGCTGACCGATGTTTTCCCTCAAATTGCATTTTGGAACATTCGTGCATAGGCCTACCGCTGTGTTCACATTGCTGCACCTAAAATGTGAAGAAATAATAGTTTATCAACATTTTTAGGTGAACATTCTGATAGGTTCCATCAGTCATATTAATTGATACAGCATATACCTCCAATACACAAGGCTACTTTGATGCACATCGTAGGGATTAAGAAGTGAGTATGCGCAATAAACACTGAAATACGTGGGTCTATACCTGTGTATACCCTCCTACACCACTGAGTTTAACTCAAGTCTTATAATAAGACAAGGATTAACATGACATAATTATCGCTCACTTATCAGCCTTTCAATTATACCAAGGGAAACAAAGTGATAAATATTATTTGTGAAATGCTTCGTGAACAGGGAAATGCTTCGTAAACAGCCGCTGTAGACGAACAGTGAAATGCTTCGTAAACATCCGCTGTAGACGAACAGTGAAATGCTTCGTAAATAGCCGCTGTAGACGAACAGTGAAATGCTTCGTAAACAGCCGCTGTAGACGAACAGTGAAATGCTTCGTAAACAGCCGCTGTAGACGAACAGTGAAATGCTTCGTAAACAGCCGCTGTAGACGAACAGTGAAATGCTTCGTAAACAGCCGCTGTAGACGAACAGTGAAATGCTTCGTAAACAGCCGCTGTAGACGAACAGTGAAATGCTTCGTAAACAGCCGCTGTAGACGAACAGGGAAATGCTTCGTAAACAACCGCTGTAGACGAACAGGGAAATGCTTCGTAAACAACCGCTGTAGACGAACAGGGAAATGCTTCGTAAACAGCCGCTGTAGACGAACAGGGAAATGCTTCGTAAACAGCCGCTGTAGACGAACAGGGAAATGCTTCGTAAACAGCCGCTGTAGACGAACAGGGAAATGCTTCGTAAACAGCCGCTGTAGACGAACAGGGAAATGCTTCGTAAACAGCCGCTGTAGACGAACAGTGAAATGCTTCGTAAACAGCCGCTGTAGACGAACAGTGAAATGCTTCGTAAACAGCCGCTGTAGACGAACAGTGAAATGCTTCGTAAACAGCCGCTGTAGACGAACAGTGAAATGCTTACTTCTGGCATAAAACGAGATTTGGGTTTTTACAACTAAATATGTTAATTTTTGTACCTTAGGTGGGCGACGTCACCATTCTAGTGAATAACGCTGCAGTGGTTCATGGGAAGAGTCTGATGGCCAGTGACGATGATGCTCTGATGAAGACTCAACACATCAACACGCTGGGCCAGTTCTGGGTGAGTGTTAAAAAATATGTACTTTAGATAAGTATGCAGCAAAGTGCTCATTCATTATGGCATTATGTTTTGAAGCTTGTATGAATTTAGATTTGTTTCAGTTCCGAGGCTCAGTATTAGAAATATTAGGGTCATCTTTCAATATGTATTGATCCCACATGTGAAGGGGAGAAACTACTTTACTCTAAGTACTGAATCATTGGATCTAAGGTAAAATGCTGGCAACAGAGTGCTGGTTGACACTCTTAATAAAAGGATCTTACATGATATTGGTGTTTGTCCTCTGATCTACACAGATGGGATGTGGAACAGGTTTGGTTCCCCTTCTCTCTGAGTGCTGCAACCCTTCTGTTAAGGTTGCCCAATTCCAGGAAGTAGGGAGGGAACCTAGTATGAGAGAAGAGTGAAGGAACAGCTAGGGAATAGTAGTGAGTGGAGCAGAACAATGTGCAGACTGTCACGTTTCTCTCGCTCTCTCCAATTCAATGGGCGTTATTGCCATGGGAATCATATGTTTACATTGTCAATTTCACTTGCTTTGGCAATAAGAAATTAACAGTAAACATTACTCACAAGTTTTAAAAGAATAGACATTTCAAATGTTATTGTTGGCTATGTACAGGTGTAACAATGTACAAATAGATGAAGTATGAAAGGGAAAATAAACAGATAAATATGGGATGTATTTACAATGGTGTTTGTGCTCCACTCGTTGTCTTTTTATGTGGCAACAGGTCACACATCTTGCTGCTTTGGTGGTACTGTGGTATTTCACCTAAAATATATGGGATTTTATCAAGATTGGATTTGCTTTCAAATTCTTTGGGTTTTTGTAATCTGAGGGAAATATGTGTCTCTACTATAGTCATACATTTGGCAGGACGACAGAAAGTGCAGCTCAATTTCCGCCTAATTTTTGTGGTCTCACAGGCAGACCTGACTCTTGAAGACAGGCTATGGTGGCCTTTTTCTGATAGCAAGACCATGCTCAGAGTCTGTACATAGTCAAAGCTTTTCATTTTGGTTCAGTCAGTGGTCAGGTATTCTGCTACGGTATATTCTCGTTTTAGGGCCAAATAACATTCCAGTTTGCTTGTTTTATTTTGTTGTTCTTTCCTGTGTGTCAAGTAATTATTTTCTCATGATTTGGTTGGGTCTAGTTGTGTTGCTCTGTGGGGTCTGTTTGTGTTTGAACAGAGTCCCAGGATAAGCTGACAGAGTGCACTCTTCTCCAGGTTCATCTCTCTGTAGGTGAGGGCTTTGTTATGGAAGGTTTGAGAATCATTTCCATCTAGGTGGTTGTACAATTCTATTGCTTTTTTCTGGATTTTGATAATTGGTGTGAATTGACCTAATTGTGCTCAGCATTTATTATTGGTGTTTTACTGTATGTTGTACACTGATGTTTTTGCTGAATTCTTCATGCAGAGTCTCAATTTGGTGTTTGTCCTATTTTGTGAATTATTGGTTGGTGAGTTGACCTCGCATCCATAGAGGGCAATGGGTTCTATAACTGATTCAAGCATTTTTAGCCAGATTCTAATTGGGATGCTGAATTTTATGTTCCTTTTGATGGCATAGAAGGCCCTTCTTGCCTTGTCTCTCAGATCGTTCACAGCTTTGTGGAAGTTACCTGTGGTGTTTAGGCCGAGGTCTGTATTGTCATATGCTTTAGGACAACAGTGTCTAGGTAGAATTTGTGGTCCTGGCAACTGGAAATTGTTTGGAACGCCATTATTTTTGTCGTACTGAGATTAACTGTCAGGGCCAAGGTCTGGCAGACTCTGTGAAGATCTAGTTGCTGCCATCCTTGGTTGGGGACAGAAGCACCAGATCATCTGCAAACAGTAAACATTTGACTTCAGAATCAAGTAGGGTGAGGCTGGGTGCTTCAGACTGTTCTATATCCCTCACCAATATGTTGCTATAAACTTTGAAGATGGTGGGGCTCAAGCTGCATCCCTGTCTTACCACGCGGGAGTTAGATTCTATTGATTCTTCAATTACATTGAGCTGATGTCTGACATGCTGTTCTTTCTTTTTTCTTAGTCTATTTCTGTATTGTTTTAGTGTTTCACCACAGTGAAATGTTTTGTCCAGGACGTTGTCGTAAAGGGATTGAATTGGTTTTTGGCTAATTGTTTTTGTTAGGTTTCTGCACTACCCTCCCATCTATAGTATGCAAGTTGTTTGCTTTGATGCCTCAATCATTGATTGAGTATTGCTCTGTTCATGTAGACTTTGATTCTGCTGTGATCTGATAGGGATGTCAGTGGGCTGACTGAGAGACTCTGGGTTGAGGTCAGTGATAAAGTAGTCTACTGTACTGCTTCCAAGAAATGAGCTATAGGTGTACCTACCGTAGGAATCCCCTCAAAGCCTACTATTGACTATACCTACCCAGCATGTGACAGAGCTGAAGGAGTTGTGACCCGTTTTTGTTGGTGGTTTTGTTGGTCGTAGAGGTGGCATATTGGGGCAGGAATGCTGTCATCTTCAGGTAGGTGTCCCCCCACCCCTCCCCCCTGTGTCTTGATGTTAGGTTCTTGTCCAGTTCTGGCATTTTGGGTCACCACAGACTAGTACATGTCCCTGGATCTGGAAATGATTGATCTCCCCTTCTAGGATGGAGAAGCTGTCTTCATTAAAGTATGGGGATTCTAGTGGGGGGATATAGGTAGCACACAGGAGAGATTATTTTTTTTGCAGAGATTATTTCCTTATTTAATTGTAGTCTCTTTCTCTAGACCACCAAAGCCTTCCTACCCCGCATGCTAGAGCTTTGCCATGGCCATGTGGTGTGTATCAACTCCATCCTGTCCCTGTCCTCCATCCCGGGGGCCATAGATTATTGCACCTCCAAGGCCTCGTCCCTGGCGTTCATGGAGAGCCTCACCCTGGGCCTGCTGGACTGCCCTGGGGTGGGCTGCACCACCGTGCTCCCCTTCCACACCAACACTGACATGTTCCAGGGCATGAGAGTCAGGTAAGTCGGACCACCATGGGCCTCCCATACATTGGGCCTCCCATACATTGGGCCTACTATACATGGCACTCTAGTTTTGCTATGGGTCAACCAGTGTATAGTGAGTCAGCACACAGAAATGACACATGGGCTCAGATAGAGGTTCCTTAAGAAAACCATAGATGGAATAACCAATCCCATTCACACACCAATGGCTGGAGGAATAAGTTCAGTATTGTTGATTCATCCATTTTGTGATAAATTCATGACACATTTCACATGTCTTGCATGGCTAAATATATATATTTTTAATTGAACCTTTATTTAACGAGACAAGTCAGTTAAGAACAAATTCTTATTTTCAATGATGGCCTACCGGGGAACGGTGGGCAGAATCTTTCGGTTACTGGCCCAACTCTCTAACCACTAGGCTACCTGCCGCCGAAAAAAGAGTGAAGGTGAAGTGTTGTGTTCAACCCCCAGGTTCCCTCAGCTCTTCCCCCCGCTAAATCCTGAGCTGGTGGCCCAGCGGACGGTGGACGCAGTCCGGACCAACACTCCGTTCATCTACTTACCTTGGACCATGCATGCTCTCGTTATTCTCAAGAGGTAGGGGGACCCAATCTGTCATGAGCTAAAGCCGTATGGATTAGTCTAGTCTTCAGGTCTCAGACAATGTTCATTATTTAAGTTAACTTAAGTACCTCTGTTACACTAACATGCTCCATTCCCATCTCCAACAGCTTCCTGCCTCAGGCAGCTCTGGAGGAGATCCAGCGTTTCTCAGGGTGCTACACCTGCATGGACACCTTCAAGGGACGCACATAAGAACGGAGAGGCTACACACGAGTAGTGAGCATCAGAAGCACGAACATTGTGGCTTGGCACCAAGAACCGCACAACAGCTTCCTATCAGATGAGTGGAAGTATCTCCAAGACAACAGAGGCCGTAGGAACTATGGGTACTTGGGGTCACAGTGCCCTGATGGTGCAAGAAGAGATTTGCTGTGGAATCTTGAATTGAATAGTGGTGTTTGGGTTGCCAGATTGGCTGGCCCCAAACTGATTTCTATGCTGCTTGGAGTTGGTTGGTGTTTCCTCCAAAGCCTTTCAGTTTGGGATCATGGACTAAGCACCAGATGGACTGGTATTCAGAACTGATCAAGCCTTACCACTGTGGTAAACTTCCCATCTGTCTTACTAATGATACCATTACTAATTTGAAAATGCACAGAGATTAGGTTGCATGGATTGTACTCAGTATGTTAACAAATGAGTAACTTCTGGTAGTTGCATTTCATTTGCGACTTCTTGGAGTTTTTGTGTTAAGAAAAAACCGGTGTTAAATCTGTATTCAATAGTCATATTTTGGGGATTTACCACTTGACAGTATTGCGAATATGCTGTTTTGTGTGTGTTTGCGCAGATCCAGTCTTTTGAGTTTTTTTTATTGTCTGCTAAAGACTCCAGCCTTCTCATGGTCAACATTCCTGTGCTGCAGCCCTGCCAATTGTGAGCTCATTGTTCGTTTTGTAAGGGTTGTCATAACACTCTCTGCTCCATAGGAAAGTTTACCGGAGAAGTTCCTTCCATTTGAAGACCCATAGAAATGGTTTCAGGGGGACACGGGCAATACAATCAACTTTCTCAGATTCATCATTCATTTGACACATGGGATAACATTCATTTGATCCTATACTGTGCCTACTGAACACACCCTCTTTATCTGTCCCTCTCGGCTCTGTCTTTTAATCTTCTTTAGTATGGTCATCCATCTGGAGCACAGACAGCTGGAGAATCATACCTGGCCTGGTGGGCTCTATTGTCTAATATCAGTTTTCCCACATTATGTTGAACTTCGGGTTATCTAGGGTTACGGTGGTTATGGTTAGCATCTTAAGTAGGTATAGGTATTAAACATTAAACTTGATGTATCTTGATCAAAGAATTCCTGAATGGGAGAAAGTTTTGATAAAACAAACTCACTTAGACACATTTAGTGCACAATCATACTACTCTGGTCAATAAAATATAACAGTGATTATTTGTTTTAGACCAGAAATGTTTCAGAATGGAATCCTGAATATAATGGTCCAACCAATGATGTGTGTGTATATACACCCTGGATTGCAGATGCTATGTAATGGCCAATGGGAGGCTTTGAAGCCACCAGTTGGCCATATTGGCACTCCCCAGTCAGAGCACCCCTCCATAAAAATGAATGGAATTCCACAGTATTTCAATTAAATGTTTCAAGGATAAAATTACCTGTAATTGTTGTTGTTGTAGTGGGGTCAGTAACAGAACTTTCTAATTATTTGACTTTAAGAAAAATGTTTAAATTTGTTTTAGCTCACATAATATAAACATATGCATTAAGGTGTCTGTAATAGAATGAACATGGCAAATAAATAAATTAATAAATGCATTTCTATAGCTTCCAAAATACAATGGTGGGCGAGTGTCAAGGTGGAGGGGTGGAGGATTGAAAAAAGCACCCTGTCAGTCATATAGAGTGTGTGCGTGTGTATATATGAGATTTAAAAAAATATATATATTAATATATATATAGGGATCGTTTCAATTAGATCCGCTTTAGCCAACATCTGCATAGCGGGAGTGGAACTGTGTTAGAGCTGCAAATGAGTGGCTACTGTAATCTAACGCCTCTTGTCCTGAAGCAAGCACCAGCTAGCCTTGAGCTGGCCTCGAGCTAGGCCCATATACCAGCTAATTCTAGGGCTACAATACCTCCTTTGCCAATTGGCCTGGAACACTTTATTGTCGACACGGAGCCCCGCCGATCCATCACGACTGGACTGCCGACGTGATCGCCCGATGTGGTCTCAACAGGCTATTCTGTTACAATATCACCACAGAACCATCTACTAGCCCCGGCCCGCTAGCTTTTTCTGAACGCTGTGTCCCCTGCTTGCCCAGCGTAGTAGTGACTACTGAACTGCAACCTGACTCACCTATTGCTACTCTTTTGACCCTATGATCACTCGATCACACAGCTGATGCCCCTGGACTGTTTCAATAACACAGGAACCTCATTTTGTTTACCTGTCGGCCCCAGCCTCAAACTCAGGTCCTCTATGTACCTAACTAACCCGCCCATTCATCACCATTTACCCGTTGTCTTAGCTCTCCTAATCAACACCTGTGATTGCTTTATGCCTCTCTCTGTCAATATGCCTTGTCGACTGTTGTCTTGGCTAGTTTTTATTGTTGTATTTCACTTAGAGCCCTCAGTCCTGCTCAAAATACCATATAGCTCTTTCGCCCTGTCTCTTACTGTTGCCGCTTGTTACAGACCCCCCTCAGTCCCCAGCTGTGCCCTGGACACTATATGTAAATTAATTGCCCCCCATTTATCTTCAGAGGTTGTACTGTTAGGTGACCTAAACTGGGACATGCTTAACACCCCGGCCATCCTACAATCTAAGCTAGATGCCCTCAATCTCACACAAATTATCATGGAACCTACCAGGTACAACCCCAAATCCGTAAACACAGGCATCCTCATAGATATCATCCTGACCAACCTGCCCTCTAAATACACCTCTGCTGTCTTCAACCAAGATCTCAGCGATCACTGCCTCATTGCCTGAGTCCGTAATGGGTCCGCGGTCAAACGACCAACCCTCATCACTGTCAAATGCTCCCTAAAACACTTCAGCGAGCAGGCCTTTCTAATCGACCTGGCCCGGATATCCTGGAAGGATATTGACCTCATTCTGTCAGTAGAGGTTGCCTGGTTATTCTTTAAAAGTGCTTTCCTCACCATCTTAAATAAGCATGCCCCATTCAAAAAATGTAGACCCAGGAACAGATATAGCTCTTAGTTCGCTCCAGACCTGACCTCCCTTGACCAGCACAAAAACATCCTGTGGCGTACTGCATTAGTATTGAATAGCCCCCGCGATATGCGATACACAGGCAGTTAGGAAAGCAAAGGCTTGCTTTTTCAAACAGAAATTTGCATTCCGTAACACAAATTCCAAAAGGTTCTGGGACACTGTAAAGTCCATGGAGAATAAGAGCACCTCATCCCAGCTGCCCACTGCACTGAGGCTAGGAAACACTGTCACCACCGATAAATCCACGATAATCGAGAATTTCAATAAGCATTTTTCTACGGCTGGCCATGCTTTCCACCTGGCTACTCCTACCCCGATCAACAGCTCTGCACCACCAACAGCAACTTGCCTAAGCCTCCCCATTTCTCCTTCACCCAAATCCAGATAGCTGATGTTCTGAAAGAGCTGCAAAATCTGGATCGCTACAAATCAGCTGGGCTAGACATTCTGGACCCTCTCTTTCTAAAATTATCCGCCGCAATTGTTACAATCCCCATTACTAGCCTGTTCAACCTCTCTTTTGTATCGTCTGAGATCCCCAAAGATTGGAAAGCTGCCGCGGTCATCCCCCTCTTCAAAGGGGGAGACACTCTTGACCCAAACTGTTACAGACCTATATCTATACTACCCTGCCTTTCTAAGGTCTTTGAAAGCAAAGTTAACAAACAGATCACCGACCATTTAGAATCCCACCGTACCTTCTCCACTTTGCAATCTGGTTTCCGAGCTGGTCATGGGTGCACCTCAGCCACGCTCAAGGTCCTAAACGATATCATAACCACCATCGATAAAAGACAATACTGTGCAGCCGTATTCATCGACCTGGCCAAGGCTTTCGATTCTGTCAATAACCGCATTCTTATCGGCAGACTCAACGGCCTTGGTTTCTCAAATGATTGCCTCGCCTGGTTCACCAACTACTTCTCAGACAGAGGTCAGTGTGTCAAATTGGAGGGCCTGTTGTCCGGACCTCTGGCAGTCTCTATGGGGGTGCCACAGGGTTCAATTCTTGGGGCGACTCTTTTCTCTGAATACATCAATGATGTCTCTCTTGCTGCTGGTTATTCTCGGATCCACCTCTACGCAGATGACACCATTTTGTATACTTCTGACCCTTTTTTGGACACTGTGTTAACTAACTTCCAGACGAGCTTCAATGCCATAAAACTCTCCTTCCGTGGCCTCCAACTGCTCTTAAATGCAAGTAAAACTAAATCATGCTCTTTATCCGATCTCTGCCCGCACATTCCCGCCCGTCCAGCATCACTACTCTGGACGGTTCTAACTTGATATGTGGACAACTACAAATACCTAGGTGTCTGGTTAGACTGTAAACTCTCCTTCCAGACTCTAATCAAGCTTCTCCAATCCAAAATTAAATCTAGAAACGTGCTGCCAAAAATACCCTCGTAAAACTGACTATCCTACCTATCCTTGACTTCGGCGATGTCATTTACAAAATAACCTCCAACACTCTACTCAACAAATTGGATGCAGTCTATCACAGTGCCATTCGTTTTGTCACCAAAACCCCATATACTACCCACCACTGCGACCTGTATGCTCTCGTTGGCTGGCCCTCGCTTCATATTTGTCACCAAGCCCACTGGCTCCAGGTCATCTATAAGTCTCTGCTAGGTAAAGCCCTGACTTATCTCAGCTTATCTCAGATAAACTTTTGTTATTGACCAAATACTTATTTTCCACCATAATTTGCAAACAAATTCATTAAAAATCCTACAATGTGATTTTCTGGATTTTTTTTCTCATTTTGTCTGTCATAGTTGAAGTGTACCTATGATGAAAATTACAGGCCTCATCTTTTTAAGTGGGAGAACTTGCACAATTGGTGGCTGACTAAAACAAAATACTTTTTTGCCCCACTGTATGTTATTGCCTGTGCATTTGTTTATCCCATGTGTAACTCTGTGTTGTGTCGCACTGCTTTGCTTTATCTTGGCCAGGTCGCAGTTGTAAATGAGAACTTGTTCTCAACTGGCCTACCTGGTTAAATAAAGGTGAATTTTTTTCTTTTTTAAACAATTGCAAGAGCAGTTGCTTACCGATTTGACAGCTCCAAAGCACCTCTGACACCACCAAAACATCCGCTATGCAGGTGTCTGCTATTGCCGGTTAACGCTTGATCTGATTGAATCTAGACCCTAAACTGTCTCTGTGAGTGTGTGTTGGAGAAGACAGCTCAAATCTCAGGGGGCGAGGTCAGAGCAAGGTTAGCCAAACAGCAGACAGATTTGAGGCGGTGGTTGGACAAACAGATGACTCCCCAGGTGCTGAACTCTTCACCCTGACGCCTGGACAGGCAGGCAGCTCTGCCGCTGCATGAGGCAAATGGTGGTCAGATACTGACTGGTTTTCTGATCCACGCCCCTACCTTTTCTTTAAGGTATCTGTGACCAAGGTATATCTATTCCCAGTCATGTGAAATCCATCGATTTAGGGCCTAATGAATTGATTTCAATTGACTGTACTGTTACAGTTCATATAAGGAAATCAATCTTAGAAATGGTTGCATGTTGCGTTTATATTTTTGTTCAGTGTATTTTGTATGGGTACATTGTCTGTCTACCACATGGGCCATGGTGTAAGATGTTTTGGTCTGTCCCTCGCAGCATCCCCCTTTTGCTCTAGTTTCACAAGTCAGACAAGAATGTGAAAGGCTGGTAATTGAGTGGAGGCTCAGGTGGACGAGTGGTCCATCAATTACCAGCCTTTCACATTCACAAAACTCTTGTCTGACTTGTGAAACTAGAGGAGAAGTGGGATGCTGCGAGAGACTGACCAAAACAGCTTACACCATGACTGGGAATAGAGATATGCATCTGTTGGTCACAGATACCTTTAAAGAAAGGTAGTGGTGTGGATCAGAAAGCAAGTCAGTTATCTGGTGTGAACACCATTTGCCTCATGCAGCACGACACATCTCCTTCGCAGAGTTCATCAGGCTGTTGATTGTGGCCTGTGGAATGTTGTCCCATACACACTGTCGGCCATCAGCCTGGTACAGTTGAAACCAGGATTCATCCGTGAAGAGCACACTTCTCCAGCGGCCATCGAAGGTGAGCATTTACCCGCTGAAGTTGGTCACAACGCCGAACTGCAGTCAGGTCAAGACCCTGGTGAGGACGACGAGCACACAGATTAGATTCCCTGAGACGGTTTCTGACAGTTTGTGCAGAAATTCTTCGGTTGTGCAAACCCACAGTTTCATCAGCTGTCCAGGTGGCTGGTCTCAGATGATCCCGCAGGTTAAGAAGATGGATGTGGAGGTTCTGTCCTGGCATGGTTATGCATGGTCTGCTGTTGTGAGGTCAGTTTGACATACAGCCACATTCTCTGAAATGACATTGCAGTCGAGAAATTAACATTGAATTATCTGGCAACAGTTCTGGACATTCCTGCAGTTAGCATGTCAATTGTACTCTCAAAACACAAGACATCTGTGGCATTGTGTTGTGTGACAAAACTGCACATTTTAGAGTGGCCTTTTATTGTTCACAGCGCAAGGTGCAATGATCATGCTGTTTAATCAGCTTCTTGATATGCCACATATTATTGGCAATGGAGAAATGCTCACTAACAGGGATATAAACTCATTTGTGCACAAAATGAGAGAAAAAGCTTTTTGTGGGTATGGAACATTTCTGGGATCTTTTATTTCAGCTTATGAAACATGAGACCAACACTTAACATGTTGCATTTATATTTTTGTTCAGTGTAGTAATGCTCTTAGTTTGGCTTTAGATACATTGACTATGCTCTCCTCTGTGAAGGGAGCTTTTCCTTGCCACAACCTAATTTCTCTTTTGATGCAAATTAAGTGTGTAACCTCTCCATGACTACCAATGACCTCGGTATGCAAAGACTTCGCCTCACAGTCTTTGTGGGTGAGGGAGACACTGAACTACAACTACGCAGAACCTCAGGGCCTGTCTCGCTCCGTAATGTAGGCTCTCTTACAACATTCACCTGATATGAAACTGTAATGAAAACTAATCTGTGTAATTGTCCAAGCTTTGTACATATTTTTGATAATCACATGAATTCTTGAATCAGACAGACACTTCAGATTGACTTCAGAGCCAGCTTCCAATCAATGATCAAACACAAAAACCCTGGCCATGGATTTGATTGAGCTTCTTCTGAGAGCTTTAAAAGACTTCAGCGACTCCAGTGAAGGAGGCAGGGAAATCCAAATGAGCCAGGATCTTTAGATTGCTCAGCTCTCACTGTTAAGATCACTTCAGCTTCTTGGGGGCTCAATGGGGGTTTGCGGTCCGATGCCTTGCAAAGCCACTTATTCTAAACCCCCTTAAAAAGGGAATTTCATCCATGTGAGACTGAATATAGTGTGAGAATTCTTAGACCAGTGGCTAACTAGGTGATTAAACATATTTAAGAGCTCACATTCAGTGCTTGGTGGTCATGTGTGGCTCAGTTGGTCAAGCATGGTGCTTGCAACGTTAGGGTCATGGGTTTGAATTCCGCTGGGGCCATCTATACACCTTGTTCTGTGACAACAATATAAACAATGTACAATAACACCATTGTAGAAAGCTTCAGAACCCTTCACCTTGTTGGCACGGCGACTGCTCCATCACCAGGCAGAGCATGTCCTCTGGGAGGGAGTCAGGGAGATAAACGAGCAATGGACTAGCCCCATAGCAAGGGGGAGACCCCAAGCCTCTGCTGACCTGTCAATCAAGAAGAGGGATGGTGGAGCATAGGCCAAGGACTTCAGGAGACTCAGCTTCATGGAGACAGGTTACAACTATAGTTATCATTTGAAATAAGGTACAATTCTCTTTTGCATTAGGATTGTAATTGAGATTGAATAATGAAGGGGTCCTTTCTGAGAGAAGTTGGTGGGCTGAAACCCCCCCCCAAACATACCACTGCTACTGCAAAACTGGGGGAGGTGATGTTAAAAGCTCAAATTGTTTCTTTAAAGACACAGTCTAGCTTTTCCTGTTAAACGATATTCCAAGTATGAATACAGTACACAGACTTAAGGGTGAAAACAAAATAGTGTGCACTAAATGAGCAATACAGAACAAAAGAGGAAAGCCCACCCTTCCCCCCCACTTTTGTGCCATGTCATGAGGATTCCTGGACCACCTACACCGCCCTCTATAATTATTGGGACAGTGAAACATTTTTCTTCCTTTGGCTCTATATTTGATATTTGTGCTTCTGTAACTTTCTCACTCATCATAATTCACAATTAATTCAGGATTATCTGTAATCATGGTAGCAACAACATTAATGTAGAAGTGTTTAGATACATTCTATTCTTATTTACAATTTCTATTGGGCACAAAATAATCTGAAACACAATCAAAACAAAGAAGAAACGTATCCGACAGATTTGTAGTCACAAGCTTGATGTAGTCATTGCATGCTAGGAATATGAGACCAAATACTTCCCTTTTTACTACTTTACACAAGTCAATTTGTCCCAATAATTTTGCTCCCCTAAAATGGGGGGGACTACTGAATGTACAAAAAGTGCTCTCTATTATAAACGCTTCACCCGACATGGATGAAAACACCCTCAAATTAAAGCTGACAGTCTGCACTTTAACCTCATAGTGTTTGACCTCATTGTTTGATTTCAAATCTAAACTTTTGGAGTATAGAGCCAAAAGAAGAAAAAATGATTCAGTCACAATAATTACTGAAGGCACTGAATAAAAATGTGCCTTTAAATGAGGTGCTAGCAGTGGGTCCTTAATTCATGTGCAGAGAGAGTTACAGATTGTGCCTTTCATTTGGGTGAATAAACAGTAAGGATGCACCGGATGATATGGAAATCATGACATTTGGTTCAGTAACAGGCACAGAGGGTCCATAGTATTGAGTACTGCAGTTGTGGTGCTTTATTATAAGCAATGTCATCAATTCACTCTCCTTCCTCCTCCTGCACAGGTTAAAGCTCATGTCCTCCACCTTTCACAAGCGTTGGGTGTAACGAAGGCCCCTGGTCTGATCACAGTAGATAGAAACTCAATGTTCAAGGAACACATTCCAAAACCTAGAGCTCTCAGAAGAAATCGGTTAAAAAGGACACTGGTAAAAAAAGTCAGTAAATAAAACGGTGACCGAAACCAGACAGAGGGCCATGATTGTAAAAGGCTAGGGACTTTGAGTGGCAGCTCCCCCGACTGCCCTCCCTGTGTGGTGGGTGTGGCCCAGGTGGAGGGCAAGAGTAGCCAGTGTGTCCAAACTAAGTGTCAGTGCAATGAATTCAACCCCCAAATACTTTTATACACAAAATAAAGACATTTTAAAGGCAGTTTTGTACAGCATTTCACTTCATATCAACCCAAATAATTATTATATTGTCCAACTTGGTTATGTACATAGCTATTGTGTTATATTGGTATGTAGCTATATATGTACATAGGTGTCTATACACAAACATAATATAACACTACTCGCATGTGTGTACATCTACTGACATATCTTATCTTATAAACATTTTTGTAAAATAAAACATCTGTCATCGTATTGTGTTCTAAATATACAGAAGTCGATAAAACAGCTGTTGGCATATTTTCTTTCATTGTTTAAACTGTGTGCATCTTGGGATGTTGGACCTTCTAAGTCTAAACTATGTTGCGCTACTATACTAAGTGCAGTGGGGGCCGATCCTGACCCGATATGGGCTTCACTTCACGCAAATCTGCAGCCAGACCCTAAGCCCTTATACCCATACAGATGGTCAGTCCAACAAGCCTGTTAACTAGGCCAGTGTAAAGTGTTCTTCATATCAGGGCGGTGGAAAATTAGCAGGCTGTTGCCATCCAGGACCAGGATGGGTTATTCCGTCCTTAGAGAGACATAGGATAAATTATCTAGTGATTGTGGATCATATCTTCTGACACTATCGCAACATATTAAAGACGACTACTTTCAGTGGGAAGAAACAGGAAGAACGTGTATGTGCCACCCTTTCCAGGGGTCAGTTATGAGTCCAATAGTATGCAGTCTTCAGTCTCATTGGGCGGCAGCATGAGCTGCTGCTCGTAGTAAAGGCTCTTGGCATAGTTGATTTCTTGAGAGATTTTTACAGCAAGATTCTCGCTCTTCACATGAACCTATTAGGACATGAGGGAAAATGAACCTAATTGAACATTGTGGAACCTATGAAAACCATTACCAACATAAAAATGTTTCTACTTGACAAGTAAAAAAAGTATGTTTTTCAATTTTAAAATGTGCAACATTTGGAATAAATAAATAATAATAATGCAATTACTAAGAAGTTAATTCATTAACACTACAGAATAGTTCTTATAGGGTTGTGGAAGTGTTACCATAGGCTTCTGGTGGGAAGGGCCTGGCATGGCTACGCCACTGCTGGTGCTCTCTGCCTTCTTGGTGAGCTGCACATACACCTTCCCATGGTCCTTTGAGACCAGGCAGTGGTACAGGTCATCATACTTGACCTCCAGGAAAATGGCCTCACGGTCCACAAATTCACCAGGCTTGAGGAAGTAGACCACTTTGGAAGATATGAGCACGCAGTAGGTGTCTATGGGCTCCACAGCAATGAAACTAAGTGAGGCGGGAGAGAGAGAGAGAAAAACATTTAGAAATCATGACTTATTTGGCAAAAATGTGTGAGCTGGAAAGATCGGAGTTGACTCCCTGCTGAAAATAAAAGCTGGAGGCACTTATTTTCAAGTAACCACTATGCATGTCATTTCCTAAAACTCGCACATGAGCTTTGCACAACACATGCTAACGTTAACAAACATGGTGTGACCTAGGCAGCCCAGAGGCTGAGCTGAGTAATTGTCTGGTTAACATCTCTAGGGCCAGAGGTCAATGGCTAGAGACAGGGTTCTGCTGCCTCTCTGGATTTATTAGCCTGTGAGAAGACAAACGCTCTCAGGGCCAGCAGAAAGACTGGATAAAGGCTAGTTACCCGTCTTTCTTACTCTGGAGATACTACATCTTTATTAATAAACTTAAACGTAATGCAATATTAAATCAGATCAATCAGAGATGTGAGTTTCTCCAAACCTTTTAAATAAGTCAACATATTCAGCAGGCTTTTGTTCCAGATCATCACCAACTCATCATGGTGTAAATGAAAGACGAGTTGAATCAGGAGTGTTAGAGCAGGGCTGGAGCAAGTCTGCACACACTGTGGCCATTGTTCTTACACTGTGGTCCAACCAAAACAAGGGTGACTGGCCAGACAGTGGCTTAACTCTGGAAGCTTAGAACAGGAGTGTGACTCACAACTCAGAGTGGATGCTGTCAGTGAGGTGGAAGAGCTGCTCCTGTCCGTCGGCCTGGGTGGAGGAGAAGCGGGGCAGCAGGCCCTGGGGTCCTTTACAGCATCGTGGCTTCCTCACCCGCAGCACACTCAACCTGCAACACAGGATGGAAAACAAAAGAGCAGCGTCAGCAGTCAGTATCGCTTGCCAAATACACAGCATCAATATAACAGCTTAGCCAGCAGCTTTATGAAATACACAGCATCAATATAACAGCTTAGCCAGCAGCTTCATGAAATACACAGCATCAATATAACAGCTTAGCCAGCAGCTTTATGAAATACACAGCATCAATATAACAGCTTAGCCAGCAGCTTCATGAAATACACAGCATCAATATAACAGCTTAGCCAGCAGCTTGATGAAATACACAGCATCAATATAACAGCTTAGCCAGCAGCTTTATGAAATACACAGCATCAATATAACAGCTTAACCAGCAGCTTGATGAAATGCACAGCATCAATATAACAGCTTAGCCAGCAGCTTGATGAAATACACAGCATCAATATAACAGCTTAGCCAGCAGCTTTATGAAATACACAGCATCAATATAACAGCTTAGCCAGCAGCTTCATGAAATACACAGCATCAATATAACAGCTTAGCCAGCAGCTTCATGAAATACACAGCATCAATATAACAGCTTAGCCAGCAGCTTTATGAAATACACAGCATCAATATAACAGCTTAGCCAGCAGCTTCATGAAATACACAGCATCAATATAACAGCAGCTTTACATATGAGCCAAAACGGTGTCAACATGGCAGGTCAACACAGTGCGTAAGGTGGTTTATAGAACCTTGGTTGAGACTGATACAGATTGGAAAGGACCTGTGAGGCTGTTGAGAGGTGAAGAGGTCACACAGTGCCCTGGTGCCAGCCTGCCTATGCCAGGTCTGAGCTAAGGTTTCACTTCCCCTTCAGACAACCCCTCCACCTCCCCTCTCATTCCGGCTGCCAGTCAGCCCGGCCCCGGCTGGAATTCCCACATCTGGCTTGAATCTGCCGGGGCTGCGGTCTTTTGATTAGGGCCCGATGGGCTCTGGTGGATTCACAAAGGCGGCACTGTGCTGCTCTGCTCTACCCGGCTGGGCTGCGGGGGTTTGCTTTTCTTGGGGAGAGACAGGTTCCAGGCTGTCTGCAGCTGGAGCCGCTGCTGTGGTGGAATGGGAGCTTGTGGGCAGTCTGGGCGCCGGGGGGCTGTATATGATGGGGGCTCCTTGGGCTGGCTGGCCGGCTAGGTAAGTAAGTAAGTAGGTGGGTGTGTGGACACAGAGATGAAGAGAGGCGCTGGCCGTTGTCAGCCACAGGTGAGAAATGGGGGGGAGGCACAGCTCCACATCAGTGTGAATAGCGTAGGACAAGCCAGGTCCACTAGAATGGCAGCGTAGCTGTGACATGCGAGAAGTGTTCCAGCCTTGTGGGCAGTTCCGGCCGTTCTCCTCCAGGAGACAGCACCGCCCTGCTCCGGCCGTTCTCCTCCAGGAGACAGCACCGCCCTGCTCCGGCCGTTCTCCTCCAGGAGACAGCACCGCCCAATCTCCTACATTGCCCCTGGCCCTAGGCACTTCATGCAGATCAGAGCAGATTGGATGGGTAGTTACTGCATAAGCAATATGCTAGTAACTCCACTATGCAATCTGGAAGGCTGAATTTGCAAATCCAAATTGATATATGAGGTAAAGGTCATTTAGGACCTTTCCTATTGGACAAGCTCAGTTGGTAGTTCCTCCATTTGAAAATCTTATGGAGCTTATAAAATGTGACCCTACAGCCGTGAGTGAACACCTAACAGCATTTGGCTCAAGTGTTCATGGCATGCACTGCAGAGAGGTATACCTTGTTGGAAGATAGATTATATGAAATGTCTCAACTGTACAGAAGTGAATATCTTGGAATGCGGGTGGAATAACCCCCATCCTCCTAGAGATGTGGAATGCGGGTGGAATAACCCCCATCCTCCTAGAGATGTGGAATGCGGGTGGAATAACCCCCATCCTCCTAGAGATGTGGAATGCGGGTGGAATAACCCCCATCCTCCTAGAGATGTGGAATGCGGGTGGAATAACCCCCATCCTCCTAGAGATGTGGAATGCGGGTGGAATAACCCCCATCCTCCTAGAGATGTGGAATGCGGGTGGAATAACCCCCATCCTCCTAGAGATGTGGAATGCGGGTGGAATAACCCCCATCCTCCTAGAGATGTGGAATGCGGGTGGAATAACCCCCATCCTCCTAGAGATGTGGAATGCGGGTGGAATAACCCCCATCATCTAGAGATGTGGAATGCAGGTGGAATAACCCCCATCCTCCTAGAGATGTGGAATGCGGGTGGAATAACCCCCATCCTTCTAGAGATGTGGAATGCGGGTGGAATAACCCCCATTCTCCTAAAGATGTGGAATGGCGGTTATGCTAAAACACATTCCGTACCAGTGTGTAGATGGCTTGTGGCGAGACACATCATTAGCATGTCTGTCTGGCATTAATGCAGGGTTGACAAAATAAAAACATTCCTCTCCTCTCACTTTCCAGCCCTGTGGTTTCACTGTGAAGTCGCTGCTGTTGTCATGCTCATGTTCTATGTTGGGCCAGAAAGAGTGGGTGGACTTGCTTTGTGCATAGTGTAGATTTCTCCTTGGTTCATTCATTTAAACCAACAGATTGAATACGCGTCTAAATCTGATGACAATCCATGACAAATATATCAACAACACTGCTACCTAGGTCAATTACGCACTGTAATGTGCTGTATATCTTTCCCATAAGCAGGTTTTGAAAACATGGGTCTAATGTTCTGTTTCTCCTCAGTGTAGTGCACTGTAGTGAAAGAATGCCTAGGACTGAGTTGACAGTGTGCTGAGGAGATGTGAGGAGTGCGTCCCTCCCGCTTTGTTTGGGAATTGTAATTGAGCTGGCTCTAGAGGGTTGCCAGGACCAAGGGAAGGAGAGTGTGTGTGTGTGTGTGTGTGTGAGAGAGAGACGGGTGGGTGAGATTGTGTGTGTGTGGCGGGAGGGTTGTGTGAAAGACAGGAGGGAGAGTTCACGAGCAGGGCAGGAGAGCAAGGGGAGTGCGAACCATCACACAACGTCTGCTTCTCATTGACTTGTTTATTTCCTAGTGTGTGCTTTTCTGGAGATGTGATCTGAGCCAGTCATACAGAGGGTAAAGAGAAAGGGCTTCATATGCACAGTGAAGAAGGTCATGTGATGAGCAACTCAATCCACAGTAGGGAGGAACTGTATATAACCCCACCATTGTTCCTTTAAATCATTTTACAGCTTTTCTTCTGTATGCGATGGTATCACATCAATATCACTGCTTGATTAATAGGCATGACAGTGTTGGGGAGCATGTGTGTTAGTATGTGAGTGTGTTGGTATGTGAGAGTGTAAGTGTGTATGCGAGTGAAAGCATTAGTGTGTGTGTTTAGTCTACCTGTGTGAGTGTGTTATTAAGTGGGTGTGATAGCGTGGTCAGTGTCTGCTGTGAACCATGATTCCGGCACATTCTCTGGGTTGAACTCTGGCTGAACTTGTAGACACACTGTGGCAGGCACGCTTCGGATGCCCCTCCCCCCTCCTCTCCCTTTGCTCCCTTCTCCTCCCTCATACAGCAGAAACAGTTCATCTGCAGGTCCCTTATTGTTCCCTGTACACGCACACACCTCTAAATCAACCCCTTAAATGCAAACACGGGCTTTCTTGATGTCCATAATATTCTCCTCGGGTATGCAATCTGGTTTCCGCTCACGTTATTGATGTGTCACCGCAACCTTAAAAGGTCCTAAATGATGTCACCATTGCCCTTGATTCTATGCAATGTTGTGCTGCTATTTTTATTGACTTGGCCAAAGCTTTTGATATGCTAGACCATTCCATTCTTGTGGGTCGGCTAAAGAGTATTGGTGTCTGAGGGGTCTTTGGCCTGGTTTGCTAACTACCTCTCTCAAGGAATGCAGTTTATAAAGTCAGAACATGTGCTGTCTCAGCCACTGCCTGTCACCAAGGGAGTACCCCAAGGCTCGATCCTAGGCCCCACGCTCTTCTCAATTTACATCAACATAGCTCAAGCAGTAGAAAGCGCTCTCATCCATTTATATGCAGATGATACAGTTTTATACTCAGCTGGCACCTCCCCGGATTTTGTGTTAAACGCTCTACAACAAAGCTTTCTTAGTGTCCAACAAGCTTATTCTGCCCTTACCTTGTTCTGAACACCTCCAAAACAAAGGCCATGTGGTTTGGTAAGAAGAATGCCCCTATCCCCACCAGTGTGATTACTACCTCTGAGAGAGCTTGAGGTAGTCACCTCATACAAGTACTTGGGAGTATGGCTAGACGGTACACTGTCCTTCTCTCAGCACATATCAAAGCTGCAGACTAAGGTTAAATCTAGACTTGGTTTCCTCTATCGTAATCACTCCTCTTTCACCCCAGCTGCCAAACTAACCCTGATTCAGATGACCATTCTACCCATGCTAGATTACGACAACATAATTTACAGATCGACAGGTAAGGGTGCTCTCGAGCGGCTAGATGTTCTTTACCTTTCGGTCATCAGATTTGCCACCAATGCTCCTTATAGGACACATCACAGCACTCTATACTCCTCTGTAAATGGGTCTTCTCTGTATACACGTCGCAAGACACACTGGTTGATGCTTATTTATAAAACCCTCTTAAGCCTCACTATCTGAGATACCTAATGCAGCCATCATCCTCCACATACAACACCCATTCTGCCAGTCACATTCTGTTAAAGGTCCCGAAAGCACACACATCACTGGGTCGCTCCTCTTTTCAGTTCGCTGCAGTTAGCGACTGGAACGAGCTGCAACAAACACTCAAACTGGACAGTTTTATCTCAATCTCTTCATTCAAATACTCAATCATGGACACACTTACTGACAGTTGTGGCTGCTTAACGTTATGTATTGTTGTCTCTACCTTATTGACCTTTGTGCTGGTGTCTGTGCCCAATAATATTTCTATCATGTTTTTTGCTGTTACCATGTTGTGCTGCTACCATGTGGTGTTGCTATCATGTGGTGTTGCTATCATGGTGTTGTCACCCTGCTGTGTTATCATGTGTTGCTGCCGTTGATATTGTCTTAGGTCTCTATTTAGTGTTGTCTCGTTGCGATGTGTGTTTTGTCCTACATCTGTATTTCATTTTTTATCCCCTTCCCCGCTGGAGGCCTTCATTGTAAATAAGAACTTGTTCTTAACTGACTTACCTAGTTAAAAAATTAAAATCACACACAATCCTCCCAAACAGACAACATTTCCTAGACAACACCACCCCACCACACACACACACACACACCACCCACAGTGACATGCATTAGTGCAATCTGTTATATTTACCATTCCAAGTACACAAATGCCATTGTGCGCTTGGTCTGCCTAATGTATACACACACTGTATAAATGGCTTGAACTCCCAGACAGCCTGTGTAATACAACCTGCCTGTGGCTTTAAAACCAGTGAGAGCTGGAGAGGACAGAGACAGGCTCCAAAAAACAGTGCTGAGCCCAGTCAGTAGGTGTCACACCTTGTGTCTGTGTGAGTTAAAGAGAGTGGCTGTGAGGACCGTTACCTGCCATGCTGCGCTGCTATAGACTCTAATTGGGGGAGAGGCTTGACCCAGCATCAAGCCAGCCGACCCCATTAAAAATGGCAGGTGGCATTTACAAGCACATCTGGTGGGTTTAGTTGGCGTGCACAAATAGGAGTATGTGAGTGTCACACAACATTCTGAAGAAATACAGTGCCTTGCGAAAGTATTCGGCCCCCTTGAACTTTGCGACCTTTTGCCACATTTCAGGCTTCAAACATAAAGATATAAAACTGTATTTTTTTGTGAAGAATCAACAACAAGTGGAACACAATCGTGAAGTGGAACGACATTTATTGGATATTTCAAACTTTTTTAACAAATCAAAAACTGAAAAATTGGGCGTGCAAAATTATTCAGCCCCTTTACTTTCAGTGCAGCAAACTCTCTCCAGAAGTTCAGTGAGGATCTCTGAATGATCCAATGTTGACCTAAATGACTAATGATGATAAATACAATCCACCTGTGTGTAATCAAGTCTCCGTATAAATGCACCTGCACTGTGATAGTCTCAGAGGTCCGTTAAAAGCGCAGAGAGCATCATGAAGAACAAGGAACACACCAGGCAGGTCCGAGATACTGTTGTGAAGAAGTTTAAAGCCGGATTTGGATACAAAAAGATTTCCCACGCTTTAAACATCCCAAGGAGCACTGTGCAAGCGATAATATTGAAATGGAAGGAGTATCAGACCACTGCAAATCTACCAAGACCTGGCCGTCCCTCTAAACTTTCAGCTCATACAAGGAGAAGACTGATCAGAGATGCAGCCAAGAGGCCCGTGATCACTCTGGATGAACTGCAGAGATCTACAGCTGAGGTGGGAGGTTCTGTCCATAGGACAACAATCAGTCGTATATTGCACAAATCTGGCCTTTATGGAAGAGTGGCAAGAAGAAAGCCATTTCTTAAAGATATCCATAAAAAAGTGTCGTTTAAAGTTTGCCACAAGCCACCTGGGAGACACACCAAACATGTGGAAGAAGGTGCTCTGGTCTGATGAAAACAAAATTGAACTTTTTGGCAACAATGCAAAACATTATGTTTGGCGTAAAAGCAACACAGCTGAACACACCATCCCCACTGTCAAACATGGTGGTGGCAGCATCATGGTTTGGGCCTGCTTTTCTTCAGCAGGGACAGGGAAGATGGTTAAAATTGATGGGAAGATGGATGGAGCCAAATACAGGACCATTCTGGAAGAAAACCTGATGGAGTCTGCAAAAGACCTGAGACTGGGACGATAAATGTCGTTCCACTTCATGATTGTGTCCCACTTGTTGTTGATTCTTCACAAAAAAATACAGTTTATATCTTTATGGTTGAAGCCTGAAATGTGGCAAAAGGTCACAAAGTTCAAGGGGGCCGAATACTTTCGCAAGGCACTGTACATGAGAACCTGCACCATATTAAAGTAACTGTCCAGTGTTTTCAGATTTCTATGAAATATGACCTATAATTAATTACATTGAGTGAAATAGTTAGGCATTTTACATGTTATTAAAGGCCCAGTGCAGTCAAACTAGAATGTATTGTGTTTTTTATATATTTCCACACTATGGAGGTTGGAACAATATTGTGAAAATGATAATGCCCTTTTAGTGTAAGAGCTGTTTGAAAAGACCACTGGATATTTGCCCGTTAGGTGGGATGGAGATTTACATTAGTAAAAAATATACGTTTTATTTAACCCTCATTTAACTAGGCAAGTCAGTTAAGAACAAATTCTTATTTACAATGACGGCCTACACCAGCCATACCTGGACGACGCTGGGCCAATAGTGTGCCGCCCTATGGGACTCCTAATCACAGCCGGATGTGATACAGCCTGGATTCGAACCAGGGACTGTAAGTATGCTAGTAGCAGCTTTTCTGTGTTGGAATGGTGTGGGCATACCCCAACAACAGAATGGTGTGGGCATACCCCAACAACAGAATGGTGTGGGCGCATACCGGTCATTAAAAATATGAATGCGAGTAGACCCCTGACTGGCCAGCTCCTCCTCCTCAGGAGGATGACATCATCCTCTTAGGAAATAGCAAGCATTTTTTAAGCGATTGGTTCCCATTGAGAGTGGCAGGGATCTAATGGTTTTTCTTTGAAAGTTGCCATTTAGGAGTAATTCTTATGGTAAAATTGGTGTTATGACATGTCTCTCCGGGTTTAGGCACTTACCTGTGGTTACTGAGGCTGGCCATGTCTCGGACCGTCTGTGCTGTCTCAGAGGCAAAGTCCAGTGCACCGGCCACCGGCTTGGTCACCGTACCAACCAGACCTTTCCCCAGGCCAGAGAAGAAGCCGCTGACTCCTCCCTCAGTCTTCACCCCCTCCACTGTGGAAGTGATGACGCTGGTCAACCCTCCGATGATACCTGTGAGACACCAGATAAGAACCAGGTGTGACTCCTCACGAACAGCTAAATGGATTCTGAGGGTATTACAGATTAAAAAGGCCTGATAGATCCGCTGGGTTCTATCTAATGTTTGAGTAATGAAATGCAAGTGCCATATTGAAAGTGAAAGAGACTACAGTCAGTGGTATTACTACAGTATTATTAGTAGCACTACAGTATTACTGTAATAGTACATACCATGAGCCAATCCATGAATCCCAGCCACCAGATGCTCTCCGCTGGTGGCGCCATGGTAACGGATGTACTCTCTTTCGTTCTGATGTCGATTGTCCATGGTCTTGCCCAACCCGTCCGACAAAGTCCCTGCAAACTAAGACAGAGAGAGAGAGTCTCTTTGGCCAGTCTTTTTCACACCATATCAGCAAAACCCTTCATTTCAAGCATGCTTTATACGCAGTATTTGGAAATAGTCTTGAATAATGCAGAATCACGTCTATTTATCACTTCTTAGAAAAAGTGTACCTCAAGGCTCAGTTTTGGCCACCCTTCTATATACATACATTATTTAAAAAGGTATTAAAGGTATTAAGATTCAGTTCGACCACATAGTGCTCCCACACGCTATGTAGGGGCCATTAGACCAGTGCAGCCCTCACACTAGGCCTTGCAGTGGAATGATGGATTGGCTCTTATTTGTCCCAGTCAAATACCTTTCAATTCACACAAGCATGATGTCTTTCTCTCTTTCAAACTTATAAAGGATACTAACTCAAGTCGAAGCCATCCAACAAAACCACCTAACTCATACTGTAAATGTTGTCAATTTCTTTCTAGTGATGGGGGAAGAAATCGATACAGTATCACAATATTATATAGATAATGACTCCAAGTATTGAGCATTTTTTGTTGTTAGTTAACGTTAGCTAGCGCTAGTTGGCTGTTCCTGTGCCAAAACTCTGGTATCTCTTTCTATAGCATGCTCTTCATCTTCTTGAGGCAAAACTTTCTCATTTATTCTCTTGTCCTTCTGCCACAGATATAGAGAGCAATATATTCAAAAAAAATCTAAATCACAATAAAATTGCAGTATTGAATCGCAATTAATATAGAATCACAATACATATCATATCGGCACCTAAGTATCATGATAATATCATATTGTGAGGTCCCTGGCAATTCCAAGCCCAATTTCGTTCCTTTTACCGTTTACCAGTGAATCCTGAGATGAGCTGCTGTTGAGTGACCATATTAAAAGTCAAATACGTGTCACATATCCAGAGCTCACAACCTCACTGAGTGAAAAAGTTCTACAGTAGCCCAATGCTGGTTGGCTGGTTCTCATCCTCCACAACTGAACTAGAGAGACAGGGAGGACTGATAGAGAAGAAAACAGATTTTACACAGCGCCTGCCTTATCCATCTGGCCAATATAATCAGCAAGTAATTTGTCTGCTGGAGTGGAGTGCCTACACACCCCCATCTTTCCCCAGCGCTGACCTCTCTCCCCCTCCTCCTATCCCCTCTTCTCCCTTCCACCCAGCAGGTGCCTGCTGGAAGTGGGTTTGTGTTACGGGGGAAGCTCCCCAGAGGAGGCTGGGTTCTGTGTAAACACACCCGGGCCCTCCGCCGCTCTGCAGCCAGCGCCAAGACTGAACTTGGGATGACCTTGCCAAGCAAAGTCCCCGGAGAGTTCATTGGAAGGCCAGCACGAACTCTCTCCTTCTCAATTTTTTTATTTTATTCCCCCTCTTTGTGAAACTAAACCAATGTACGTACCAGACCTGTATCCCCAAGGGGGTGAGGAGTGAGGGGGCGATAAAGATGCTTTCAAGTTTACACCCCCCCCCCCTTCTATGCTGAAGGACACACACAATGTGAAACTGAGGCCCGTCTGGTGTGTTAACGTTGGGTGATCAAGGAAGGGATCTCAGAGATTACATGGAGTGTCAGTCATTAAAGGGGTGAAGGTGCATCAGATGAAACTAAACCCAGCAAGGAACAAGGAAACTATTCAGTGTGGTTTTACATGTGGTGTGTAGGTGACCAGCTGCAACATAACACGCGCACAAACATAAACATGTGCACGCCAATATTTAGTTCCATTTACTATCAATACTTTTGAAGTCTCTCAATTAAACCTGCAATAATGTCCTCAATGTAGGCTAGCTATGTATATGGAAGGTGTCAAATAGGTCTATACAGCAAGAGTTTTTAGTAGAAGGTCTGCTACCCAGGCCAGGGAATGAGTTGAGCAGACCAACCCATAAAAAGGAGAAAAATAACATCCATAAAGAAAGCATAACAACCATCAAGTGGAAATGCAGAAGCAGTTAGGCCAAAGGTTTACGGCTGTAGAGGCCTACATAAACTAAACTCAGCTAAACTCAACAAAAATAAACATCCCTTTTTCAGGACCCTGTCTTCAAAGATAATTAGTAAAAATACAAATAACTTCACAGATCTTCATTGTAAAGGGTTTAAACACTGTTTCCCATGCTTTTTCAATGAACCATAAACAATTAATGAACATTCACCTGTGGAAAGGTCGTTAAGACAGCTTACAGAAGGTAGGCAATTCAGTTATGAAAACGTAGGACACCAAAGAGGCCTTTCTACTGACTCTGAAAAACACCAAAAGAAAGATGCCCAGGGTCCCTGCTCATCTGCGTGAATGTGCCTGAGGCATGCTGCAAGGAGGAATGAGGACTACAGATGTGGTCAAGGCAATAAATTGCAGTGTCCGTACTGTGAGACACCTAAGACAGCGCTACAGGGAGACAGGTCGGACAGCTGATCGTCGTGTAACAACACCTGCACAGGATCAGGTACATTCGAACATCACACCTGCGGGACAGGTACAGGATGGCAATAACAACTGCTCGAGTTACACCAGGAATGCACAATCCCTCCATCAATGCTCAGACTGTCCGCAATAGGCTGAGAGAGGCTGGACTGAGGGCTTGTAGGCCTGTTGTAAGGCAGGTCATCACCAGACATCACCGGAAACAACGTCGCCTTTGGGCACAAACCCACCTTCACTGGACCAGACAGGACTGGCTCTTCACTGACGAGTCTCGGTTTTGTCTCACCAGGGGTGATGGTCGGACTCGCATTTATCGTTGAAGGAATGAGTGTTACACTGAGGCCTGTACTCTGGAGCGGGATCGTTTTGGAGGTGGAGGGTCCGTCATGGTCTGGGGTGGTGTGTCACAGCATCATCGGACTGAGATTGTTGTCATTGCAGGTAATCTCAATGCTGTGCGTTACAAGGAAGACATCCTCCTCCCTCATGTGGTACCCTTCTTGCAGGCTCATCCCGACATGACCCTCCAGCACGACAATGCCACCAGCCATACTGCGCGTTCTGTGCGTGATTTCCTGCGAGACAGGAATGTCAGTGTTACTGCTATGGCCAGCGAAGAGCCCGGATCTCAATCCCATTGAGCACGTCTGGGACCTGTTGGATCAGAGCATGAGGGCTCGGGCCATTCCCCCCAGAAATGTCCAGGAACTTGCAGGTGCCTCACAGCAAGAACTGTCAAATCTGGTGCAGTCCATGAGGAGATACTGCAGTACTTAATGCAGTACTTAATGCAGCTGGTGGCCACACCAGTTACTGACTGTTACTTTTGATTTTGACCCCCCCCTTTGTTCAGGTACACATTATTCAATTTCCGTGAGTCACATGTCTGTGGAACTTGTTCAGTTTCTGTCTCAGTTGTTGAATCTTGTTATGTTCATACAAATATTTACACAGGTTAAGTTTGCTGAAAATAAACCCAAGTGACAGTGAGAGGACGTTTCAAGTGAGAAATTATGAACAATTAGATGACTGGTTTAACATGGTTAAGTGACGAAACTAGTGTTTTGCTTCTTTTTGACACCATACTTCTTGAGCTGATTTAAATGAGTTAATAACAAGCTCATTCATTTCATCAAGACACTTAAATACCATTGGGAGATTCACTTTTTTCCATTGAATACTGTGGCATCGAATTTTTATAAGGCACACATCTTGGCAAGCCATTTTTATTAGAAGTTGGACACCCCTGTGTGTGTGTGTGTGTGTATGTATGTGTGTGGGCATGCCCGTGTGCATAGGGGCTCCTCCTATTTTATTATTGTTCAGCAAACAAAGCGATTGTTCACAATTTGATTGGAAGAAAGAAAAACATGAAAGTAAACTAATGATGACATTTTGTTTTCTTCAGAGAGGGAGGAGTATGTCAAGTCAGTGGAGAAGAAGTCATCCTTCATTTTCAGGAGAGCAAACGTTACAGGACACTGCCTTGACAGTGTTTAGAATCGCAGATACAACGATTTCAACCAGTCAACAGGAGCAGAGCTGCTTTAAACTAGGATTATGGATTAGCCTCAATGGGAAAAGTTGGTGTGCCAGGATCTCACAACCTCAATGTGTGTGTTCCCGAGCATAGGCAGACACAGGGATTCCATTTGCAATAAGCAACAGCAAGTTACAGTTGCAAAGCAGAGCTGAAATCTGGGGCAGGACGTGAGTGGTGTTTGTGGGCCTGGGGCCATGGGCTGGTCAAGAGCTAGGACAAGGGCTGTGTGACCGGGCCTACTGGCTGTCTGATATTCATGACATCAATGCCGCAGCACAAATACGAGTAAATTGCCGTGCAGGGAGAGGGGACAAAGAGAGACAGAGAGAGGGGGAGGGAGGGAATGAGAGAGCACTAGAGCACAGAAAGAGAGAGAGGGGGGAGACAGAAAGAGAGTGAGCTGACTGACATTAAGCTGGCTGACACAGTTTGGCAGGGGGAGTGTGTGGGGCTGCCTGTATCTTCCAGAGGCCTGCTGAGAGCTGGCTGAGGATAGGGGAGAGAGGAGGACTTGGGGCTAAATGGCTGGGTTCTGGACTGACAACGTTCCAAAACCAGAATGGGTCCTTTAGCGTGGAACAGTGCCCCCCAGGACACGTCTCATTGTAATGAAGAGGAACTGATTACTGTTCAGGGACAGAATGGCCAAAGGGTTGGGGCATTACACTGGTCCTTGGAAAGCTACTGATCAAGAAAATAGAACATATACAGACCTGCTGTAAACGTGTCATATCCTCTATGTATTCACTAAGAGTATCCATTAAATATAACAATATTTTAGATGTTTGCTAAGAGTTGGTCAGCCCTAGGGTCAGGTAGTTAGTTATACAACGGTAATGCTCTCTTTCTGTGCTGTTCCATCTCCTTTCCTGGAAGCCACATAACATTTAGTGACACAGCTGATACACGCACTGATCCATCAAAGTAAGCAGAGGCCAATTTTCATGGAAAGTGATAGAAAAGCCTCAGCGCACAGAACCTGTGTGTGTGTGTGTGTGCGTGTCACATCAAGGAGGAGACCTTCGCCTCGCCCCATTTCCACATTGCCTCATTTCAGCTTAGTAGTCTTGAAACTGGGACACCTACTGTAATTTCATAATGCAAAGTTAAACACAATCAACATCAACACAGAGCACAAGTAAACAGGAAGGTAAACCCCAACAACGTTACCTTGGCGGCGGAGTTGGACACTCCGTGTGTGACGTTGCGGATGAGCCCGCCCACATTGCCGTACTTGATAAGCTCAGAGACGCCCTCGGTGACATCATTGAGCAGTCCCATGGGGTTCCCCAGGAAGTCCACCGAACCGAGTATCTGAGCCGCCTGGCTAATCAGCTCCTGAAGAGGAACACATCAATGGGATTGGCTGTGAAGTGCAACAGCAACAAAACCTGATTGGCTGTGAGATGCAGCAGCACCTGATTGGTTACTTCACTGTGACGAAGGCTTGAATGGAAGTTTGAAGTGAAGCATTGACCCATTGCCCAGACACTAGAAAAAGTTTGATTTAAAACAATCAGTGTGGATAATACTTGCAAAGAGCCTCCTCCTCCACAGTCCTGCCAGGATTGTTTTGGGGAGATACATTTTTTTAAATGTTGTCTCACCAAAGCAGTCTCTGTTTAACAGAGAGCTCTACATTTGAGCTACATTTGAGTCATTAAGTAGTAGAACAGATGGTAAACATGGGATTGTTTTTGATATTACAACCGAGCGCACAAGGCAGATCATATTCCAGAAGTATTTGACCCTTTAGCATTCCCACATCATATGGAAGAAGGTGCCCTGAGTGTCATTAGAGCAGAGAGTACAATTATGTGATGGTTTGGCTTTGATTTGATATCATTTCCAGGGAGTAAAATAAGTTCTGTGAATTTCTGGAAGATAAAGCTATACTGTGCCATATTGTTTGCCAATTGAGAACATTGTTGAATGATTGTAGATCTTTATTCCAATATCTGTCAATTAAAAAGAGGCTTGGACGAGGCCTTTACTAGAAGGGAATACATTTCAGAGACGAGACCTCTTTTTCTAAGCAATACCTTGTGAAAGGTATAAAGGCTGATCTTTGTTTCCCAAGGTATCACCAAACGTAATTGTAAGTAGAAAAATAAGGTGCCAGGCAGGTTGTGCTTTTGTTGGATGTCTTGGAATGTGCAGAGACCCTCATCCCCAAGAATGTCTGAAAGTGTGTGCACTCCATTGTCATGCCACAGGGGAAAGTAGATAGGGCCTCCCACCCGGAGACCAGGGTTATGGAAAACAAACAGAAAAGGTGTGTGAAATGATAGGGCCAAATCTGAATTTAGATTGTTTCAGAAGAACATTGGAATAAATTAGGTCTTGTAATCTGTGCGGGTGAAAACATTTTCTTCTATGGGACGCCATGACAAGCAAGCTTCTGGATTTAACCAAGTAGCAAGAGAACGCAGAGCAAGGACCAAGTCTAGGTTTTTTGTCTCTGTAATATGGAGGTGGTGCTATAGGGAGCATTGACCTGAAACTATTCTTTTGAGGAAGGATGTTGATTTGAACAACTGAAATGAATAGGGAGATGTAGTCCGTCTACATACATCTGTTTCTACATCTTTAAATCTTTTGCAACGAGGGATGCATTTGAACACCCAGAGATATGAAATTGTGGACCACTGAGATATTTAAAGGAATAGACGACCATGGTCTATAGTTTAGTGGTAAGAGATATGGCAGAGATATGAAATTGTGGACCACTGGGATATTTAAAGGAATAGACGACCCTGGTCTATAGTTTAGTGGTAATAATGCAGACCCTCAATTCATCTTGTATCCTACAATTTTGCTTAAAAAAAAAAACCTGAAGTTATCTAAAAAGGTGGGAAAGAGACTGAGGAACTTTCTGGAAGAATACTAATGTAATCAGCATATCAGTAATGTTTGGAGCCATAGATTATGATAGGATCATGGCAGACTGATTGGCGTGCTGTCTGGGCTATGGGTTCAACAGATAAGACAAATAACAACAAAGAAATCCCTGGAGAGAACTGAACTTTCCACATTTTGTTACATTACAGCCTTATTGTAAAATGTATTATACTGCCCCCCCCCCATCAATCTATACACAATTCCCCATAATGACAGGTTTTTAGATGTGTGCAAATGTATTAAAAATAAAAACAGAAATATTACTTTACTTAAGCATTCAGACCCTTTACTCAGTACTTTGTTGAAGCACCTTTGGCAGCGATTACAGCCTCGAGTCTTCTTGGGTATGACGCTACAAGTCTGGCACACCTGTATTTGGGGAGTTTCTCCCATTCTTCTCTGCAGATCATCTCAAGCTCTGTCAGGTTGGATGGGGAGCGTTGCTGCACAGATATTTTCAGGTCTCTCCAGAGATGTTTGATCAAGTTCAAGTCCGGGCTCTGGCTGGGTCACTCAAGGACATTCAGAGACTTGTCCCGAAGCGACTCCTGCGTTGTCTTGGCTGTGTGCTTAGGGTCAATGTCCTGTTGGAAGGTGAACCTTTGCCCCAGTCTGAGGTACTGAACGCTCTGGAACAAGTTTTCATCAAGGATCTCTCTGTACTTTGCTACATTCATCTTTCCCTCAACCCTGACTAGTCTCAGTCCCTGCCGCTGTAAAACATCCCCCACAGTGTGAAACTGCCACAACGTTCTTTACGCCAAGGGCGGTGCCAGGTTTCCTCCAGACGTGACGCTTGGCATTCAGGCCAAAGAGTTCAATCTTGGTTTAATCAAACCAGAGAATCTTGTTTCTCATGGGCGGAGAGGCTTTAGGTGCCTTTTGACAAACTCCAAGTGGGATGTCACGTGCCTTTTAATGAGGAGTGGCTTCTGTCTGGCAACTCTACCATAAAGGCCTGATTGGTGGAGTGCTGCAGAAATTGTTGTATATCTGGAAGGTTCTCCCATCTCCACAGAGGAACTCTGGAGCTCTGTCAGAGACCATCTGATTCTTAGTGACCTTCCTGACCAAGGCCCTTCTCCCCCGATTGCTTAATTTGGCCGGGCTTCTAGCTCTAGGAAGAGTCTGGGTGGTTCCAAACTACTTCCATTTAAGAATGATGGAGGCCACTGTGTTCTTGAGGGCTTTCAATGCTACAGACATTTTTTGGTAATTTTCCCCAAATCTGTGCCTTGACACAATCCGGTCTTGGAGCTTTACGGACAATTCCTTCAACCTCATGGCTTGGTTTTTGCTCTGACATGCACTGTCAACTGTAGGATCTTATCTAGACAGGTGTGTGCCTTTCCAAATCATGTCCAATCAATTGAATTTACCACAGTTGTACTCCAATCAAGTTGTAGAAACATCAAGGACGATCAATGGATAAAGGATGCACCTGAGCTCAATTTTAAGTCTCATAGCAAAGGTTCTGAATACTTTTGTAAATGAGGTATCTGTTTTTTTTTTTGTAATAAATTAAAACCTGTTTTTGCTTTGCCATTATGGGGTATTGTGTGTACATTGATGAGGAAAAACATGTATTTAATACATTTTAGAACAAGGCTGTAAAACTTGACGAAATGCGGAAAAGGGAATACTTTCCGAATACGCTGTACTCATAGTTGTATTCATAGTATTTGTTGCTCTGACAGTGTTATGGGCATCTAATGAGTGACAGGCATCCAAGGAAAGGCGTGGGAGGTGGTAAGGTTTTAGGAAGTGATTGTAGGTCACACCCGAGCAGTACAAATTGGAATAAAATGTCTGAAATGTATTATTCATTTCAGTTGGATCTGCAGTAGTGTCCCCATTAGGAAATTTCATTGAAGCTATGTTAGCAAACTGCTCCTTGGTCTTTGGTCCCAAAGTGAGTAAATGAGTTGGTCATGCACCATTTACATAATCATTTTGTCTTGTTCTATGTAGAACATCTGCTTGATGTCGGAGTCTGAGTAACTGGTTGAGGTCTGCCGGGTTAATACGCATCACCAAAATAGAAAGTTACAACAGATTGCCACCTTTAGCTGCTTATTAACATAAATGAATGCTAAAGCCATATGCATCATTTTGGAATATGCCATTACATGTCACCTCCAGTGAAAGTCTGTCTGTTCATTTTCCCCTCACCTCTCTGAAGTGCTTCAGGATGTCGTTGATGATGATCTCCTGCGTCTCGTAAGGGTGGACCCGGGTGAAGGGGTACATGTTGATCACTGCATCCTCAAACCGTATCAGCGGGATACCCAGGGTTCCCTTGAGGGCCTGCAGAGAGCACAGAGCACTTTTAGAACAAGCACAAGGAAATTGTCTGGGTGGATCAACAACATTCTAGGTAAGTGGATAATCATGTACATTTGTTTGTCTTATAATGCCGACCAATTAAGTCAAAGAGAAAACCAACAGGCAAAGGCTGACATATGAATGCAGAAAGCACGCTATGCTTCCCTGTAAGAATATCCTGGTACGGCTCTGTATCATTTCTTTGTACTGAATTTAGTAACCTTTACCTTGAGGTCAGGCGGGAGCTTGTGAGAGGTGAACACACTCAGCTTGACCTGAGGGAGGCTGATCTTCAGGTTCTCAAAGTAGTAGCGCTTGGGAGCTCCCTGGTCATCACTGGCCTTCTCATATAGACTCTCATCCAACCTCTCCAGTTCTGGAACCATAAGACAGACAATGAACACTGACCATCCCAAATACAAGATACACACACACAGCAGACAGACACACCACCTGTTCTTTATAATGGTACTAACTAACAAATTGTCCGATTATAAATCAAAAAACGGTGTTGATCATCATGGTCAACAGGCCTTATACATGTATAATACAATGATGTCTAGAGTCATTTATACACGGTCTGCTTATAAATGAGTATATATAGAATGCCTCTCGTACAGTCCAAAAACCTGTCATGATGTCCGTTCAGGAACCAGGGGTCTACCCACCTGCCTCTGTGTGGCCGTAACCAAAGAAGCTGAGCAGCTTCAGCAGGAGTTTCTCCTCGATGATGACAGTGAAGCGCCTCGCTGTCACCATGAGATGCTGCGCAGAAAACACTGTGTCATGACCTCAGTATTACAACATCTCCTCAGCCTTAACAGTCATTCAGTTTATAAACACTCATGAACTTGCCTCCTTTGTAGACTGTTAGCTAATGCTTACTATATGGCAAACAAACTAGTTTGGATTTGCTAGCAGGTGTAAGTGATTGTTCACATGGGTCGTATTCATTTGGGCACACATTAGAAAAACATACAAATCGAGCATTTCTTATTGGACAAGACTTGGTAGTCGCTCCCTGTTTCAATTTGTTTCCTTCAATTTCCTGCCTGCCTTACCTTGAAGAGGTCGGTGAGAACGAGGTTGCTGGGGACCTTAACAGAGTTGATCTGCAGGGCGGCGCCAGTGTCCACGATGCTGCTCTCACTACTGGAGCCTGGGGAAACACACAGCATCACCGGCTGAGTGGTGCCCAGGAGCTGATTATCCACCTGGTGGAGGAGAGGGAGAAAGAGAGAGGGAGAAAGAGAGCAAAAGATGCAATCAATACATAACTTCAATTCAAACTCCTCAGTTGATAGTTAAAAGGTGCACTAAAGGGGTTAAGAAGGTGAATGGTTTAGGAGGGGTTACCTGGATGTTCTGGATGCTCAGCTCCAGCACCTCGTTGGCAGCGGTGCGAGTGAAGTGGATGTCTATACCCGACAATGTAGTGAACACCAGCTCCTCTGGCAGCTTGTTAACCAGGGAGAGACCCACGCCTTCCTCCAAGTTCACCAACACCTGACCATCAGACAAGACGGACAGGCGGAGAGACAGACAGAATGGTGGTCATGGTAGGTTAGCCTTATGTGACAATCCCTCAAGGATTTAACAACATTTCTCACATGTTATGCAAATGCTTTCAAATTTGACCAATCACTGCACTATTCCTGCATAAAATAATAAAATAATCGCAATATTACCACATAAAATGGTTCAACAAAGCAACAAGTCAACAAACCTTTTCCCTCATCAGTACATTTGACAAATTTGTCAAAAATAGTACAAATTGCAATGCGAAATGTCATTATTGCTACAGCAAAATCAAGCATTTTGTACGGCAATGATCCCAAAAAACTCAGCAAAATCCTTGAGGGACTTAAAGGTAAGCTATGGGTAGGAAGAGGAAATGTATCTTCATACACTTTTAATGGTTAGTAAGTGTACCTCCAGTTCCTGTTCTGGCTTCTTCTTCTGAATGTTGTCTTTGTTCTGGTCCTCCTCTGTGCTCGGGGACGTCCGGTTCATTCGCCGCTGGTTGAAGTCACTGATCTACAGTAGCAACAGCATTACATAAAGCCAATCTCTAATTACCGGCGGACATGGAACCAACATGAAAGTATTGAAACGATACAGTCAACTGATTTGTTTAGCACTTTTTTAGTTACTAAGTGATTCCATATGTGTTACTTCATAGTTTTGATGTCTTCACTATTATTCTATGTAGACAATAGTAAAAATAAAGAAAAATCCTTAAATGAATAGGTGTCCCCAAACCTCTGTCTGGTACTATATATCCAAATACACCCAAAGCTAACCTGCAGCACTCGTGTGGGTCCATCCGGCAGGACTTGGACAGACAGCACCCCAGAGCCAGGCCTCATCTTCTGGTTGATGAACTGCTGCTCTGGGCCCAGCTCCAGCAGGCCTGCAGCCGGCCCCAGCACCACCTCTGCCCCGTCAAACAGCCCCTCCACACCACCGTTCGCCTGAGGGGATCAGAGGTCAACACAGAGGGGCACATTAAATAAAAATGGAGCTATATTCGGATTGGAAACAATGTTTGGTGAGACTTTGTTTTAGATGTCTACATACAGTATTGGCCTAATCTACTAGCTCAGTGTTTCTAAGCTTCGTAGGTAACATTGTCAAAAGTGTCTATGTGCTCTAATCATAAGAACCTTATTCAATAGCATTATGAAGTACCTACCTTTCAACACATTCAGCTGTAAATTAAGTGTTACTTAATCTCTGAAAAATACTATTAAGTGTTTAACAATGCAAGATTAGATACCAAAACTTCATTAATTCTGCAATTATAATCAAATAAGAATTTGATATGGACAGCTAAAATACTTCTAAAATAAAGAGTAACAGCAAAAGTATGTTTGATCAGCAGATAGTGAAGAGGCATTCTGTGGGAACTACCCACCTGTACCACCAGCCGGGGCAGGCCACAGGTCAGCATGCCTGATGAGAAGTGCCAAGTCTGGGTGGTGCTGCGCCGCGGGTCTGGCCTCCTCAGCATCAAGGGCTCATAGCTAGGGGAAAGGGAGAGGACAATGATGTCAGATACAGGTAAATATGTACAGAAAAATAATAATGTAACAGGCAACAATTTCTAAGATTTTACTGAGTTACAGTTCATATAAGGAAATCAGTCAAGTGAAATAAATATGGATTTTACATGACTGGGAATACAGATATGCATCTGTTGGTCACAGAAAAAAAAGGTAGGGGCGTGGATAGGGCTGTGGGGATCACGAAATTGTCAGCCGGTGACAAGCAAATAACAGTCGGTCTTATGGTAATTGACTGTTGATTAACATAAACACGCATAGCCTACAAGCCACTGATGAAGACCTCTGGAACATCTACATTTTAAAAAGTCTAATAAATCCATGTAATATAGCCTACACCATCACAATAAATCCATTATTTACTTTAGACAGGTCTAAAGCAGCATGATATGAAGAAAATGTAGTCTATTACAGAACAGCATACTCCGAGTTGTCCTTATGTCAGGTCCTGATCTGGCTATGCCAAATAGCCATGAGCTACAATAGTTCATTTAGCAGACAAGTTTTGCTTAGAATTCCATGGCATTGTTTTATAGCATGAAGAATACAATTGAGTGTCCTAAAAAAATCCATTCCTTTTGTGGCCAGTGGCCGTTGTGCCCTTCTCCCAGAGTGCTGCATGCTCGGAAGCGTCTCACTCACATGTCTATCCATCATGTGATCGGGCCTTTCTCACAGGCTACAAGTGAAGACAGACACATCGGGGATGCAACTGCACGGGTCCTTATCCAATTCCAAGGTGCATATTGAATATACTGGAAGAACTGTCCACATTACCTTTCATCAGCAAACAAGATGAGTAGGCCTAACGAAAAGCACTAGCCTATGTCAATCTACTATCCCCCATAATAAAAAAGTCCACCTATTTTTTGCAAGAAATAAATATTCCAAACATAGTCTGGGACAGATATGGGATGCAATAGGTCCCAAATTAATACAGCCACTAGCATCTAAAAAACTTTTTACGCAATGTGGCTGACACAACAGATCAGAACGTTTAGATTAAAATGTTGATAAACTATTAGGCTATTTCTTCACATTATAAGCGCAGCAATGCACACATGGCAGTAGGCTATAAGTGCAAAATGTTTCATTAGCGGGAAAACACCATTATCAAAACACGTCATCTACAGTATGCACTTTAATAGCAAATGGATGACGCTTTCCCCGTGGTTCATTTTCATGCCAGCCAGGTAGGCTATACTTCTGTTGTAAAGATAAGCAATGTGCTTAATATTAAGAAATAAATAAATATAGTAGGCCTAGCCTATAGAAAGCTGATGGGATCCTCCTCTATATGCATAGCCTATAGAAATGTTGTGCAACATGAGCTCATGGGCTCTCATGAAGTGTTTGATCAGATTTCCGATTACATTTGCATTGATGTCAGAGTGATTAGAGGGACAATAGAGTGCTGAGTACCAGGCAGTTATCACGTTTGGTAGACTATTAATGACCAGCAGGAGCATCAGCACTTGGAAAAGCCTATTTACTGTGACTAAACAGTCATGTGGAATTTGACTGCCTTCATGACTCGTGACCGCCAGTGTGGCGGTAATACGGTTACCCTAACAGGCCTAGGCGTGTATCAGAAAACCAATCATTATCTGGTGTAACCACCATTTGCCTCATGCAGCGCAACACATCTCCTTCGCATAGAGTTGATCAGGCTGTTGATTATGGCCTGTGTTGTCCCACTCTTCAATGGCTGTGCGAAGTTGCTGGATATTGGCGGGACCTGGAACACAATGTCGTACACATCGATCCGGAGAATCCCAAACGTGCTCAATGGGTGACATGTCTGGTGAACATGCAGGCCATGGAAGAACTGGGACATTTTCAGCTTCCAGGAATTGTGTGCAGATGCATGCGACATGGGGCAGTGCATTATCATGCTGAAACACGAGGTGATGACGACAGATGAATGGCACGACAATGGGCCTCAGGATGTCTTCACGGTATCTCTGTGCATTCAAACTGCCAAAAATAAAATACAATTGTGTTCGTTGTCCGTAACTTATGCCTGCCCATACCATAACCCAATCGCCACCATGTGGCACTCTGTTCACAACGTTAACATCAGCAAACCGCTCGCCCACACAACGCCATGCACGTGGTCTGCAGTTGAGGCCATTTGGACATACTGCCAAATTCTTTAAAACAACGTTGGCGGCGGCTTATGGTAGAGAAATTAACATTAAATTCTCTGGCAACAGCTCCAGTGGACATTCCTGCAGTCAGCATGCCAATTGCACGTTCCTTCAAAACTTGAGATATCTGTGGCATTGTGTTGTGTGACAAAACTGCACATTTTAGAGTGGCACACCTGTGTAATGGTCATGCTGTTTAATCAGCTTCTTGATATGCCACACCTGTCAGGTGGATGGATTGTCTTGGCAAAGGAGAAATGCTCAGGGATGTAAACTAGGGATGCACAATATATCGGTAAGCATGTCGGAATCGGACGATATTAGCTAAAAATGCCAACGTCGGCATTGGCCCAATGTCTAGTTTAACGCCGATGTGCAAAACCAATGTCAAAGCTGACGTCCATACCTACATAACGTAGGTAGATGACGTGCATACCTATATAAACGTAGGTAGATGACGTGCCATACCTATATAAATGTAGGTAGATGACGTGCCATACCTATATAAACGTAGATAGATGACGTGCCATACCTATATAAACGTAGGTAGATGACGTGCCATACCTATATAAACGTAGGTAGATGACGTGCCATACCTATATAAACGTAGGTAGATGACGTCCATACCTATATAACGTAGGTAGATGACGTCCATACCTATATAAACTAGGTAGATGACGTCCATACCTATATAAACGTAGGTAGATGACGTGCATACCTATATAATGTAGGTAGATGACGTGCATACCTATATAAACGTAGGTAGATGACGTGCATACCTATATAAACGTAGGTATATGACGTGCATACCTATATAAACGTAGGTAGATGACGTGCATACCTATATAAACGTAGGTAGATGACGTGCATACCTATATAAACGTAGGTAGATGACGTGCATTCCTATATAAACGTAGGTAGATGACGTGCATACCTATATAAACATAGGTAGATGACGTGCATACCTATATAAACGTAGGTAGATGACGTAATGACGCCACGAAAAATACAGCGCTACACAGAACAAAAGCAGAAAAATACTAAGTGCACACTTCCAACAACTAAACAAGTTCAAGTCGGGCAGTCATTTGAAAAGGTTTGAACATTTCAGCGAGACAACTCAAAGGTGAAATCCATTAACGCCAAGATAATGGCATTCATTGCCCTTGACAATCAACCGTTCTCTGTCGTGGATGATGTTGGCTTTCGCTGACTGGTCGAGCACCTTGAGCTCAGATGTTGCCCTACCGGAATTACACAGTATTGTTGAAATGCACATCCATGAGCTACTTGCTATGGGCGTCCCTGCTATTTGCTTCACAACTGCAATTTGGACCAGCGATGTCAGCCCCATGAGCATGCTGAGTCAAGGAAAATATCGGTATCGGGCAAAAATGTAATATCGGTGCATCCCTAATGTAAACACGTGTGCACAAAATTTGAGAGACATAAGCCTTTTGTGTGTATGGAACATTTCTGGGATCTTTCATTTCAGCTCACACCTTACATGCTGTTGCATTTATACTGTATATTTTGTATTAGTATTTTTTTATTATTATTTTTTGAATTTTACCCCTTTTTCTCCCCAATTTCGTGGTATCCAATTGTTGGTAGCTACTATCTTGCCTCATCACTACAACTCCTGTACGGGCTCGGGAGAGACGAAGGTTGAAGGTCATGCGTCCTCCGATACACAACCAAGCAACACTGCTTCTTAACACAGCGCGCATCCAACCCGGAAGCCAGCCGCAACAACGTGTCAGAGGAAACACCGTGCACCTGGCAACCTTGGTTAGCGTGCACTGCGCCCGTCCCGCCACAGGAGTCGCTGGTGCGCGATAAGTCAAGGACAAGGACAAGGATATCCCTACCGGCCAAACCCTCCCTAACCCGGACGACGCTAGGACAATTGTGCGTCGCCCCACGGACCTCCCGGTCGTGGCCGGTTACGACAGAGCCTGGGCACGAACCCAGAGTCTCTGGTGGCACCGCCCTTAACCACTGCGTCACCTGGGAGGCCCTGTATTTGTATTTTTGTTCAGTGTAGATACAAGCATATACTATAAAGATGAAACCCCAGATAAGAATATTTTTGAGTCAGGGAAGCAGTGACTGACTGATTGTCGGTGACTGCTGCCAACCCCGCGATGTCCAGCACCAGGGAGGAGTCCAGGGGGCGTGGCTGAGCAGGCTTGCTCTGTGGAGGGGAGGAGCCTTCGTGACATAGCATTCCTGTTCCCGTCATCCGCCACAGCTGGGAACGCTTCCCCGGCTCCTGAGATAACAGGAACAAGTTTGGAATATTGTTATTTTGGAGTTGGAAAATTAGTCTGTAAACTGTCTTAAAGCCTTTTTATTCATGGATTTCAAGTGATCACTTCACTACTGAAAGTTCTATGAAACCCAATGGAGAGTTCTGTCCCAGTCATACAAAATGGGTGAAGTAGCTGACATTTGACGCATAAACACTGCTACGTTTTAAGGTGTATTTGCTATAATGGTTGCACCTTTTTCTTGAGGACGACTCTCTGGGTCTTGGTCTCCACATCCAGCACCAGTTCAGCACCTGCCACCACCCGTTTTTTCCCCACCGGCCTCTTCCCTGCATCCCTGTAGAAACACAACAACATGAGTCAGCATTTATGTCTGGGTTCATTAGTGCATACCGTAGCAGAACACTGTACAACCAAAAACATGCAATTTTTATTGGACAAGTCCAAGTAGTCCCTTCCTGTTTGTCTGTTTTTGTCCGTTTGGTACCAAATGAACCTGACCCTGGTTCTGAACTATGCCTGTCCAACCGCCGTCTCTCTCATACTCACTGAGAAAAAGTGTATGTTGCAGCGATGTAGATGAAGTTCTCGTAGTAGAGTTTGTTGTATTCCCGGAAGAAGTTCATATCAGCGGTGACCTCGGACGAGCCGGCACCCTTCACGATGAGGGTGAGGTAGGGGGGCAGGGTGGGCTCGTCACAAGCAAAGTCCAGCACTGATCCCGCCTTCACCTCCGTGTGAAGCCGGATGTCTGCCACCCCGTGCTGCCAGAACTGGATGGGCACCTGCAGTAAACAAACTCAGTTTGAGACTTAGAATCTCAATAAGATTATGGGTGCCATTTTGGCACACAAAATTCACCAATAACAGCATGTCAGTTACAATGCAAACTCCAATGTTTTATTTGATTTAGGGCTCCAACATGATTAGTTTCCCAATCTCTGTATGTACATCTATGGCGCTGAGAGAATCTGTGATATGAGAGTTCACCCCTGTAGACATCTCCAATACTGTACCTCTGAGATGTTGTCGATGCGGAACGGCGGTGGTAGTTGGTCGGTGTCGCTGAAGCAGATCTGATAGGTGGCTCCCTTCAGTGTGATCTCAGCTCGCAGGAAGAAACAGTTGCCCAGTGTGTCTCTGTCATGGAAACAACACAATACAGCACAACTACAGTAGAGGCATTTTCTGTAATACTTAACCATTATAATGAGTTGGGTATGGCATTATAAAAAGTTGTCTCTCTCTGTGGTCTTACACCTGAGTGTCAGGAGTAAGTGTTTAATCATTTATGAATATTAAAAGTGCACTGTGCAGAAAATTCGCTGCGCCATTTCCTGGTTGCTAAAATTATGTGACAAAACAAACAAGTAGTGTAAAGAGTCATTATACAATCTAAACTAGGGATGCATGATACCAAATCGGTAAGTATATCTGAATCGGACGGTATTAGCTAAAAATGCCAACATCAACCCATTGTCTAGTTTAACACCGTTGTGCAAAACCGATGTCAAAGCTGACGTACATACCTACATAACGTAGGTAGATGACGTGCATACCTATATAAACCGTAGGTAGATGACGTACATACCTACATAACGTAGGTAGATGACATACATACCTATATAACGTAGGTAGATGACGTACATACCTACATAACGTAGGTAGATGACGTACATACCTACATAACGTAGGTAGATGACGTACATACCTACATAACGTAGGTAGATGAAAAATACAGCGCTACACAGCATTTCTAACCTAGCCCACAATGTCTGCTGTGTGGATCGAACAGTCAACAAGCCAAGGAGTCATTTGAAAGAGTAAGAATATTTCAGTGAGACAACTCAAAAGGCGAAATCCATTAACTCCAAGATGATGGAATTCATTGCCCTTGACAACCGTTCTCTGTCGTGGATGATGTTGGCTTTCGCCGACTGGTCGAGCACCGGTACACACTACCAAGAAGACACTATTTTTCAGATGTTGCCCTACCAGAGTTACACAGTATTGTTGAAACTCACATTAATGAGCTACTTGCTGTGGGCATCACTGCTATTAGCTTCACGACTGACATTTGGACCAGCGATGTCAGCCCCATGAGCATTATGATTCTGACAGCACAGTGGGTCCACAAGGATTTTGTACTGAGGAAAGCCGTATTGCATGGTTCTCATACCGCTGCTGCCATTTCAATGGCATTTGAGAACATGTTTGAAACATGAACATTCCCAGCTCAATTTAAACAACTGACTTGAGAAATAAGCTCATCAGCTGCGTCTGCAGCAGACGTGATATCCTCTGCCATGGCACTGAAACGCCTGCTCAACAAAACTGCTGACTCATACCGTCGGGTCAACTCGGAAAAGTACTCTAGAGGTAGTGAACAAGCGATTCGGTGGCATTCTCTCTGAGCCTCTTTAGGGTGTCGCCACCATGCTCGATGCTAGGTACAAGGACCGCTACTTCGATGCAGACAAGAAACAGGGTTTACGTGAAATGTTACAGACCCAGCTGGACAAGATGGAAACGGACACAGTGACAGTGCGCACTGAGGAAGAAGCCACGGACAGACAGAGCTGAAACTTCACTGCTTGACATGCATGATGAAATCCTGGTTGAGAATGAACAAATGAACAACGAAACAGCACAGAAAGAAAGTGAAAGAAATAGGTTTTGATTGTTTTACTGGTAAATGGGGACATACGTAAATGGCAACAACATAACTTTTTGGTCAGTGTGTGTTACAACTATTTAACTGTACTAGAATGCTTAAAATGCCTCTAACATTTTTAATATTAGTTATTGGAATCAGGTATTTTGGCAAGGAAAATATCAGATATCAGTATCAAAAATGTCATATCGCTGCATCCCTAATCTAAACCACTGTACCAAAAATATTGTAATATTAAGTTACATATTGCATTTTAAAGCCTTTGGAGCAGCTATGGTGCCAGGGATTTGTTCTTACTGTATTTTCACAATGAGCACTATTTTGTATGCATGACAGTATAGCCGTTTTCTCAGATAGTCCTATAGTCTTTTACCTCATGTTGACATGGAAGGACTTGGGCTTGTTGACCTCGAAGCCTCCGGACCAGGTGCAGTTTTGGGTGTCCATGAGGCGCACACACAGAAGCTGGTCGTAGTCATTCCTGGGCCAGTGGAAGACCACACTGGAACCCGGCAGGGTGGAGATGTAGCCCTCTGGGTTCACTGTTCCCTGGAGTCATACAACAACAAGGGTTGTTGACATGGTCCTTATCATGAAGCATTGCTGCTGTATGACGAGCTCCAATAAAGATCATGTTTGAGTCCTAAAACAGCGGACATCTGCTTTCTTTTCATTGCTTTGTTTTGTCCCTTTGGATGTGTCTAATTCCTGTCTTTGCACTGTCAGTCACTCACCTTGCCCCTGGCAAACTCCCTCTGGGAGAAGGCCAGTTTGTGGGTGGAGCGGTTGTCCAGCAGGTACCGAGGGGCAAAGGTCACGATGTGGGTGTCTCTGTAGCGGCCCTTGCCTTTACGAACATTGATGCCTGCGTGAAAACACAAAACAGCATATTTCAGGGCTGCGACAGACTATATAATAGAAAAGGGCAACAAATGGACACCGATGCCCAAGGCTAACCATTAGTGAGGTGTTGTTGTTAGGCTACTTGCGGTTGTTGTTAGCCTACTTGCGGTTGTTGTTAGGCTACTTGCGGTTGTTGTTAGGCTACTTGCGGTTGTTGTTAGGCTACTTGCGGTTGTTGTTAGGCTACTTGCGGTTGTTGTTAGGCTACTTGCCTATGTTGTAGATGAGTCCAGGTCTATTCCCATGCTGGATGACCTTCACCGCCCTCACTCCACTCCCACCATCCAGGGAAAAGCCCTGGCACCAACCGGGAACCCCGTCCGGATGGATCCCTTTCCCTATCCGCATAGTGCACCTGAGAAAAATGGAGACATAAGAGAACCGGAATTGTGGAAGCTCAACTTAGTTTTTTTAGGATGTGAATTAATACATAGTAAATTAGCTAATTAGTTAACTTTTAGCTAACTAGTTTATAGTTTGATTTCTAGCTGCTAATGTGTTGTCTATCAATATATAGCCTACCATCCTTCTGCAATGTCTCTCGACAGACAGAAACGTTTACACAGAAATGCCCATTATGGATAGAACTCGCAGTGCAGCCACTGGAGAGGATCTCCCCCTTGAGAAAACTAGATCTACTTTATATATATATTTTCCGCTACACTGTGCAGTAACCTGTTTTCCTCACCGCAAAGGCAAAGTGCTTTTAGAGTTTTGATATCACCGCTACTGAAATAATTGTATATTGAACATTTGTTCAAATTATGGTTTTACGGAAGTATTACTAAACTGTGCAACACTGCTCCTTTTATACATGTGAACAATAAAAGGGATAGTGTCTAGAATCAGAAGTGGAACCAGGCCCTACAGCACACTCACATGGCTGGCTGCTCCTTGTCAGTGTAACAGAAGAGCAAGGGGCTGAGACTCCTGGCTAACTCGTGCTCCTCAAACTGACCGCCTGCATCCGTCTTCCCATTGTCCTGACGGAAGATCAACGGCAGACCTGAGGGGATGAAAACAGTCAGAACCGTCAAAAGGTCAATACTTATTTTAATTCTATTCACTGTGTGTGTGTGTGTGTGTATGTGTGTGTTCTGTATATGAGGGATAGAGTAAGCACCGGTCTTGTTGATGAGCCAGTAGGGTGCTGAGATGAGGATCTTGAGCGCCCCCTGTGCCCGCAGGATGATGCGTATGGTGAGACAGAGCAGGCGCTTGTTGGCATCATACAGCCGCATGCGCACCACATAGTTCTGGGTACCAGGGGGAATCAGCAGCTCCTTACACACAGAGAAGTTCTCTAGCAGCACCCCTAGTGGGAGGAAGAGGGGGGCACAGACATGGTCAGGGTGAAAAAGTGTGGACTCGGCTGTATAGTTCAATAAATAAGTCTAATGTGTGATTTCAGGCTGTAGGCAATAAAATATAAAAAGTCAACAAGGGGGTGAATGCTTTTCAAGGCACTACACATACTAGATACATACTAGATACTCTTGACTTTTTTTAACCCCTTTTTCTCCCCAATTTCTTGGTATCCAATTGTTTTTTAGTAGCTACTATCTTGTCTCATCGCTACAACTCCCGTACGGGCTCGGGAGAGACGAAGGTTGAAAGTCATGCGTCCTCCGATACACAACCCAACCCGCACTGCTTCTTAACACAGCGCGCATCCAACCCGGAAGCCAGCTGCACCAATGTGTCGGAGGCTACACCGTGCATCTGGCAACCTTGGTTAGCACGCACTGCGCCCGGCTCGCCACAGGAGTCGCTGGTGCACGATGAGACAAGGATTTCCCTACCGGCCAAACCCTCTCTAACCCGGACGACGCTAGGCCAATTGTGCGTCGCCCCACAGACCTCACGGTCGCGGCCGGTTACGACAGAGCCTGGCCACGAACCCAGAGTCTCTGGTGGCGCAGCTGGCACTGCAGTACAGCGCCCTTAACCACTGCGCCACCCGGGAGGCCCTCCCCTTGACTTTTTCCACATTTTGTTACAGCCTTTTTCTAAAATGGATTAAACAAATCCTCATCAAGACTCTTCCTAGAGCTGGCCGCCCAGCCAAACTGAGCAATCAGGGGAGACCAAGGTGGTGACCAAGAACCTGATGGTCACAGACAGGGCTCTAGAGTTCCTCTGTGGAGATGGGAGAACCTTACAGAAGGCCAACCATCTCTGCTGCACTCCACCAATCAGGCCTTTATAGTAGAGTGGCCAGATGGAAGCCAAAAGGCACCTAAAGACTCTCAGACCATGAGAAACAAGATTCTCTGGTCTGATGAAACCAAGATTGAACTCTTTGGCCTGAATACCATGCGTCACATCTGGAGAAAACCTGGCACCACCCCTATGGCGAAGCATGGTGGTGGCAGCACCATGCTGTGGATATGTTTTTCAGCGGCAGGGCTTGGGAGACTAGTCAGGATTGAGGGAAAGATGAACAGAGCAAAGTACAGAGAGACCCTTGATGAAAACCTGCTCCAGAGCGCTCAGGACCACAGACTGGGGCGACGGTTCACCTTCCAACAGGACAACGACCCTAAGCACACAGCCAAGACAACGCAGAAGTGGCTTCGGGACAAATCTCAATGTCCTTGAGTCGCCCAGCTAGAGACTAGACTTGAACTCAATCAAATATCTCTGGAGAGACCTGAAAATAGCTGTGCAGTGACACTCCCATCCAAGCTGACAGAGCTTGAGAGGATCTGCAGAGAAGAACGGGAGAAACTCCCCAAATACAGGAGTGCCAAGATTGTTGCGTCTGATTGTAGGGTCTGAATACTTATGTAAATGTACTATTTCCGTTCTAAATTTGCAAAAAAAAAAAAAAACGTGTTTTTTGCTTTGTCATTATGGAGTATTGTGCATAGATTGATGAGGGGAAAAAACTATTGAATCAATTTTAGAATAAGGCTGTAACGTAACAAAATATGGAAAAGGTCAGGGGTCTGAAAACATTCAGAATGCACTGTATATTATCATTACATCAATTGTGCATTTCTACTATGGGGTTTTTACACCAGTCCTTGGTGTTTTACACCCGTGTTTCCGCCTCTGAGGCTTGGCCCACAAAAAGTCCAGGACCATGGCCCTCGTATACCTAGATTACATGGCTATGATATAGCATTATTTCCAGGTCATGAACATTGAGATTCTTAATAGGTGGAGAAGTGATTAGATGAGAATGGCAGCGGTGGGACTCTGACCTAGCTCCATGTTCTGGGAGGTGTCTGCAGCATGCAGCACAGCCTCCTTGCCCGGCTTCAGGGAGCCCTTGATGGACGTGCCCTTGATGTAGTAGTTGAGGTCGCAGGGCAGCAGGTTGGCCAGCACCAGCGTGGGCAGCAGGTAGATGGTGTGGCCTGGCTGCCAGTAGATCTGCTTGGAGCTGCCGGAACCCGATACGGTCTTGGCAGGCTGCTGGTCCGGGTAGTTCTCTTTCTTGATCACCACGCAGAACCTAGAGAAGAGGAGAGAAGAGGCGAGATGGGAGAGGAAGAGAGTAATTGAGAAGGTATCCCATGTAAGAAAATAAACAATGTTCTACATTTAGCCTGAGGGCTGATATGCCAATAGCATCCGCGTGTGGCTTAAACAAGTAGTGTAAACTTGGGAGACAAATTCTATCAACACCAGGGTGGGGTTAGACTAGAAATAAATACATGATTGGCTGGATTTATTTCTGGACTGAGCCGACTCAGACTGTGTGTACTGAACTGGAATTTTACCTGAAGCTCCGTTTGAGGTGGTCCTCAAAGTCGGCCGACTGGCACTCCCTCTTGCTGCTCTTGACCTCGCCGGGTCTCTCCACGCTGGTCCAATGGATGGGCACCTTGCAGAAGAACAGGCCCAGGCCTTTGGGCCGCGCCTGCAACCGCCACGACGTCAGGTGGAGGGGCACCGCCAGGGCCTCGCCGGGCAGGATGGGCGGCAGCACCACAGGCTCTGAACAAACAGTTTGAGATACTTATATTCCTTCTTTAACCAATAAATAGTCTAATCTTCATGTCAATTCTTTTCACTGTTCAGTGTTGTTTTTGCATGGGAACTGTTGAGTATGTCCCAGTGTGAGGGTGAACCATGATATATCATTGGGGTGACTCACTGTCTGGTGCTGAGGGGCTGTCCAGCCGCACCTCCATGGGGACTTCCAGGCGGTTCTTGACCATGAGGGCTGAACGGACTGTGATCACCTTCCGGGCACTACCCTCCATGGTGATAGAGAAGACCACGCGCACCGGCGGCAGAGCTGAGAACTACAACCACAGACATATCAGAGCCTAGACCCACAGACATATCAGAGCCTAGACCCACAGACATATCAGAGCCTAGACCCACAGACATATCAGAGCCTAGACCCACAGACATATCAGGGCCTAGACCCACAGACATATCAGGGCCTAGACCCACAGACATATCAGGGCCTAGACCCACAGACATATCAGGGCCTAGACCCACAGACATATCAGGGCCTAGACCCACATACATATCAGGGCCTAGACCCACAGACATATCAGGGCCTAGACCCACAGACATATCAGAGCCTAGACCCACAGACATATCAGAGCCTAGACCCACAGACATATCAGAGCCTAGACCCACAGACATATCAGAGCCTAGAACCCCAGACATATCAGGGCCTAGAACCCCAGACATATCAGAGCCTAGACCCACAGACATATCAGGGCCTAGAACCCCAGACATATCAGAGCCTAGAACCCCAGACATATCAGAGCCTAGAACCCCAGACATATCAGAGCCTAGACCCCCAGACATATCAGGGCCTAGACCCACAGACATATCAGAGCCTAGAACCCCAGACATATCAGAGCCTAGACCCCCAGACATATCAGAGCCTAGAACCCCAGACATATCAGAGCCTAGACCCCCAGACATATCAGAGCCTAGAACCCCAGACATATCAGAGCCTAGACCCCCAGACATATCAGAGCCTAGAACCCCAGACATATCAGAGCCTAGAACCCCAGACATATCAGAGCCTAGAACCCCAGACATATCAGAGCCTAGAACCCCAGACATATCAGGGCCTAGACCCACAGACATATCAGAGCCTAGAACCCCAGACATATCAGAGCCTAGACCCACAGACATATCAGAGCCTAGAACCCCAGACATATCAGAGCCTAGAACCCCAGACATATCAGAGCCTAGACCCCCAGACATATCAGAGCCTAGAACCCCAGACATATCAGAGCCTAGAACCCCAGACATATCAGAGCCTAGACCCCCAGACATATCAGAGCCTAGACCCCCAGACATATCAGAGCCTAGAACCCCAGACATATCCTAACAGGGAATAAAAGGGGGAAAGTACTGGCTTATAGAAGTGTGATTGAAAGCACACCTACATAGACATGAGGGTGTATGATGTTGGTCCTGCTGACAGGGCTGCCCACCTAGAAAATGTAAAGAAATATCACAAACAATAAGCAGCATAATGCTAGTGACATATAGGAAACATGTGAGAGCAATGTTGGAGTAAACTATACAGCTGTAGTTTATTTAATAGCCAAGTAAGACCACCTCTCTTGACCTTTGATCTGAAGACTCACCGTGTTAGAGGGATTGTTGCGGTCGGGGGCGGCGTAGCGGAAGAACACACCCACTTTGTCCACGGACACGGGTTTGACCTGCTCCCAGCCCCCCACACGCACCAACAGCTGATGTAGCTTCAGCTCATGAGTGTGTCTGCAGAGAAACGCAATAACCAACAGTTCAGAATATACAGATCTCAGTTTGTATTGATTTTTACATTTGAATAATATAGCAGACGCTCTTATCCGGAGGGATTATAGTCAGTGCAAGGTAGTTAGTTCCCCAGATTGTGAATCGGTGTGTGATCACCAGTTTAAAGTCTTATTCACTCGTCCTTGAACTTTTTTCTTCTTCCTTTTAGGTCTTAATCCCTATACGAAAATAACGGTGCCGCACCAGAAACCATACCTATGCCTGAGTTTCTCTCGAGCTTCAAATTCAAAGGGAATCTCCTCTCCGGGCAGCACCTCTCGCCACTGGCTGACATTGTGGGTGTCATCTGTGCCTGGGCCGTGCACGTGGGATATGGAGTCCGCACTGCCACTGTGAGACAGCGCCACCCTGTGGGCAAATGGAGCACTCTGGTTACCAACATTTTTGAAGGTAGACTCAGCAACATGACATTATCAATGGGAAGACTCTACTCCACTGACCTTGTAGGGGTGGTGGTGAGGGTGGCGAACCACATGGTACATCCCGTGTGATTGCGCAGGGCATAGGGTACAAACGGCTGCCTCCGCTTGGACAGCTTCACGTCGGCTATAAAGCAGGCAAGGACAGACCAAGACATGAGAGGTATTCTTTACTAAGGAACAGGCCCTATAACTAGCTTCAAACTGTCAACCACTTTCCTCAGTTACTTAAAAAATATATTCAATATACTAAAGAATATATTGGGCTCTCTGGAATATAAAACATATATATTTTTCATGGAATGTTTTTGAATTTCTGTCTATTGCATTTGAAATGATATAAAACAATGACAAAAACAATGGCTTTTTAAAAATGAGATGCAGATATCCACATCAAAATGCCATTCATTGGATGCACAACATCATTAATCCATTCCAAATGTCAGTTTTCAAATCATGTGTTATATAGATGGTTCCACGGTGGAGACTAACAACATGACCATACCTACCACAACGATGCTCATTCAAATAAAGATGGGAGGAGGATGCACAGATGAGATATAGCAACGGTTCACATTGACAGAGCATGCTCTTTTAAGCTTGGTTACTCAGGAGGTAAATAATAATAGTAAACAATAATCGCATTGGATTGGATTTCTATAGATTGATATTGAATGGGGGAGGTGAGACAACATGAGACAGAGAATACACAAAGGAAAGTGTGACACTGAGAATATGCTACTAATCTAACATGACTCTGGGACGAGACACAATGGCTCTGTCCTAACATGGGGGGGCGTCACCTTCATCAGTAAATCCTACTTAAAAGTGCATCGTTAGCATCCGAGTTGCTAATCACTGTTGGATTATGGATCAATTAAATTCTATCCCTGAAGACGCAGATTATACTGACATTAGTTTAATTTTGGACAAATTTGCCAATATTGTTACAAGATAGTGAAACATTCGTGTTACTCAAAACACTCTACTTTTCCATTTGAGTAATTTAGCAGACTCTTTTATCCAGAGAGACTTACAGTAGAGTAAGTGTATGCATTTTCATAGTTTTATTTTGTGCTGGTCCCCCGTGGGACTCAAACCCACAACCCTGGCATTGCAAGCGCCATGCTCTACCAACCGAGTCCCTTTGCATTAACGTTGCACTTAAGTAAGGATAGCGATGATGACCCCATGGTTTGGAGACCATAGAAATAGAATTACAAATACCGCTTCTGATCACCGATCCACCCATTCTACTTAAGGATCCCCATTCTAGTAATTCTATTTCCTTGGTGGAGGCCAACTGCTGCCTATCTGATCTATGGTCTTTAGACTGTACCTCTGGAGAGAATCTGCTGCTCAAGGCAAGTCAAGCTGGCTGTGCTCCTAGTTCTAAGGTGGGCAAGAGGGACACCTGACAGCAGAGAGAGACAGTTACCACAGAGAGGAGAGAGACATGCAAGGGGTCAGGAGAGAGGACAAAGGTCAGGATGGGAGGATTATTTTTGTTTATACCCACCATGACCAAGTGTGTTTTATTTTATATTATGGGGTCATCTAACTGACTTGAAACCCTCCCACCCTAAGGCCTTCAGTACAACACTGTCATAATCAGGCGATAAAACATGTCGTAAACCGTCTTTACAACTAGTTAGCATAGTTTAGACACGATAGACTTATCTAGGCCCAAGGCAGAGGGTTCAAGTAAAGAGTTCAAATGTTTTGATAGAAACATGGAGCGAGTCTTAACTCTTAATACACCATTTGACAAAGCAAAGAAAATGTGTTCATGTTTTCTTCAAACTCTCCAATTGTGCAATAACCATGCGAAGGCAGCGATTATTCAGGCAGGTTTCCAAAGCATCCGTGTAAAGTTTTTTTGCGTTGTCAAAAAGTCCCTCTCAATCAGTGTAATCTTAATCTGCACATAATGACATGTGATACAGTAGCAAAGATATTCTGGTACTACCTAAACATTATTACAGAATAAAGTGTGAATACAATGAAATACTCCAAAACATATTTACAGTATGTTCGATAAGATTGTCGTCAGTACTCACTAGCGTTTGATATGTGCTGGAGCAATTGAGGGCCCTACTTTTTTCTAGTGTGGATATTTCTAGCCCATAACAAGTGATACGCGCATGTGTGCATACCAGTATGTGGTTTCATATGTAACTGTACAGATGTTATAGAGTATGTCAGCTGTGTGAATGGTGTGTGTGTGTGTGTGTGAGAGAGAGAAGGTAAACTTGGGGGAAACAGTACTCACTCTGTCCGAAACAGGGGGGGTCCACTGAGGAACCCATCCAGGATAGGGCTGCCGATGCCTGGGGAGGCTGCTGCTCCTCTTCCTTGCAGTAGTCAGCTAGCCAGGAGCTCTTGGTGAGGCTGTACTGCTCTGTGTGGCCAGGAGAGGGTGGTAGCAAGGTGAGGAGGACACTCAAATCCATACAAGGCCACCACTACAGACCACTCGGTCTCTGGCTTAAATACACTGAACAAAAATATAAACGCAACATACAACAATTTAAAAGATTTTACTGAGTTACGCTTCATATTGGAATACAGATACGTATGTTGGTCACAGATAACACATTTTTTTTAAAGTAGGGGTGTGAATCAGAAAACCAGTCAGTATCTGGTGTGACCACCATTTGCCTCATGCAGCACGACACATCTCCTTCGCAGAGTTCATCAGGCTGTTGATTGTGGAATGTTGTCCCATACGCACTGTCTGCCATCTGCCCGGGATTCATCTGTGAAGAGCACACCTCTCCAGCGTGCCAGTGTCCATCGAAGGTGAAGTCAGATACGACGCCGAACTGCAGTCAGGTCAAGACCCTGGTCAGGACGCTGAGCACACAGATGAGATTCCCTGAGAGTTTGTGCAGAAAGTCTTGGCTGTGCATCAGCTGTCCTGGTGGCTGGTCTCAGATGATCCCGCAGGTGAAGAAGCCAGATGTGGAGGTTCTGGGCTGGCATGGTCACACGTGCTCTGCAGTTGTGAGGCTAGTTGGAATTACTGTGAAATTCTCCAAAATGACATTGTAGGCAGCTTATGATAGAGAAAGTAACATTCAATTCTCTGGCAACAGCTCTGGTGAACAAATCCTGCAATCAGCATCCCAATTGCACGCTCCCTCAAAACTTGAGACATCTGTGGCATTGTGTTGTGTGACAAAATTGCACATTTTAGAGTGGCCTTTTATTGTCCCCAGCAAAAGCTGCATGTGTGTAATGAATGGTCATGCAGTTTAATCAGCTTCTTGATATGCCACACCTGTCAGGTGGATGGATTGTCTTGGCAAAGGAAAATGCTCACTAACAGAGGCAAAAACAAATGTGTGCACAAAATTTGAGAGAAATAAGCTTTTTGTTTTTTGATCTTTTAAACATGGGAACAAAACTTTCCATGTTGTGTTTATATTTTTGTTCAGTATATATCCGGGGCTAAAACCCTTTAGTTAAACATGGTGTGAAGAAGTCAGACACATCCAAAAAGGCACCCTTCACTACATAGCGCATTACTTTATACCAGAGACCCGTGGGACTCAGTCAAAAGTAGTGCACGACGTAGGGAATAGGGTGCCATGTCAAATGCATCCGGTGTCCATATAGTGGGCAGCGCAGGTCATACCCAGGAGGACAGAGGTGATGTTGACATCCAGTCTCTGCTTGGCACGGATGCCCATCTTCAGGCGTGGTGGGTGGAGGCGCCCTGCAGCCTGCTGCTGCCAAGTCAGGAAACAGGGCCAGGGCTCGATGAAGGGCTCCCAACCTGACACACACGTGAACATGAACACGGGCATAAACACAGAGATATGGATAGGAAGAGAGAGAAACATACAATGGAACAACGGTTCAGATCATTACAGGATCGTTTGGCTCTGGGTTACAGCTAAATGTTGTGACTGATTGGCCCCGGGACGTTCATCTCCAGCAGCTCACCTGACAGTTCTCTGTTGTAGTAGTCCCCTGACAAAGTGAAGCTGCCGTTGCCCTCCTGGGTCGAGCCGATCCGCTGCAGCACATACAGCCCTGCCATGGGAGTTAAAAGGAGAATGAGCTCTCAGATGACATTACATTGTTGTTACCTTACAGTATTAACACTGACTATAGTACGTACCACCTACATTATATTACACACACTATCAGTATGCATGTTATCTGTATATTAAGTAGCTATAGAACAAGTTTTCAGAAAGGTGAATGTTCCAGCTTCTGTCTGTTGCTTTCATCCAAACTCCCAAAACACACAGTGGAAATTACATGAAAAGGGGATTTCCTTCCACATATATGAAGGGCAAGGCGCTCAAACTGACGTGAGAAAGTGAACTCGGCCAGCGGGACATCACAGTCAAGACAGTCATCGATGAAGCAGATACACACGCTCTCCGCCTTGATCTCCACCCCGGACAAAGGGTGCGACGAGTGGCTGGCCGAGTCCGGGTCTGCTCTGCCCCGGGCCTGACCCACCATGGTCTCTGCATTCTCCAGCAGCCATGTGGCAGCCTGGTCCAGTTGGCCTGGGAGGGGACAGACAAGGTGGTCAAGTCCATACCGTGTATGAAAAGCACGGCCACATTCCATTCCTAGTGGGAGGAGATGTGACATTGTTAGAAAATTGTAGCTAGAGCCTCCTCACCTTTGCTCTGGATCAGGGCTCGTTTGCAGTCCTCCTTCCTGAAGCCTAGATCCTGTAGCCGAGTCAGCTGGCCCTCTGAAGTTAAACATATCACATCATACCAGGGTTATGGTAACAAGCTGTGCTACGCATCTTTTATTATTATACCGGAGTTATTACAGCTTGTGAGGTCAACACTCATGGGTCAGGAACAATCACAGAGCCAGTGGTAAAGAAAAATAAATGTTAACATGACTTTTCTAATATAATAGCTACGTAAACGCTATTCACCATATAACTCAACTACACCCCTGTAGGCCTCTGAGGTGACATACCTAGTAGGGCCTCGGTCTTGTGCCTGAAGTTGTCTTTCTGGGAGCTGGAGGGGTCCTGGTTGGCTGTGGATGGTACTACAAGGGCCTGGGTGCCTTCGGCAGTGTCGCTGGGCCCGGGAGAGCCGGCGGTGGGGATGGATTTGGCGATAGCCAAGAAGAGCTGAACGTCGTTGTAAGAAAGCCGGATGTCCAAAGCAGGGAACTGGATCTGTGAGGACAACAGAGACCCATTGACATTTTGCATGATCACAAAAAGTGTTCTAAGTGTTTTTTTCCTCTCCAATAAACCTGGGTTACGTTCAGTAAGTAGGCACGAAATAGTACAAAATGTGTCGAAACAGAGAATAAAAACAGGTGCTTTCAATGGACTTTCAGCAAATGTGTTCTCCCATTTAGTACCTACTGAACATTACCCCCCCATCCCCACCCCTGACTGAACCCTGACCTCCAGTAGAGGCGGAAAGTCTGCCATGTTGAAGGCGTCTAGCAGGCCAGAGCTGCTCTGGTAGGTGGGACTGCCACACAGCTCCACCTGCACGTTGACAGGGTCGATGATGGACAGGGCTGTCTCCTGCTCACTGCCAAGCCGACAGGAGAACACCTGGACATGGACAGGAAGACACCAACATGACAAAACAGCCTTGTGTAGAGAGTAAGAGTTGGAAAGAGGGCGCACCCCCTATCTTTGACATGATCACTTCTGTGACAGCTTCTGTACCCTCTAACTCTATGGAAGATAGAGTGTGTCAATTTGAATATGGGTCGAACTCAAACTGACATAGGGCTCTGTATTGAGTTAGTCGTCCAGTGGTTTCAGGACATAGTTGTGAAAGTAGTGGTCAGTCACCTCAATGCCGGCCAGGCTGCCAGAGAATGGTCTGTCCAGCAGACGTGGTTTGTAGGTGAGTACAGTAGTGCCCTTCAGAATGACGGCATTGGTGTCCAGACAAGACGAGTCCTCAACCACCACAAACTCAGTACCTTGGACAAAACATGTATTATCATTATGTATATTATTGAGATTACAGTCATTAACTAGTGGTGATAAAGTAGCATAAGAAACATCACGACTATGAGAGACAATTCAAATGATATCTGTGCTTGCCAATATCTGAATATCTATTGTATAACAGAGACTTACGGCAAGGGAGTCTGCCTGCTGTAGCTCCTCACCTGTCACGTTGATCTTGACTTCCAGGTACCGATCCTGCATGACGGGCACAGTGGACCTCTTCGTGACCACGCCGCTCTTGACTGTCTTGGGCATGACGGCACCTGTGGTCTCTGTGTCACTGCTGCCGCTGGGCCAGCGCTGGCGAGGCGCGCCATCTGCCCCCTTCTCAGTGGGCATGCGCAGGAAGTCCCGAACCAGCTGGAGCCAATCAAAGATGAGGAAAACACGCAGGTTGTTGAGGACAATGGTGAAACAGGACGAGTCTCTAGTGGACCTGACAGGAGAGAAAGAGAAGATAATGATTAGTAAATGTGGGTCTGTGTGTCTGTCTACGTCAGGGCTAAGAGCCAATTCATGCTTGAACCAAAAATGTGGTCGGAGGCGCCGCATGGATGGTGTGACGCAATCGCAGCGCCTTCAGAGGCACGCTGAGGCCAAATTGAGCTCTGTACCACATCGACATCCCCCTCTCAAATTTTGTAACAATGCGGAGGGTGACGGTAGGAGAGGGTGGGAGGTCCAATATAAACACAAGTTCATTTCATTGACAACTTCCATCACAAGAGCTGCGCTGCTCCGCAAGGCGCAAGAAGTATGAATGTCTTGACTTTTGCAGAGGCCGTATCATTGTAAATGCTGTACGGCCAATGCAGACGTCGGATTGACCAAGCAGCGCTTTTAAAGGGCCATGACCGTGTCCAAAATGGCACCTTATTACCTATGTATGTATCCATTTTAGATTTGCCAATATAGGCACAGACTTTGTATTTGGCATTTCACAAGGCTCTGTGCTTGGACCCCTGCTATTTTCTGCATACATGTTACAACTTCGAAATGTTATCCGCACCTGTAATGCAGCTCCAGCTGGAGTGTGGCCCGGTTGGTGCCCGTCTTGGAGGGCTGCAGGATGCAGTCGAAAACATTGTGCTTGCCCCTGCCACTGCTGCCTACGTCCATGCCAGGCCCGGTGTAACGGGTGTCATATGCCAAGAGGGAGTGAGACACCAGATTCACCGACTTGGAGCCGTTGGAGAAACTCTCAAACAACAGCTTAGACTTCATGAAATCAAACCTGCAGATAAGGAGAGGTGCGCTACAGTGAGGAACACCGGATTTGGATTGTCCGTTTACTTCCTGAATTGAAATTGACCCAAACCAATTGGCAAAAGTAAATACACAGAAAACATTTGATATCTCCTCATGCTCAAAATGAAGCGTTAATACCAACCTGGCTAGTGAGCATGGTTTCTGTCCCGTGGCGTTGGGGCTGTCCAGCAACTCCAGGCTGACGTTCATCATGTCCACCAGGACGGACAGGCTGGTGTACACATCACCACTCAACACCGTCTGAGGAAACACATGAAGTCACTCAGAAGAATCACTCTCAGAAGAACATTGTTAGTCAATTAAAAGTCTATAATTGGCAGTCAGCCACATTGCAGAGAGTATGCGTATGCGTGTGTACGTGTGTGCGTACTCACATAGTTGCTGGGGTCCTGCAGGTTGTACGGGCGGAGGAACTCCTCAACAGGCTCTCCTAGGTTGTTGTCCAGCAGGCCTCGGATCAGCTGGTAGCGCTCCAGGTCCAGGGAGCAGTGTACCGAGGACAGGCTGCCGTGGATGGACATGTCTGGTACCGTATGGCTCAGCGCACTAATCAATCAACCAATAATTCAGTCAAATCAACCAATCAATACTATATTTTTTTGTCCCACTTGGAAAAGTCATCAGCACACAGGAACAACTATTATTAATCAATAGTTACCAGCAACATACAAACACATACAACAAAGACAGTCAGTTTAACTCATTGAGAGATCCATTACCCCGCAGACAAAAATGGTAAGCAAGATAAAAAATTATGTAAGCAAGAGAACAGTAGTGTTGTTGCTGAAGCAAGCCCAACAATGTCTATTAGTGTCTATTAATGTCTATTATCTTTCATATTAGGCTCACCTGTCCAGGTTGCGCTCCACTTTGAGTTTGAGGTGGCAGCGCTCCTTGAGCAGAGATGCGGCGGTGCGGCGGACCGAGTAGGAGGGGAAGACCAGGTCTGAGTCAGGCTGCTTCCCTGCGGCGCTGTCCCAAGGCTGGCAGGGCAGACGCTCCGCAGCAAAGATGTCCATCTCCTGAAGGTCCAAGGCTATGCAGTCCAGCAGACACACATGATCCTCTGGGAACACACACACATCAAGAAGCTTATTCTGACTATTCATTTCAAGTATTTATTTATTGACTTGAAGTACAGCGATTCATACACATTTGCAGAGAATATATGAGTTTAGGGGTCACTGGGCTCACCCAGGATGAAGGGTGGGTCATCCTCGCCAGGGATCCTCCCAGCAGCGGGCTGGGCCTGGGGCCTTCCCAGGGTAAAACCAAAGGATGCGGGGGTGGAGGTGCTGCTAGAGGAGGTTTTGGGCTTCTCAGGTGACTCCTCCTCCTCCTCACTAATCGTTGCTGGTCCAGTCTGTGACTGGCTGTCCCTCACGCGATCCTTAGGAAGAACGATGAACTGCTTAATGAACGTACACTGTAACATCTGAAAGAACCATTGACATTAACCTTCTATTATTATTTCACATCTGACAAAACCTAATTTGCACGACAACTTAGCTAATGTTCCTCTATCATAGTGTCAGAAGGAACTGCTGCAATTGCTCTTCACAGCCTAAACAGTGAATTTGAAAAATCACTTTAAAGCGGCAATCAGCAGTTGAAACAATAACAAAAGCATCCTCCCTGGCCCTGTTTCTATAAAAAGCTGAGTGATGTGGCTAGATAAATGCAACCACTTTCAAATTCATAGACAGAGATATGGATGCAAAGACTGACCATCCATGATATCACAATTATAGTTTTAGCCATGTTGAGGCTATATAGTTCAAAAAAATAATAATTTTACATTCACTTTATTTGAAAACATTTACTTTATTTAAAAACAAGCTTATATTTTGGGTTCTAATGGGGTACGACAGTTGAACTAAACTAATGATGCATTCATAACATTTATACTTTAAGTCCAAAAATGCATGTAGCATCTGCTGATTGCCCATTTAAGTAAATGACCAGGAAAACACTGAATAAATACACAAATATATATATTTTTTAAAACACCCAGGCAATTGATCCAAGTGGTTCAGGATAGAAAACACACAAAGACTTAACCCTGAAAGTCCACAGAACAACCATCTGAGCTAGAGGGCAGACGGTTCACACCTCAAACCAAGCAGCACACCAAAAACATGCCCTTGTACCTTGTAGTGGGAAGGGTCCTTGTACGAATTAGCATGCAATATCAAATTCTTCACAAAACAAAATACAAAATGGTGATGAAACACGATGCTACCACATCAAACTCCACCTGAAGCAGTCATTACTTTGTTAAGAAAACAACTAAAGTTAGTACGAGTTAAGTATACAAATTTCTGTATTTCTGTATTTCCTCATACAGTGCTAGTATCTAGTGGCCACGTTCTCATGCTCAATTAAAAACTCAGAGAGGCCTGTATTCATAAAGCATTTTCCATTTGAATGTCACTAGTAAAGAGACATCAGGCTGGAGCGCACAACAACAATGCAAGTACGTATTGTACCACAAACGCTGAATACACAACGTAGACGCCAACGTAGGCGCCAGCGAACATCACACCTCATTCAAAGACTGATGGGGGATAAAGAAAAGTGCCATCAAAAAAGCAACCCTTGCTAATGAGCATTGTTACTGGAGAATGTTTGTGGTCGACGATTCTGCAGCCAAACAATGATGACAAAGTATGGATTTAGGGGTTTGCCATTTCAAACAGGTATCATATAGGCCTATAAAATGTTATAAATCATTGCATCATATTTGTCATATGAAAACATGTAGTAATGTAAAATGCTTCATAAATACGACCATATTAGTCCAGTAGCAGGGATGTGGACGACCGGTAGACACGCTGTCAGGACTCACCAGAGAGGGGAAAAAGGTATGGGCCATGGTAAGTTTCTCTACCTTGTCTCTGAGTGAGAAGGTACCATGGGTTCCAGCCGGCAGGAAAGAGTTATGGACGCGCAGCTGGCCCAGGTTGGCAACAATGAGGCGCGGCGAGCGCGAGCTCTCGGGGATGAGCAGCACGGGGGCGCCCGCCTCGATGTCCAGCAGCACACGGGACGCCCGCTGAGGTCGCTCACGAACCTGTGGGGAAGGAGGCAGGGATAAGTGGGGTGGTTGTCTTTTTTTAGCTTCTGCTAATGACATTAAGGTAGACTGGTATTTTCCTAGGATCAAATGGATAGGGGATTGAATACTACAGACTTGTCTCTGCTGACCAGGTGTAAAAGTGCTAAAGGACAATCTAAATATTCATTACATTAATTACAATTTAATCTTTTAAGAAAAAAATATATAAATTGTTTCTTCAGATACTTTGAATCTAAAATACATGTTGAGGCACATAAATGACAACTTGAGAGATTGGATGCCTCCTGGTGTGCTGGTCCAAAGCAGTGCCCTGTACCATATGTCAGTTGGGATTTAACAAGCAGGCTCAGTGTCCAGTCTGATCGCAACAGAGACAGCCATACTGTCTTGAGGTGACCCAAGGTCAACCTGACGGTGACGGTAGGTGACAACTTCCTGGGCTACCTGCAGCCATCTTAGTTGGCAGGGAGTACGACGGAATGCCAAAACGCCAGGGTAGACACTACAGTTCAATTAGCTATGTTTCATTGAAATGTACAGCTGTGTATGGTCTAAGAAGCAGTGAAAGTTGACAATGTTTTCAAATCACCAAGAGGTAGCATATATAATGAATGACAACAGTAGTGGATCACGGACACAGCCTTGAGGAACACTACAGCTTGAAACTGAAAAGCAGAGTGGACCCGAAGGCCGTACTCACAGCCTGGCCCTCCATTGCGGCTCTCTGCCTGCCCAGGACATCCTGCAGCTGAGTAAAGTGCTGAATGAAGGCCACAACCTCGGCCTGGAAGCGCTGCGTGTGGACATACTGCACCGAGGCCATCTGCAGAGACACCTTCATGTCACACTCCCGCTCAAGCCAGGGGTCAGGATCCCCGTATCTGTAGAGACACCACTAGTCAGTGAGATGCAGTGTTAAAACAATGAGAAAATTAAGGTCTATTTCTTTGTCAAAGACCACCTACAAGTTGTTTTATGCACCAGAGCTAGCTGTCAAGCTAATGTAGCTGTAGGGAAGTGATTCCTGTATAAAGAAAACCTAGCCTACTTGTGTATGTTGAAGACAAGGGCCTCTCCGCCTCGCGTGGTGAAGCGCTCCCTGTAGAGGTCACCATGTGGGGTCAGGTCACTCAGAGACAGGCTTCCAAGACTACCCTGCAATGCTAGGTCGCCATCTGAAATATAGGATGACATCACACTGCATGAGATGCAAACTCATTGTTCTTCAACAGTGTGATACAACAAACCATAATTTAAATACTTCATATGAATGTACCATGATTGATATTGTATTATATTCATACAACCATTTTTTCAATTGCTATGATTTAACTGTTGACATCTAAGTGCAACATTAAGTTGATTACCTACCAATCATTTCCCAGTGGGCAGACAGTTTGGAGACGCTAGCTTTAGCAAGCTCATTGGTTTTCTTGTTTAGCACAAGAGCAAGTGCATGGACCTGAGGAGGAAAACATGGTGTTAAATACATTGAGGAAAAGTATTCATGCTCACCATTGTACCTATATTTATTTAGATTTCTTGTAACTGTCACTACATCACCGAAAAGCCATGTCGATGCGTCTTCATTGCTGCTGCTGTGAGTACTGTACCTTGAGATCCAGTTTAGTGTTGACCACCTCAGCAACTTCCTCCTGGCTGAGGTCTGGGTACATGTCCCCCTGCTTGTGTGGGTTCCCAGGCTGGAACAGAGGATGTCCCGGCATAGGCTGCTGGGGGAAGGGCACCTTGATTGCGTGGTTGTTGGCCGTGGAGCCGATCCCGAAGAAGTCCAGGATGACCACCCATGTTTGCAGCGTGATCAGCACATCCAGACAGTTGAAGTCCACGTCGATGCTCCGCCCCACGCCACCGTATCGGCTCTGGAACTCTGGGTGGCGCGGGTCCACCAGCAGCAAGTTGATGTGAACAAGAGACTCGTCAAAGTCGGAGGGCGGAGGGTGTGGCGAAGGGGTATTGCGGGTGGGGGAGGGCGGTGGGGTGCTGGGGCAGGCAGGGTCCTTCTTGGGTCCGCTCTTACGGCTGGCGGCCGACGGGGTGCTGGGGTGTCTCTGGTACAGCTGGAAGACGTTCTGGGCCTCCTCCATGTGGGCAGGCAGCGAGCGGGGCATCTCAGGGTAGAGGGCGTTGGAGGCCGATGGGCACGACTGGGACAGGTATTCCTTGGGGCTGAATGTGGAGGGCTTGGGAGCACCCCTGGAAACCATTAGGTGCTTGTACTTGGACTCGGGGTTCTGCTCCAGGAGGTCCTCCATGAGGAGGGAGCGCAACGTGAGCTGGACAGACAGGCAGTTGGGGTGGTCTTTGGTAAAGTCTCCCTCCAGGTCCTGGAAGCGCAGGCTGACCAGCCCCTGGGAACCCTGGCTGAGGTCAGCGCTCAGCTGCACCTGGAGCTCTGCCACCCTGAAGGTGGCCCTCACCTGGGTGAAGGAGAGCGTCTGCATCGGGGGACTGTGGGATTGCAGGGGCTTGGGGGACGACAGCGAGTTGGACAGGGAGGCGTAGGAGAGGCCGATGAGCGGGGGGTCCCGGGCAAAGAGCCCACCCTGGGGATCTGGGAAGCGGTGGGGTTTGGTGGAGGAGGGGGTGGGGGGCGGCGGGGTGGGAGGCTGGCTGGGCGTCAATCTCTGGGGCTCAGTGAGGGGAAGGTTATCCAGTGTCTGTAGAACCTGCTCATACACAGGCTTGGCCAGGAACACCTGAGAGCACAAAGTCAAAACATCATCTAAAAACAAAATAGACAGTAAACATTTGCAAACCTCTACACTCATTGCAATAGAAAACACAACAGAAAAGATTTAATATCTATATTTAAAAATATTTAAGACATTTCATTCTACTCGGGTCATTTGATTCAGTCAAAGACGCAAAGAAAATACATTTGAGATGAGCAGTAAGTCACAAATGTGAGAAAAGTATACCTGTACTGCGTTGACAAACTTGCCCTCCACCCGAAGTAACCCTGTGCTGTTATAGGGCTCGTCTGTGGTTAGGAAGGTGAACTGGGTATCCTCATCAATGGGAGGAACTTTCTCCAGGGTAAACTGAATGGTGGTGTCTTTCAGAATATGGAAGGCTGAGAGAGAGAGAAAAGTGGGAGTTATCATAACAACCCAACACAGTAATACAACAATACAGTAACTCTAAATATAGCAAAACAATGGAAAGGAAATGGTGGGGAAACTCTTCACTTCCCATTCTAATAATTTCTCCTCACCTTTTCCCCGACTCAGATATTCAAAGAAGTCATGGCGAGTAAACTGTGGCTCGTCCTGATTGATATTTCCGTTGTGAGAAGGAGATTGGTTAGAGGAACTGCTGTCAGTTCTAGCTACCTTCCTCAACACAAGGTGACTGGTATTGAGTGAGTAGAGCCGGATATCCTTCACTAGCACCTGTAGTCTCTCCCCTTCCGAGTCCTGCCCGGCAACAAAGTTCTGGATGGTGATACTCCCCAGGTGACCCACCAGGAGCTCGGGGTGACCAGGTTTACGGGGAATGGACACGACTGGTGACTCGATGCTGACATTGAGGATCAGCTTGACCATAAACGAGTCTATGGTGGGTTCTTCCTCCTGCACGCTCAAATCCTCTTCATCCTCAAACGGATAGTTGCTCCAGTTGCTCTGGCTCTGGGTCCTGGAGCGCCGCGACGGCGTCTCGAACAGGGAGACCATGCCACTGTACTCGGCCGTCTTGGTTGCCAGCACCGTGGACACCTTGGTGGCGGCTGTCTTGAGCATGGAGCGGAAGTTGTCCTCCAGCTCGTTGGCCGAGAGGCTCAGCTCCTTCAGGAACTTGGCGGAGTGGTTGTAGTGCAGCGAGGCCATCTGCAGTGTTAATGAGCACTCCCCCTGGGAGCGCTCCAGAAGTCGGAAGTTCAACGCCTCTGAGGGGGCTCCTTCAGAGCCACAGAAGAAGGCTACGCCTCCTGCTGCCGAGGGGTCGTCTTCTACGTTGCCAATGCTGACCACAAACTGGCTCCGTCCGCCCTCCTGGGTCAAGTCTACTAGCTGGATAGAGCCCAGCGAGCCATTGACATCCAGCCGGCTGCCCATGGACACGTTGACCTTAGTGCCATTGACACTGGCCGTGGCGATCTTCAAGCCTTTCTTCTCTCCGCCCAATACACTGCCAGTGGCCACAGTCCTCAGCAGCAGCAGGTTCAACCTGTGGATCTCCACAGTCAGCTCCTTGTTCTGGTCGTAGGTGGACTGGTAGGTCTCCTCCTGACCCTCCTGGCCCTGGCCCGCCGGAAGGGGCGATGGCTGCTGGGCCAAGGGGCTCTCCTCCTTGGGGAAAGACTTCTGGAGGAACTTGAGCAGCTCCACCATGGTCTCCGGGTTGAGGATGATGTCCAGGTTGTTGACCTGCATAGTGGTCACCTGGAGGGAGCTGTCCAGGTTCATGGAGGGGCAGTCGGAGCTGACAAACTGGTACTCCAGTTTGATGAGGGCCTCCTGGTCTCTGAGGAAGGAGCTGAACGGGGAGGATCTGTCAAAGAGTAACCCAGAGGAGGAGTCTCGGTGGAGGGCAGGGTGCTCGGGCGACATCCCTTCGGGCCCGGCCGGGGAGGAGGGCTGGCTCTCTCGGAGGCTGCCAGTAGGCACATCGAAGCTCAGGTGCTTGTGGGAGGCCACCAGGAGGTCAAAGTCGGAACCATAGGTCTGTAGCGTGTCCACCAGCAGCAGGCCATGGACGGTGAGGGACACCTCTGCGTCGTAAGGCCGCTTCACAAAATGGGCATTGGTGCCGAAGACCTTAAGGACGGAGATGTATCGTCCGTTGCTCTCCACGCCCAGCTGCATGTAGTTGATGTTGAACTTAGCCAGGAGGAGGCGTGACTCCACCAGGACCTCCCTCGTGTGCTGCTCCAGTGTCATCACGCTCTGGGTAAGGTTCTTGGCCGAGCCCTGGAGCTTCCACTGGCTGTCCTCCCTCTGGAAGATCTTCTCATGGCGCAGGTTGGAGGGGTCAGGCGTCTTGACGCTCTCTGCTTTCTCCTGGCCCTCGTCCTCCTCAGCTGGGCTGCCCAGTCGGGCCAGGCAGCTCCTGAGGGCGGTCATCTTCTCCAGGTTGATGTGGACCTTAAGATCTGGCAGGGTCCCGGAAAGCACAGCCCCAGGGAGCTGGGGGTCGGAGGTGTAGCGCAGCCTCTGCTCCAGCTCCAGCAGCACGTTAAACTTCTCAACCACGTGGGTGGGCCCCACCTCGCTCTCCTGCAGGTGCTTCCAGTTGTCTTTGTAGCGTCCCACCATGATCTGCAGGTCCTTGAAGGACAGAGAGTACTTCTCGTAGAGGTTTCTGCTGAAGGCCTGGACCCCCTCGGGGGATTTAAGGCTTGCGAGCTGGGGGTACTTGTTCTGGTCTTTGAACTCAGTCTCCATTTCAGGGGGTGGAGAATTTGGGGGTGTGGCCAGCGGAGTCTGGTACTCTTCATCACTGTTATACTCCTCCCCCTCCGGCTGAGTGGTCTTCGACTTTGTTTTAGTGTCATCTTTAAAGAGAAAATAAAACGTACATTTTAAACAGAATATCTTTAATACAATATAGACAAAGAAAAATTACAGAAAGAACTTCCTGCTTATTACTTATCAACAACAACCATTTTACAAGACTGCAGACTGTGCTTAGTCTACCTTTGAAAGAATCAGCTTAGTCAAATGTGTTGTGCGAAGATGTGAGCTAATTTTACCTTGTGAGTTAGTGAGGAGAATCCGTCCCAGGTCAACCACCACTAACATGGGGTCTTGTGACTGGAAGTCATCTGGGAAGATCACCTGGGGGGCACAGATATCCAACTTCATAGTCCAGCGCTTACTGTTCTCCTGTAATGTCAAATAGAGCAAAAGTACAAAGTCACACACAACATTAGTATAAACCAATTACAGACACTTAAAAAAGGGGGGAATTATTTTTCCAATATACAATAACCATTAATTATGTGATAAATGATCATATCATCAACTTCATAGTTCAACTACAACATTAGATTGACACATGGTGTGAGAGGAAAGAAGTCAAAAGTTATTACAATGAACTCTCCCACTAGTAGCTGGTCGAGGGTTTGTCTGATCTCCGCCTTGGTCTGCATCTTGAGCTTGTTGTATTGCCTCCTGGCAGCTTCCGCCACTCTCACCTCCAGCTCCGACTGGTACCCAAAACCTGACAAACAGACCATAATATCTTTTAAAACCTTTTATTTTCCTCAGAATGGAAATGTTGTATCCTGAGCACATGGTAAATATAGACTACAGTGCTAGACACAGCCCTTACATCCCACCCTTCTGGCTCATCAGCAAAAGGGCAAACAACACTGCCGTGTGGTGGATAAATACAGTGCCTTCGGAAAGTATTCAGACCCTTCCCTTTTCCACATTTTGTTACATTACAGCCTTGTTCAAAAATAGATGAAATGTTTTCCTAATCAATCTACACACAATACCCCAATAAAGACAAAGCGAAAACAGGCTTTTAGAAATGTTCGGAGCAAAGTACAGCGAGATCCTTGATGAAAACCTGCTCCAGAGCGCTCAGGACCGCATCCACTGGGGCAAAGGTTCACCTTCCAACAGGACAATGACCCTAAGCACACAGCCAAGACAACGAAGGAGTGGCTTTGGGACAAGTCTCTGAATGTTCTTAAGTGGCCCAGCTAGAGCCCGGACTTGAACACGATCAAACATCTCTGGAGAGACTTGAAAATAGCTGTGCAGCGACGCTCCCCATCCAACCTGACAGAGCTTGGGAGGATCTGTAGAGAAGAATGCGAGAAACTCCCCAAATACAGGTGTACCAAGCTTGTAACGTCATACCCAAGAAGAATTGAGGCTGTAATCATTGCCAAAGGTACTTCAACAAAGTACTGAGTAAAGGGTCTGAAAACTTGTGATATCAGTTTTTTATTTTTAATACATTTGCAAAAATGTCCAAACCTGTTTTTGATATATATGTGTGTGTATATATACACACACACACGCACACACACACATATATATATATACATACACACAAGGTGTGTGTATATATTTTTAAGAAATTTGCAAATATGTCATATGCACACAGATTATTTCACTTATAATTCACTGTATCACAATTCCAGTGGGTCATAAGTTTACCTACACTAAATTGACTGTCTCTTTAAACAGCTGGAAAAATTCCAGAAAAGTATGGCATGGCTTTAGAAGCTTCTGATAGGATAATTGACAATTGTAGACCTCCACAAGTCTGGTTCATCCTTGGGAGCAATTTCCAAACGCCTGAAGGTACAACGTTCATCTGTACAAACAATAGTACGCAAGTATAAACACCATGGGACCACACAGCTGTCATACCGCTCAGGAAGGAGACACGTTCTGTCTCCTAGAGATGAACATACTTTGATACGAAAAGTGCAAATCAATCCCATAACAACAGCAAAGGACATTGTGAAGATGCTGGAGGAAACAAGTAAAAAAGTATCTATATCCATAGTAAAACGAGTCCTATATCGACATAACCTGAAAAGCCACTCAGCAAGTAAGAAGCCACTGCTCCAAAACCTCCATAAAAAAGCCAGTCTACGGTTTGCAACTGCACATGGCGACAAAAATTGTACTTTTTGGAGAAATGTCCTCTGGTCTGATGAAACAAAAATAGAATTGTTTGGCCATAATGACCATTGTTATGTTTGGAGGAAAAAGGGGGAGGCTTGCAAGCCAAAGAACACCATCCCAACCGTGAAGCACGGGGGTGGCAGCATCATGTTTTGGGGGTGCCTTGCTGCAGGAGGGACTGGTGCACTTCACAAAATAGATGGCTTCATGAGGAAGGAAGATTATGTGGATATATTGAAGCAACATCTCAAGACATCAGTTAAAGCTTGGGTCTTCCAAATGGGTCTTCCAAATGGACAATGACCCCAAGAATACTTCCAAAGTTGTGGCCAAATGGCTTGAGGACAACAAAGTCAAGGTATTGGAGTGGCCATCACAAAGCCCTCAATCCCATAGAACATTTGTGGGCAGAACTGAAAAAGTGTGTGCGAGCAAGGAGGCCTACAAACCTGACTCAGTTACTCCAGCACTGTCAGGAGGAATGGGACAAAATTCACCCAACTTAATGTGGGAAGCTTGTGGAATGCTACCCAAAATTTGAACCCAAGTTAAACAATTTAAAGGCAATGCTACCAAATACTAATTGAGTGTATGTAAACTTCTGACCCACTGGGAATGTGATGAAATAAATAAAAGCTTAAATAAATCATTCTCTACTATTATTCTGACATTTCACATTCACTGACGTAAAACAGGGAATTTTTACTAGGATTAAATGTCAGGAATTGTGAAAACTGAGTTTAAATGTATTTGACTAAGGTGTATGTAAACTTCCGACTTCAACTGTATGTATGCATGTACATACGTACACACACAGAGAGAGAGAGATATATAGATGGATATATATATATATATATATATATATATATATATATCCATCTATATATATATATATATATATATATATATATATATATATATATATATATATATATATATATATATATATATATATATCTTACCTGAGGTGTGGACTCTTCCTTTGTAGAAGAACTCAGTGACTTTCTTAATGGCCTGAGGGTTGTAGATGATGTTCAGAGGGCTAGTGTTCACCTCCAGTCTCCGCTCAAATTTACACCTAACCGGGTTGCGCTCGTATATCATCTCAAACACAGGGGACGCCGATGACTCTGAGCTAGGGACTGGCCAAAAAAAGATCAACTTTTATTGTATTTATATTCCATTTCATGAAATAACATTCATTAATTTAACAAGTGATTCATGCATTTTGCAATCTTCTTGTAAACTTAAACACTCACCTGAGCTGCTTGTTTCAGCACCGCTAGGCTGGCCAAAAGGCTGGTTTATGGCAACCACAACCTGGTCCTTTTAGGAAGATAACAATGACAGATTAATATTCTGTACATATAGCACAGGTTCAATCTATTCACATGTTCAACTCAAACGGGCCTGCTACTCCCTCACCGGTTTGGGGGAAACAAGGAAGGGGAAGATGGTGCCCTGGGTGGTGAGGTCTCTGAGGAATAAGCCCCCCAGCTTGACAGAGAGAAGAGAGGACTCCGAGCGGGGCAGAGACTCCACTCCCACCTTCACCTCTGAGATAAGGAGACACCGTTACAGCATTGCTCAGGGCAAACCATCAATCATTATCACACCGCACCCACTACCCATATGAGCATGCATTCTCAATCAACTTATGTTCTCAAACAAATATCAGTATTTGGGAGAGGAGTCACCTATAAAGTAAATCTGCATCCGAAATGGCACTCTATTCCCCTATGGCTCTGGCCAAAAGTAGTGTGCTATATATAAGAAATAGGGTGCCATTCTGGACACCATGCTGTACCTGAGAACTTCAACTCGATGACGCCGCTCTCAGCTCCCCTCTTGTCTTGGTGGAAAAGGGTGACGGCTCCCTTCTCCAGTTGGAACTCTAGCCGGGCAAAAAGGTGGTCTCTCCTGGTGAAGGTGTTGAGGGTCTGAGAGTCCTCCAGAGGGTCAAACAGATCCTCCTCTGTACAGGGAACAGAGAGGGACACCATCTGGTTGATTAGGTTGGAACCGACTGAGTCATATGGCACTGTGACTTTTTGTCCCTTACAGTGGGATACAAATGTATAGGGAATAGGCAAGGGGGAAAGCAACCATTTTCAACTGAGAGAGTGTGAGGTCCTTAAAAGACACAGACTGCATCTGTACTACACACCAACATAGCATTTGCTGTCTTTAGTATTAAAGGGCTATCCCAATATTTTGACTACACTCACTCAATGGCAACATACATAAAATGTTTTGTTCCACGATCCGGGAGAAAAGCTCTCAGGGTTGAATCCCAACTACAACTTAAAATGTTCAGTCTCCCATTGACATCAATGCATGACTAAGTGAAAGTTAGAATTTGCCCCTTAGTGCTTACCCAGCATATCCCAGGTGCCAGGACCTGGTAGGAGCTCATCAGGGCCCGTCTCAGGGTACGCTCCGTACCAGCCGCCCCAGCCAGGGAACCAAGACTGCAGGTACTGGATCATGCCAGAGCTGCCACTCTTGGGGATGGAGCTCTCTGTGGGAGAACAGGGTGGTGGGCTCTCAGCGATAGGTTCTCTCACACTCTCTGCGATTTCCTCCTGTTTGCGGAAGCAGTCGTGGACAACTCCCCTAAGGCTCTGCAACTCCTCCAGATTCTGCTCATCCTCCACTCTCTGCAATTCACACTCCTCCGGGGGGGTGAGGGGGGCTCCTTTAAGCCTCTGGAAGTAGAGGTTGGTGTAAAGCTGGGCGTCCCGTGCCCTCTGCAGGGCAAACTCCCAGTTCCCCCTCCGCCTCTGCTCTCGAATCTCACTCAGGTTGGCCTGGATGGCAAACATCCACCAATGCCGGCAGTTTCCGATGACGGGGACTTTGGGTCTCCACTGGCGGAACATCATCTCCCTTTCCCTGCGGTCCAGCTCTTTGAGGAAGGCCATGATCTGCTGGTACTGCACCTGTGACAGTCGTAGGGATAGAGGCTTCAGCTGAACCTGGCCCTCGATGCGGGGCACGTTGCGAGACCTCAGAGGCTCCTTGGAGGCGTTCCTCCTCAGCAGCACCGAGGCACACACCGGCTCAAAGATATACTGGTGCTCTCGGCTCTGCATGCACTTGGTCATGGCCTCCTGAATCTCATTGGCGGGGAGATCGCCCAACATGCTCGACACTGTGTCCCAATAGACGCTGAATTCTTTAATCTCCAGTTGCTTTTGCCGCATGAGCCTTTGTGCCTGTTAAGAAGGAGGAACACACTCACTATTAGATAGAGCAGCCAATACCCACTTGCTATGGCAAGCGATGTCTGACTGGCACATGTTTCTTACCGGTTCTATTGAAGAGTTCTGTGCAGATACGTTGTTGATGCAGACACCAAAGCAAAATGGCTTCCCTGGGTTGGTCAAGTCATCCTCAAATCGCAAGTGGACATCTTGTATCTTTAGCTGAAGAGGAACCCCAAAGGGAAAAGTCAGTTCTGATTCTAAACACAAGTCAAGTGGATTGCAATGACATGTCCCAAAGGAATGTGATATTTTACCTCGATGTTCTCCACGATCCTGGTGACTACAGAGGCAGTGACAGAGTACCAGTAGGACTCTCCTTTCTGTTCACACTCGCTCTGAGGGAAAGGTACATCAATCAAAACATCGACTAGTTGTCTAATGAGCAACATGTCCCTATCATTACAATGCTGAAGATACTGTACATATCACAATCATATGTAAACTGCGGCTTGGTGGACCTCTTGGATACATATAATTTCACAGCAAAAGTAGGAAGCAATCCACTCTTCACTGCAATAGCATAATACAATGATTCCAAAAGTAAGGCCATATTGATTACATGCAATCAATAAATCACATTTATAAGATAAAACACAGGTCACTAGCATTAGTCTTTAAGTACAGTAATGCAACTGTCTACATACAAACACTGAGTTTTCAAAACCTTATTAACACCTTCCTAATATTGCGTTGCGCACCCCCACACCATTTCCCTCAGAACAGCCTAAATTTGTCGGGGCATGGAATCTTAAAGTTGTCAAAAGCATTCCACAGGGATGCTGGCCCATGCTGACTCCAATGCTTCCCACAGTTGTGTCAAGTTGGCTGGTGGACTGGTCTAGATACACACGGGACACTGTTGTGCGTGAAAAACCCAGAAGCATTGCAGTTCTTGACAAAAACCGGTGCGCCTGGCACCTACTAGCATACCCTGTTCAAAAGCACTTACATTTTCTGTCTTGCACATTCCACCTCTGAATGGCACACATACACAATCCATGTTTTAATTGTCTCAAGACTTTAAAATTATTCTTTAACCTGTTTCATCCCCTTCATCTACAGTGATTGAAGTGGATTTAACAAGTGACATCAATAAGGGATCATAGCTTTCACCTGGATTCACATGGGCAGTCTATGTCAGGGAAAATGCAGGTGTTCATAATGTTTTGTATACTGCATACATACACAGTCTACAGATAAGAATACAGAAGAGACTGATTCTTGCCACCATTCCCACACACCTTCCACTTGTCCTCTAGTGCCTTGAGCAGCTGTTTCTTGCGTTCGCGCTCGGCCTCCCTCTCCGTCTCCTTGTCATACTCCTGGGGTCGGACCGGGCCGATGATGAGGTTGAGCTGGGACATGGAGATGACCCAGGGGTCACTGTGGGGCCGGTAGAACGGGATCTGGAGTGTGATCTTCCCAATGAAGCCTGGAGAGCGAAAGCATGGTGTAGCATGAAGTACTACAGTACTCATAATTCTCTGTGTATTGTGTCTTGATTTATCTTAGTAAAGAAGTTACTGAAGATAACAATGGTGCCCCTTCTCCTTATCAATACACTAACTTCAAATCAAATAATGAAGATAAACGACATAAAAGCTGAGATAACATTCATTTGAAGTGACTAAATGAACATTGCTCAACCTCAAATAAGTGTTGCTGTTGTGTATTTATTATTGTATGTCTAAGAACTGTAGACTGTTGTCATACTAATCACTGTGCTGCACTGACTACACAGCCACTTACCATCCAGCTAGTCTTAACAATTAAACCAATCACTGGTTTGGTTGAAAGAAAGGCATGTTGAACCATTTATCTTTATCTTGGCCAGGTCGCAGTTGCAACTAGCTTCCCTGGTTAAATAAAGGTGAAAAAAATAATGTTTTTTATTTATTTCCTTTGCGATTATGGGTGCATGCTTGTTACCAGACTAAATAACACTGATTGTTGACATTCTTTTAGTGAACAAAAGGTCAAACAAGCAGTATTGATCAGCAAGGACTGGAGATAAGTGTGGTGAGTGCCCAGGAATGAAGGCCAATCTTTTGCTCAACTCATAATAACTCATATTGGGCATATTGAGTTTAATTCTATATTTTTTTTTATATAGTTCTTGTGAATGTTTTCAATGATAGCCTGACTGATAAAATGTTTTTTGATGGATCACTCACCTGCTTTGACCTCAAAGGGCAGATCAAACTCTCGGAGGGCATCTTTCCTTAAGGGAAGGTTCTCCAGCTCCACCGCCCCTAGGAAGACAAGGGTTTCAGATACAGTGCTACAGCTACAGTAAATGCATGATACATTATGATTATGCTATATTGTATACTGCAGGGATTCTGGTAGCATAGCACGTTGAAGAGCTGTCAAATTCAATGAGGGTAAGAGCGAGGATGATGTCATCATAGAAACTGATGGTGGACACCCTGAGGCAGCCAAACGGACAGACAGACAGACAGGGTACCTTTGAGGAGGGCGATGGAGAGCTGGTCTGTATTTAGGTTGCTGACATATTTGCCTAGGTATGTGTTGAGTACCCAGGCAACAAGTCCCTCCAACATTATGAGGGGTCAGGGAGAGGGAGTGGGGCTTTGTGGGGAAGGTGTGGGGGGAAATCTTGGATGAAAAGGTCTGGAATCTTGGAGTGGCAGCCTCTCCAGAATAACATGAAATCTGGTTAAAAAAAAAAGGTAAAGACAACCAAACATTAAAGCAGCATGGCTCGAGTCCTCATTCTATAGTGAACTGGTATGAGGCAACACACATTATTTAGAACAAAGTTATGTTGCAATGCAATCTTAACACCTGATGGTGCTCTTCACAACAGTCATACGATGGCAGTTTCCCTGACAGCTAGCCTAGATACTAAATCTGACAGTAGCCAACTAGCATGCTACCAACTTTCCAAAACATTGACTCAAGTTTGGCATTCATTTTAGAGCTAACTCTACACAAATGCCAAGCTAATGTGCCATTATTCAATGTCATTTCAGCAAGCCAGGACACCCACCATCTCAGATTGTTCTGAAATCGTTTCTGATTTTATCTGAGAAATTAAGCTAATGGATTGCACCCAAATTGGACATTTGTATAGGATTCATATAATATTTAATAAATATAGAACCCAACATCCAATTTGGACCAAACTTTTTCTAACAGTGAGTAAGACATGAGGAATCCAAAGAAATTGTCAAAATCCACCCATGGACCCCACACACCCCAGCCAATCCCAACTACGAGTATACAGTATTAGTTTTCTATGTCTGACAAGTAGTATGGAACTGTGGCTCAGAGTATTGTTTCTTCATCAGAGAAATGTGTCATTGAAGTTGTTAGATTTATGTCATATTCTGCATCCTGTTAATACCAAGTTCTAAAAACTAGATGGTGCTGTTCCTGCTATTAGGTGATTTTTTTTGTTTTTTGTGTGTTTTTTTTTTACATATTAGTTTAAGCAGTCTATGGACAAGGTATGACAGCAAATCATGCTTTGGTTTTGTTTACCTGGCCAATGTTTTAAACGCAAACGTTTTATAATTTGTAACAAATCCAATGCATGCCAATGGTACTTATATTTCCATTTTCAAAATTCATATCCAAATCTATAAGTAGCATTATTGCCTTAATTCATTTTCAGATACTTTAGGATGATTTGAACATTAAGTGTGAAAATACTAACATAGGTAGCATTGAATTGCATTGGTTTTGTGCCACAAATGCTAAAAGGTTTGCATTTGGAACAGTGGCGAACAAAAGCATGAGTTGCTGTCATACAATGTCAATAGACTGCTCACAGGCTTAGGAAACCAATGTCATTTTGTACTACCCTGTTAGCATTGAGAGGGGGGGGGGGGGGGGTTCTTTCAAACTTTTCACCTAATAGCATGAACAGCACCATCTATTGATCAGAACCTGGTAATATCAGGATGTATGATGAGACATAAACCTAACAACTTCCATTACCATTTTTTCTTAACAGGGGAAAACGTCACCAAATTAACTGGGAATTCATTACATAGGATGAAGAAACAATGCTCAGAGCCGCACCTCCATACTACTTGTCAGACACAGAACTGTTACTATATAATTGGTTGTTCGGGTGGGATTAATGTGGGTGTCCATGGGTGACGTTTGACCATTCATTTGGATTCCTCATGCCTAACCCATTGTTAGAAAACAGTTTGGTCCAAATCGGATGTTGGGTATTATATTTACTTAATATTAATATATGAATCCTATAAATTAAAATGCAATCAATTCTAACATAAACGATTTCAGAACAATCAGATGGTGCGTGTCGAAATCCTCTTGTGTTTTTTGAAGTGGATAACCCTAACGCCAGACTAGATTATAGGCAGATATCACAGGTTGTTTCTGTTTTGACAACGATGGCTACTGTGTCACTACTTGGATAAATCAGATAACGTAGTTAGTTAGTTATGGCTAAAGTTGCCAGCCCAGCTGCCAATGATTTTAGAAGACAACTTACCTTAAGCTAGCTAGTTAGCTAGCTAGTTGTTAATGTGTTTGTGCCCATGATACAGCTAGTCCGATGCGATGTGTCAAAAACTCAAGAGAAAAGAATGACAGTCGAAAAGCGCCGTTAGCTAACCACCTAGCTAGCTAGTTATCTTACGTAGCGCTCTATTCAAAAGCCTAGCATGAAAAGTGACTGGGTGAACAATGTCCTTGCTAGCTACCTAGGACAGTCACCCACCGTTAGGGCGAAAGGCAAAATAAGTGAAAAGTCCTCTGTCAAAAACTCAACACAGGAATGCAGACAGCACACACACTCGTCGACAAGGAGAATGCTAGCTAGCCAGCTAAACTGGCCAGGCAAGCTTCGTTGGATCTTATAGCATTAGCAGAAAGACAAGAGCGAGTAGACAGTCCTTGCTGAATGTACCGAAAGTTAGCCACAGGACGTGAAGCTAGCTAACTGTGATCATAAACGTCTTCAAATTTTGTTTCGGACTTCACCCCCACTAGCTGTCAGCAAAGTCGCGGGCATTAGCTAGCTGCAGGTTTGCTTCCTTGTTTGGCAAACGTTCCAACGGGGACTTTCCTGTCACGTGATAAAAACAAATACGTTTTGAGACATCATGCACCGCTAGCCACTGAGGACCCCTAGTGTCCGGAAGTGAAATTGATCTGAGATTTTTTTGATTGTCTCATATTTACTATGGGCCTGAGCGACACTAAATTCATCAAGAATTAAACATTTGAGCCCATTTCAATTTCCTCAGAAATAGCAATTATGTCATTTGTGGCTCAACAGTTGACCAAAATGTATTACTATAGCTTTCCCATACAGATGCATTTAATTATGTGATCCTGCTATCTAGCTATCATCACAAGGGGGTGCAATTTGTCCATCAGTTATTGGTGCTACAGTCTGATCTACAAATCACCTGGCATACCAAACTTTCCAACATTCAAAATGTCAGAAACTAAGGAGCTTTTATTTCCAGGCATTAGGCTGATACATTGTAGCCTAGTTGTGGCATATTCCATGGGGAAAATAAATTACAATAGACCATAAACTGTTTAAATTGATGACATTTGACTAATTCAACCAAATTGCCACAGTGAAACACAGTCATGTTGATGAATTAAGTTGAAATAACGAGGATACTATGTTGACAAAACTCATCTTTGGCCGAAGTAGATGTCCAAAGTAGAATTTGGAGTGGGTGTGTTTGGAGTGGGTGTGTTTGCCAGGAGCTGTATCTTAATGAGTCGAGAGGAAAGAGGAAAAGATAGCTCAGTGCCGTCCATTGAGGTTTCAAGACACCCTTGAAGAATATAGCCTATAACTGGTATAATTTCATTCTTTTAGGTTTTCATTTTGTCTTTTAACATATTTTTATGATTGAAATGTAAAACATTTAATGGTATTTCTGTAACCTTTCTTTTTTATTTTACTGTAAATTGTTTCAAAAAGTCAAAATGCACTTGTAAACAAGTTTGATTTGATTCTCCTACTACATGCTGCAATAAGTTGGCCGGTGCAACGTTGTCACTGGAAAAAGTGTCCAGTTTGGGCTGTTCTATAGTAGGTTTACAGAAATGCAATCTTGTGAGACCAAGTGCCAATTCTAATCCCAGGGCAACATTTACGTCTGGACTAACACCATATCCATTAGATTCCCATGATTCCCCCATCCTCCATCCATCTCTACTGTCATCATCTACAATGACTCCCGTTCTAGGCCCCACTGTGTTTCAAACCCCTTGTGTAATTACTTGGCTGGCATGATCCCAAGAGTTCATCAGATAACATATACACACACAGACAGACACGCACACACATGCATGCACACACACAAAACCTAAATCTTAATGATTTCCTACTTACTTTGGCTGTAGTCGATTCACCAGGAAAGGATATAGTTCCCTTACTAAGATACTTAATGATGTTAGGTTGAAAATGGATTGGTGTATTGTTTCAAATAATGTGGTTAAATTAGTTATACAAGGGCCGAGACATACAGATAAGAGTAAACAGTGTAATAATCCCATAATTAAATACAACACATTAATTATAGCATATCTATGGTAATAACCGCACTAGGTCTCCCCTATAGTATATTCTGCAAGCATAACCCCCCATGTTTCCCCAACTCCCATCACCGTCCAGCAGCATTTAGTCCTGGCAGATGTGAATCTTCCCACAACACTACCCCCATAAACCCACCCCCACTCACTCCACAGGCTGGTCCTGTGCCACCACATAATCCAAGGCAAACCCACAGGGTCAAAGTAGGCCATCTGTTCCAGCTCACAGATCTGTAACCCTCCACATCTACGAGGCGAGGAAAGGGGAAGATGGGAGGCCCACTCACCCTCACCCAAACTGGCCCTAATGGGAAAGGATTGATATTGTTCTCATTTCTATTTCTCTCTCTCTCACACACACACACACACACACACACACACACACACACACACACACACACACACACACACACACACACACACACACACACACACACACATGAGATGATTTTAATCAAATCAAATTGTATTTGTCACATGCAGCAGATGTAGACTTTAGTATGAAATACTTGCTTACGAGCCCTTACCAACGATGCATTAAAAAAATTCTAATAGAAATAAAAATAGCAACACAAAAGGAATAAAATACACAAGAATTGAGCTATATACAGGCAGTACCAGTACCAGATCAATGTGGAGCTATATACAGGCAGTACCAGTACCAGATCAATGTGGAGCTATATACAGGCAGTACCAGATAGAAGGTAGAAGATACTGTATGTACATAAAGGCAGGGTAAAGTGACTAGGCATCAGGATTGATAACAATACAAGTCAAATAAAGAACAGAGTGGCAGCAGCATATGTTTGTGTTGGTATGCGTGTGTATATGTGTTCGTGTTGTGTCGGTACGCGCGTGCGTGTTTGTGTTGTGTCAGTATGCATGTGTGTTGTGCGTGTGTGCGTATGTACAGTATTGTATGTGAATGTGTGTGGGTTTTGTGTGAGAGTGTAGTGTGTGTGAGTAAGTGTATGTTATAGTGTCTATATTTAGACTTGTGAGTCAGTGTAAGGTAGGGTCAGTGCAAGTAGTCCGGGTAACCATTTAATGAACTATTTAGCAGTCTTATGGCTTGGGGGTAGAAGCTGTTTCAGAGCCTGTTGGCCCAAGAGCCGATGCTCCGGTACCGTTTGCCGGACTGTAGCAGAGTGAACAGTCTATTGCTTGGGTAGCTTTAGTCTTTGGAAGTTAGTGGGGCCTTCCTCTGACAACGCTTGACATAGAGGCCCTGAGCTCGGCCTCAGTAATGTACATGACTATATACAGGAAGTACCATTACCGAGTCAATCTGCAGGGGTAAAAGGTAATTGAGGTAGCTATGTACATATAGGTAGGGGTAAAGTGACTAGGCAACAGGATAGATAATTGACAGTAGCAGCAGCGCATGTGGCGAGTGTGAATGTGTGTGTGAGGCATCAGTATGCATGTGTGCATGTTATGTGTGTTGGCTTATGCAGTATGTTTGGCCGGGTATGGTTCTCAATCAGGGACAGCTGTCTATCGTTGTCTCTGATTGGGAATCATACTTAAGCAGCCTTTTTTCCTTTGTATTTTGTGGGTAGTTGACTTTGTTAGAGGCACTATAGCCCTGGTAAGCTTCACGGTCGTTTCTTTGTTTCTTGTTTTGTTGGCGACATTGATATAAATAAAGGAAAATGTACGTTCACCACGCTGTACCTTGGTCCGGTCATTTCCATGACGACGTCCGTGACAGGTCCACACACACCGACACAGTCGTAAAGAGGGCGCCTCTCCCCCCTCTGGAGGCTGAAAAGATTTGCCATGGGCCCTCGGATCCTCAAAAAGTTATACAGCTGCACCATCAAGAGTGTTTTGACTAGCTGCATCACCGCTTGGTATGGCAAATTCACCACCCTCGAGTACGTGACACAGATGGTGTTGAGTACTGCCCAGTACATCTCTGGACCGAGCCGCTTGCCATCCAGGACCTCCATACCAGGCCCCAAAAAATTAACAAAGACTCTAGCCACACATGCCATAGACTGTTCTTTCTTCTACCGCATGGCAAGCTGTACCAGTGCACCAAGTCTGGAACCAAAAGGACCCTGAACATCTTCTACCTCCAGCCATACGACTACTAAACAAGACTGCTAGATAGCTAATCAAATGGCTACCCGAACTAGCAGCATTGACCCTTTTTTGCACTAACTCTCCAGGCCATGGACCGTCACTGGAGGCTCTGGACCGTTGACCGTTGCTGAAGGCTCGGAACCGTTGACCGTCTCTGGAAGCTCCGGAACGTTGACCGTCGCTGGAAGCTCCGGACTGTGAACCATCGCTGGAAGCTCCGGACTGTGAACTGTCGCTGGAAGCTCCGGACTGTGAACTGTCGCTGGAGGTTCCGGGCTGTAGACCGTCGCTGGAGACTCCGGACTGTACACACGCACTAGTGGACGAGCGCGGGGAGCCGGCACAGGATGTACTGGGCTGGGGAGACGCACTGGAAGCCTGGTGCGTGGAGCCGGCACAGGTGGCACCGGACTGATGACACACACTGGTGGACGAGCGCGGGGAGCCGGCACAGGACTTACCGGGCTGGAGGCCTGGTGCGTGGAGCCGGCACAGGTGGCACCGGACTGATGACATGCTCTTCAGGGCGAGTGAGGGGAGCCGCCACAGGACTTGCCGGGCTGGGGAGGCGCACTGGAGGCCTGGTGCGTGGAGCCGGCACAGGTGGCACTGGATTGATTACACGCTCTTCAGGGCGAAAGCCTTGCAGAATACACCTAACCAACATCTCTCTCCGATCTCCCTCCTCCAACAGCTCCATCGACTCCCCGATGGTCTCTGGCTCTCTCCTCGGCTCAACCGACAGCCCCTTGTGCCCCGCCAAAAATAAATCTTGGGGTTTCTGTGGCCGCGGACCCTGGCGTCGTCGCTGTCCTCCTATACTCCTTGGCGACTCCCGGTCTCGCATCCACCCATTATTTCCTCCCTTGTCCAGCTCTCCTTTATCTCCATGGTACGCTGCTTGGTCCTGTAGTGGTGGGATATTCTGTCACATTCGTCGTATACATAATGAGAGGACCAAGGCGCAGCATGAGTAGAGTTCCACATATTTATTAAAGTGAACCTTCAAAAAACAACAAAGAATAAACGAACGTGACGTTCGTAGCGCACATAGCACTAAACCAAAATGAAACAATATCCCACAAACGCAGGTGGGAAAAGGACCACACTAAGTATGATCCCCAATTAGAGGCAACGATCATCAGCTGCCTCCAATTGGGAACCATACTCACACCAACATAGAAATACAGGACTAGAACACCCCCTAGTCACACTCTGACCTATTGCACCATAGAGAATGCCAAGGGCTCTCTATGGTCAAGGCGTGACACTCTGGAGCGCCCTGTGATTGGGTGCCTTGTAGTTGACCAAGCAGTCATGCAGCCAGTCAAGATGCTCTCAATGGTGCAGCTGTATAACATTTTGAAGATCTGAAGGCCCATGCCAAATCTTTTCAGCCTCCTGATGCGGAAAAGGCGCTGTCGTGCCCTCTTTGTGGGTGTGTGTAGACCATGTCCTTAGTGATGAGGACACCGAGGAACTTGAAGCACTCTACCTACTCCACTACAGCCCCATCGATGTGAATTGGGGTGTGCTCGCTCCTCTGTTTCCTGTAGTCAACGATTAGCTCCTTTGTCTTGCTGATGTTGAGGGAGAGGTTGTTGTCCTAGCGCCACGCTGCCAGGTCTCTGACTTCCTCCCTATAGGCTGTCTCATTGTCATCGGTGATCAGTCCTACCACGCCGTGTCGTCAGCAAACTTGACGATGGTGTTCGAGTCGTACGCGGCCATGCAGTCGTGGGTGAACAGAGAGTACAGGAGGGGACTAAGCACACACCCCTGACGGGTCTCAGTGTTGATAGTTAGCGTGGCAGATGTGTTGTTGCCTACCCTCATCACCTGGGGGCGACCCGCAAGGGAATCCAGAAAGTCCAGGATCCAGTTGCAGAGGGAGATGGTCAGTCCCAGGGTCCAGAGCTAGGTGATGAGCTTGTAAAGGACTATGCTGTTGGATGCTGATCTGCGGTCAATGAACAGCATTCTTGAAAAGTTTATTTTAAACCACAATCCACCTGCATTGAAGCCGCTCGACTATCCAAGACCCCCCACAGTCCACCCCAAAAAACCTCCACCTCCAATCCCCCCTCCCAAAGCTCCCCATCTCCAGGGTGTCTGGGGTGTCTGGGAGGATGATGTGAGCCATAATCAGCCTTTCAAAGCATTTCATGGCTATAGGCGTGAGTGCTATGGGCTGATAGTCATTTAGGCAGGTTACCTTGCTGTTTTTGGGCACGGTGACTATAGTGGTCTGCTTGAACAAAGTTAGTAACACAGCTGGTCAGGGATAGGATAAAAATGTCTGCAAAGACACTTGCCAGCTGGTTCGCACATGCTTTGAAAATCCCTCCCTGGTATTCTGTCTGGCCCGGAGACCTTGCGAGTGTTAACCTGTTTATAAACGCTTTACTCACATCAGCCAGGGAGAGCAAGATCACACAGTCACCTGGAACAACACCCTCGACCAGCACAAAAACATCCTGTGGCGGACTGCAATAGCATCGAATAGTCCCCGCGATATGCAACTGTTCAGGGAAGTCAGGAACCAATACACGCAGTCAGTCAGGAAAGCAAAGGCCAGCTTCTTCAGGCAGAAATTTGCATCCTGTAGCTCTAACTCCAAAAAGTTCTGGGACACTGTGAAGTCCATGGAGAACAAGAGCACCTCCTCCCAGCTGCCCACTGCACTGAGGCTAGGTAACGGTCACCACCGATAAATCCATGATTATCGAAAACTTCAACAAGCATTCCTCAACGGCTGGCCATGCCTTCCTCCTGGCTACTCCAACCTCGGCCAACAGCTCCGCCGCCCCCGCAGCTACTCGTCCAAGCCTCTCCAGGTTCTCCTTTACTCAAATCCAGATAGCAGATGTTCTGAAAGAGCTGCAAAACCTGGACCCGTACAAATCAGCTGGGCTTGACAATCTGGACCCTCTATTTCTGAAACTATCCGCCGCCATTGTCGCAATCCCTATTACCAGCCTGTTCAACCTCTCTTTCATATCGTCTGAGATGCCCAAGGATTGGAAAGCTGCCGCAGTCATCCCCCTCTTCAAAGGGGGAAGACACCCTGGACCCAAACTGTTACAGACCTATATCCATCCTGCCCTGCCTATCTAAGGTCTTCGAAAGCCAAGTCAACAAACAGGTCACTGACCATCTCGAATCCCACCGTACCTTCTCCGCTGTGCAATCTGGTTTCCGAGCCGGTCACGGGTGCACCTCAGCCACGCTCAAGGTACTAAACGATATCATAACCGCCATCGATAAAAGACAGTACTGTGCAGCCGTCTTCATCGACCTTGCCAAGGCTTTCGACTCCTGTCAATCACCATATTCTTATCGGCAGACTCAGTAGCCTCGGTTTTTCTGATGACTGCCTTGCCTGGTTCACCAACTACTTTGCAGAAGGAGTTCAGTGTGTCAAATCGGAGGGCATGCTGTCCGGTCCTCTGGCAGTCTCTATGGGGGTGCCACAGGGTTCAATTCTCGGGCCGACTCTTTTCTCTGTATCTATCAATGATGTTGCTCTTGCTGCGGGCGATTCCCTGATCCACCTCTACGCAGACGACACCATTCTGTATACTTCCGGCCCGTCCTTGGACACTGTGCTATCTAACCTCCAAACGAGCTTCAATGCCATACAACACTCCTTCCGTGGCCTCCAACTGCTCTTAAACGCTAGTAAAACCAAATGCATGCTTTTCAACAGTTTGCTGCCTGCACCCGCACGCCCGAATAGCATCACCACCCTGGATGGTTCCGACCTAGAATATGTGGACATCTATAAGTACCTAGGTGTCTGGCTAGACTGTAAACTCTCCTTCCAGACTCATATCAAACATCTCCAATCTAAAATCAAATCTAGAGTCGGCTTTCTATTCCGCCACAAAGCCTCCTTCACTCACGCCGCCAAACTTACCCTAGTAAAACTGACTATCCTACCGATCCTCGACTTCGGCGATGTCATCTACAAAATAGCTTCCAACACTCTACTCAGCAAACTGGATGCAGTTTATCACAGTGCCATCCGTTTTGTTACTAAAGCACCTTATACCACCCACCACTGCGACCTGTATGCTCTAGTCGGCTGACCCTCGCTACATAATCGTCGCCAGACCCACTGGCTCCAGGTCAACTACAAGTCCATGCTAGGTAAAGCTCCGCCTTATCTCAGTTCACTGGTCACGATGGCAACACCCACTCGTAGCACGCGCTCCAGCAGGTGTATCTCACTGATCATCCCTAAAGCCAACACCTCATTTGGCCGCCTTTCGTTCCAGTTCTCTGCTGCCTGTGACTGGAACGAATTGCAAAAATCGTTGAAGTTGGAGACTTTTATCTCCCTCACCAACTTCAAACATCTGCTATCTGAGCAGCTAACCGATCGCTGCAGCTGTACATAGTCTATCGGTAAATAGCCCACCCAATTTTACCTACCTCATCCCCATACTGTTTTTATTTATTTACTTTTCTGCTCTTTTGCACACCAATATCTCTACCTGTACATGACCATCTGATCATTTATCACTCCAGTGTTAATCTGCAAAATTGTAACTATTCGCCTACCTCCTCATGCCTTTTGCACGCAATGTATATAGACTCTCTTTTTTTCTACTATGTTATTGACTTAATTAATTGACTTAATTAATTAATTAATTGTTTACTCCATGTGTAACTCTGTGTTGTCTGTTCACACTGCTATGCTTTATCTTAGCCAGGTCGCAGTTGCAAATGAGAACTTGTTCTCAACTAGCCTACCTGGTTAAATAAAGGTGAAATAAAAATGTTTAAAATAAAAGCATTTAATAAAGGCATTTAGTTCGTTTGGGACCATCTCACGGCTGGGATTTCCTTTGTAATCCGTTATAGTCTGCAAGCCCTGTCACATATAACGAGCGTCGGAGCTGGTGTAATAGGATTCTACCTTCCTCCTATATTGTCCTTGTATGGTTGCATTATGTTATCATTTGTTTATCTTGTACATGCTTCGCACTGTGTATCTTGGTGATGTGATGTGACCCACAGTAATGTGCAACAAAAGCCTAAAGCTTACAGCAGGCAGCAGCTCCCTTTCAGCACATAACAGGCTTGAATATATGCAACCTGTTGTTCCATTAATCACACTTTAACATGGGATTGAGTATACACAGAGGTGTATCAGAAATATTGACAATGTATAGCATAGGAAAGAAGATCATGCAGGTTGTGTGGGCTCTGGCATCCTTCTTGTTCTAACTGCTGATTTCAATCATTAACACAGTACTGGATCACTATCATTATCACCGGATTTTAAACTTAAACTGGTTCTAAGTAGTTTGTCACTTGTTGGTGCTATGGCAGTCTTGTCATTACTTTTGTTACAGTGTGGTGAACCTCAAGTCACTTCAATCCGTTTTATGGAGCTTAGAGAAATGATTTGTACTGTTCAACTCACTAAAGATGAAGCATTACTTCTAACTGTCTCTGCAGTTAACGCTGTGGTGTAAGCTACAGGGGGGGCAGTGACGTAGCAATTTTGAAAGCTCTTCCTCAGTGGTTGTTTCGTTTTTCCGAACTGGCCTCCAGCCATGTAACCATGGTGACAACAGGAATTCAGAGGATGCGGGAAAATCCAAATTTTCTGCTGTTCTTTCCCCCCTCCTCTCTCATCCTACTTCTATCCATTCTGTATGGTGACTCAGCTAGCTGCATTGCACTGGCAGGAAGGCTCACACTCCCTCCACTCTCATCTTCATCAGTGGCGTGTTGGTCGGAGGTCTGTTCTGACATCACACCCCACTGTTGATCCATTTGTTTTGTTTGTGTCCATGCCCACAGGGTACAACTGTACTCCGTCCAGTTGTTTTACAGCACACAAGACAGTGTTGTTCATCTCCCTTCGCAAAGACTCTCTAACAGCACGCTGACTCCCAGTGCATGATGCACTATTTCCGTGTGTATAATACTGTAACATCAAGCTGGGGCATGAGACTTGATTAATATATGTTATTTTTATGATGTTATGAGTTAGATACCACGAAATTAGACATTTTACTAGCATTATCTTCAGAACAATATACACGATTGTGTTATTGGGTTTAACAAAACCTAAAAAATGATAGGCCTATAGTCAATGTTTGTATTTATATTAAGTGATGATCACTAAATCTCTTTTATGTACAGTTAATCTAGAATTGTTACTGTACTGTTATGACATGGGAATAAGACCTGACCCTGAATGGAAATTAAAACATCCTTGGCAGCTCTTCAAAATGAAATTGAACAGCTCATGTTCAAAAACACCACAAACTTCTGTCTCTCTGTTCTATGGCATGTGATGTGGATGCCAGCTTTAGCATTATGGCACCTGTGATTATTGGACCGAAGAAACAGATTTCATTGAGCGTAAAGGGCACCCATATGGGTCCTTTGGTTGGACAGTGACAGCAACTCCTCACATTGAGATGTTTGTGTAAATCCAGGAGCCTGAACTAAAGCAATAATGGAAAATTGTGGGCCACTATTTCAAGCAATAAAAGTGTCAACAATTTTCATACATTGATTGTTTTTACTTGTTTTGTTTAACAGAGAAAAATATAAATTGTATTATACACTGAACAAAAATATAAATGCAAGATGCAACAATTTCAAAGATTCTACTGAGTTGCTGGATATTGGCAGGAACTGGACCGTGCTGTTGTACAGTACATGATCCAGAGCTTCACAAACAGCCCAAATATGCTCAATGAGTGACATATCTGGTGAGTATGCAGGAAGAAGAACTGAGACACTTTTCAGAAGCTGTGCATTATCATGCTGAAACATGAGGTTATGGCGGATGAATAGCACAACAATGGGTGTTAGGATCTCATCACAGTATCTCTGTGCATTCCAATAGCCATCGATAAAATGCCTGCCCATAACATACCCCCACCACCACCATGGGGCACTCTGTTCACAACGTTTACATCAGCAAACCCCTCGCCCACACAACGTCATACACGCTGTCTGCCCGGTACAGTTGAAACCGAGATTCATCCACAAAAAGCATCTCAGTGGCCATCTAACGTAAGCAATTGCTCACTGAAGTCAGTTACGACACCAAACTGCAGTCAGGTCAAGACCCTGGTGAGGACGATGAGCGCGCAGATGAGCTTCCCTGAGAGGGTTTCTGTCAGTTTGTGTAGAAATGATTTGGTTGTGCAAACCCACAGTTTCATCAGGTGTCCAGGTGGCTGGTCTCAGACGATCCCGCAGGTGAAGTATGTGGAGGTCCTGGGTTGGCGTCGTTACAAGTGGTCTGCGGTTGTGAGGCCGGTTGGACGTACTGCCAAATTCTCTAAAACTGACATTCCTGCAGTCAGGATGCCAATTGCATGCTCCCTCAAAACTGGAGACATCTGTGGCATTGTGTTGTGTGACAAAACTGCACATTTTAGAGTGGCCTTTTATTGTCCCCAGCACAAGTTGCACCTGATGCATCATGCTGTTTAATCAGCTTCTTGATATGCCACACCTGTCAGGTGGATGGATTATCTTGGCAAGGGAGAAATGCTCACTAACAGGGATGTAAACACATTTGTTCACAACATTTGAGAGAAATACGCTTTTTGTGTGTATAGACAGTTTCTGGGATTTTTTTTATTTCAGTTCATGAAACATGGGACCAATACTTTACATGTTGCATTTATATTTTGTTTAGTATACAATGTTGGTTCCAAAGTGTACTTATTAGCCAGGTTGTTATTGCAAATGAGAATTGGTTCTCTATTTACACACCTTGTTATATAAGGGTTAAATCAATAAAATACAAATATTCTACATACCCTGAGTGTACAAAACATTAGGAACACCTTCCTAATATTGAGTTGCACCTCCCTTTTGACCGCAGAATGGCCTCCATTTGTCGGGGGATGGACTCTACAAGGTGTCAAAAGCATTCCACAGTTGTGTCAAGTTGGCTGGATGTCCTTTTGGTGGTGGACCATTTTTGATACACACGGGGAAACTGTTGAGCGTGAAAAACCCAGCAGCGTTGCAATTCTTTACACACTCAAACCGGTGCGCCTGGCACCTACTACCATACCCCGTTCAAAGGCACTTAAATGTTTTGTTTTTCCCATTCACCTTCTGAATGGCACACATACACAAACCATGTCTCAATTGTCTTAAGGCTTAAAAAAATAAATATTTAACCCGTCTCCTCCCCTTCATCTACACTGATTGAAGTGGATTAAGGGGAAATCAATAAGGGATCATAGCTTTTACCTGGAATCACCTGGTCAGTCTATGTCATGGAAAGAGTAGATGTTCTTAATGATTTGAACACTCAGTCGACAGTGTACTTACTGTACATCCTCATTCAAAGAAACAGAAAGGTTATGTGAAATAAAAGTTGTAAAAGCAAAGTTCCAGAGCATAATGTGTTTATTTTACTGCTTCATTTTCTCTCTTACATTTTGTAACATTGCACTTTGCAACCCCGTGTTAATATTTTTAATGTGTTTGTTATGGTGCATCAGAAAAAAAGCCCTTTAATCTGTTTTTGGGATCTCAAATCTCATTGGTAGGTTACAAGTGCCAGAGACAGATATAGTTTGACAGACAACCTCTCAAAACTCAGGTCTTGAAGCATCTATGAGTATGCTGGTTTTCATTTATGATCTCCCAGTCGTTTCAGGAAGCCAAAAAAATACACATGCCATCATTGACCAAAAGCATTCATTCATCAATTTCACCTGGCTGCTACTAGCTGCTGGTCTATTGAGGATGGCTCCAGTACCCAGTCGTAATAAAGGCCGACATAGGAAAGGACTGGAAGGCCCAAACATCAAGGATGATCAAGATATTGAAATAAATGAACAGATAGCCCTGTTAGCTTGGAATTAGAGACTTCGCTCACATCGGATGTAAAATCCCCATACAAAAAAGATACTTAATTTGTAAAAAAAAAAGTTTAAAAAAATCTGTATTAATATGTAAAATAAGTGTCAAATGTAAAATAAGTTACATTATGCCTGAAACAAGGAAATACATTGGTCCATTTACAAGTATAATATACTGATTTCCATAATTACATTTCTGGGTGATAATTGGCAGGATATTTTAGCATATTGTTCTATATAGTATACTGTACCTAACGTGTGACTGTTTTTTAGCCAATAACACATTTATGCTAGCCTGAGTGCCAGTCTGTTTCTGCTCTCTTGCCTACTCCTTTGGGTGTTGTAACACCAAACATTGTCAGGCTACATTTATGCTCCAAAAACAGATATTGTAACAATGCCCTCCATATTTAGTAGTTTTTTGCATTTTTTGAGTTTGTGTCAAAGTTTAGTGTAACATCCATGTTGATTGCTCATGCTATCCCATTTCTGTGTTCTATATTGTAACAATAGAATCTTCTCATTCGGACTGTTCTTTGGTAAACAAAGGTTACGTAGGTTGCTACTCAAATCAATGCAATGGACATAAGTGTGCATTAGACTGCTGTGTGCCGGTCCCTTGTCCTCCTCTCTGTCCCTTTACTTCCAGCTCAAGCCAGATCTTAAAGAACCCCCTGGCAGCAGAGGAATAGTCCTCTTTGAAAGGGTGGTGTTTGTAGGCCAAATATAGTACAACTACGATTTCAAGAGAATGCTGAATGATCTCTCCAAAGTAAGGTACAGATTTATGATCTTAATTTGATCACTCTTTTGTTACTAAGATTTTTCCTGCACCGCAGGAAATGCAGATGAGCTTTGATATATACATAAATTCACTGAAAACCCACAGTAACACACAGTTATATTAACTGTATTGCACTTTTCATGTAGCCTACTTTTGGCCAGCTAATAGCCTAACCACCGATCAAGCAACATTATGGACTACATGTTCAAATCCTGTAGCTGCAGGATCATTTTGCTGTGACAATATAGTGTAGGTCAAATGAAAATCCTACATCTGTAGTAAGGCTGTGTTCAATCAATGAAACATACACTCTTAGAAACCTGAAAGGGTTCTTCAGCTGTCCTCATAGAAGAACCCTTTGAAGAATCCTTTTTGGTTCCAGGTAGAACTCTTTTGGGTTCCATGTAAAAACTCTTTCCACAGAGGATTTTACATGGAACCCAAAAGGGTTCTACCTGGAACCAAAAAGGGTTATCCTATGGGGACAGCCGAAGAACCCTTTTCCAACCCTTTTTTCTAAGAGTGTAGCACGTTTCGTACTTCAGTGATAAGAAAACGTGTATCATTCAAGGTTATTTAACACAATCTTTCCTGACATGGTTTAACCCCTCCTGGTGTGCTGCTGACTGCCACCAATGCAGCGCACAGGAATTCACATGGTAAGAGCTTTCTTGCACAATTCCTAGGCCATATACTCCCTCCTCGTTGTCCATGCCTTGCTCTCCTATTGTCCTGCCCTTCTTCCTGGCACTCTTACGAGGCACCTAGTCGGGTCTGCTATGTCTGCAGTGATACTGAATCTGGTCCCAGATCATGCTTTTTCTTCATCTCAGTCGTTGCCCTCCTCCTCGTCCGCCTGACCAGCTTTGCCCAGTCGCTGAAAGCAGTGGACCATGGAGGCCAGGAAGAAGCTGGCTATAATGGCCACCACAGAGACTGAGATGCCCGAGAAGATGACAATGAGGATGTCCGTAAGAGAGAGGTAGCCCCGGCACTCCCGGAAACTTGCCTCAGAGAGCAGGCTCAGGGACATAAGACTCCCATCCATGGGGAGGGAACACTGCAACCCCTCCATACCTGAGAAAGAGAGAGAGAGAACAGGATATGATGTCATCAGTCTTGAACACAGTCACTCTATGGACCAATCTCAAATCAACCCCGGCCTACACACAGTGTATATCTAAAATGATTAGAAATGTATAAGTATGGTAACAGCTTAACAGGCAGCATTGAAGGTAACAGCTTCATTCTTCTATCCAGTCCTTTCAGATCTAATGCATGGTGGAGCTGACCTCTCCTCAGATGACTGAATAAATACACAGGGGATCGGCTGTCCTACCTGCTCACAGTACTATGTCACTCAATGTCACTTTCAACTGCTGAAAAGCATGTTGACCATACAGTTTGGAATGGCACTGTGGTTGGAATCCACTAAGAATGTCTTGTCTGTGATATCATCTTACTGTAACAATTTACAGTAAGTGAGGACACTGAGGGAACAGTTGGGTGCCATTGTTTTGCCTCAGAGTTGTTTGATATATTAGCTATAGCCCAGTACGCCTACAGTAGTAGCTACTGTGCCTGTTCATGTGTCTCACCATTTCCCACACATTGAGTCACATCAAGTCTAAAAAACCCACCCATTTGATCATTTGTGTTTAGTTTTCCCACTTAAAAATTCTAACGATTACGATTATCTCTTGGCAGTATCAAGTGACTGCATTACCATACATCAACACCTACATCAGGGTTCCCCAAACTTGGTCCTGTTGACTCCAAAGGGTACACATTTTGTTTTTTGCCCGAGCACTACACAGCTGACTCAAATAATCAAATAATCGTCAAGCTTTGGTAATTTGAATCAGCTGTATAGTGTTGGTGCAAAAACCAAAACATGCACCCCCTGGGGTCCCGAGGACCGAGTTTGGGAAACTCTGACCTACATGTACAGTAACACACACAGAGCTGAATGGCCTAATGCATCTAGAGAAGTGTGTGGTCTTAACACATCTCTGTTATAGCTAGGCGATTTGGAGATAACACAATGCTTTTAACAGTCATATAAATACATGTGTTTAGTGCCAAGCTATATTCCTGGTGTCGTAGATTGGTGTGATATACCAGGCTTCGCTGAACACTTGTCACAGACACACACATCACCCCTATTACATCATTTCTTGATATGATTTGACCATGGATCCCTCCAACTTTGCATTTTTCACCCCTCCGAGGCAAACATTAATTTGTGAAATTTCTACTTTGCGATTAGACCTATCTGCTTTGGTTTTCACAGAAGAAGGAGAGTAATCTCTGCTCCAACCAGTGTGTTACTAGCAGACACCAGATGACAGATTTAAAGAGGAACAACCCCTGGGTATTAATACAACAGAGACAGATGCATTAGTGCTTTAGAAGAACACTACTGAGATTAAATGCTTTGTCCATTGTGATCTTGTCTGTTTTGGAGAAAAAACATCACTTGAAGAGTTTAATTACAAAATGCTATATATCCATTTTCAGAAATGTTGGTAAATTAGCTTTTATTGTTTAAATAAATTCTGAAAGACATTGGTGTGTTTACTTCACTATCTAATTATGTAATGGGGTTGTTCAATGACAGACACGTATTTGTTTAAAATGTATCACTTGATGGTTTCATTTCAGAGAGACAAATAATAATGTATTTATTTTGCTAAATGCTATAAGTAGTCCTGCTAGGTTTTACACAGCCAAATGTAAGAAATAACTACATTTTCATAAAGAACTGTGCAAATGATACATCTTTGACATCAACATTTAAAACATGTTAAAACAGATCTGTATGTAAAATATTTACATTTAGCAGATACTGTTATCCAGAGCTTATTTCAGTAAGTGCATTAATCTTAAAATAGCTAGGTGAGAATACCACATACCATCATAGTCAAATATACAGGATGCAGCTAAACCATGGATATACAGCTAAACCATGGATATATAGCTAAACCATGGATATATAGCTAAACCATGGATATACAGCTAAACCATGGATATATAGCTAAACCATGGATATATAGCTAAACCATGGATATATAGCTAAACCATGGATATATAGCTAAAACATGGATATATAGCTAAACCATGGATATACAGCTAAACCATGGATATATAGCTACACCATGGATATACAGCTAAACCATGGATATATAGCTAAACCATGGATATACAGCTAAACCATGGATATATAGCTAAACCATGGATATACAGCTAAACCATGGATATATAGCTAAACCATGGATATACAGCTAAACCATGGATATATAGCTAAACCATGGATATACAGCTAAACCATGGATATATAGCTAAACCATGGATATACAGCTAAACCATGGATATATAGCTAAACCATGGATATACAGCTAAACCATGGATATATAGCTAAACCATGGATATATAGCTAAACCATGGATATACAGCTAAACCATGGATATATAGCTAAACCATGGATATATAGCTAAACCATGGATATATAGCTAAACCATGGATATATAGCTAAACCATGGATATATAGCTAAACCATGGATATATAAACCATGGATATACAGCTAAACCATGGATATATAGCTAAACCATGGATATATAGCTAAACCATGGATATACAGCTAAACCATGGATATACAGCTAAACCATGGATATATAGCTAAACCATGGATATATAGCTAAACCATGGATATACAGCTAAACCATGGATATACAGCTAAACCATGGATATATAGCTAAACCATGGATATATAGCTAAACCATGGATATACAGCTAAACCATGGATATACAGCTAAACCATGGATATATAGCTAAACCATGGATATACTAGGATATACTAAACCATGGATATACAGCTACACCATGGATATACAGCTAAACCATGGATATATAGCTAAACCATGGATATATAGCTAAACCATGGATATACAGCTAAACCATGGATATACAGCTACACCATGGATATACAGCTAAACCATGGATATATAGCTAAACCATGGATATATAGCTAAACCACGGATATATAGCTAAACCATGGATATACAGCTAAACCATGGATATACAGCTAAACCATGGATATACAGCTAAACCATGGATATACAGCTAAACCATGGATATACAGCTAAACCATGGATATATAGCTAAACCATGGATATACAGCTAAACCATGGATATATAGCTAAACCATGGATATATAGCTAAACCATGGATATACAGCTAAACCATGGATATATAGCTAAACCATGGATATATAGCTAAACCATGGATATATAGCTAAACCATGGATATATAGCTAAAACATGGATATATAGCTAAACCATGGATATACAGCTAAACCATGGATATATAGCTAAACCATGGATATACAGCTAAACCATGGACATATAGCTAAACCATGGATATACAGCTAAACCATGGATATATAGCTAAACCATGGATATATAGCTAAACCATGGATATATAGCTAAACCATGGATATACAGCTAAACCATGGATATACAGCTAAACCATGGATATATAGCTAAACCATGGATATACAGCTAAACCATGGATATATAGCTAAACCATGGATATATAGCTAAACCATGGATATACAGCTAAACCATGGATATATAGCTAAACCATGGATATATAGCTAAACCATGGATATATAGCTAAACCATGGATATATAGCTAAAACATGGATATATAGCTAAACCATGGATATACAGCTAAACCATGGATATATAGCTAAACCATGGATATACAGCTAAACCATGGATATATAGCTAAACCATGGATATACAGCTAAACCATGGATATACAGCTAAACCATGGATATATAGCTAAACCATGGATATACAGCTAAACCATGGATATATAGCTAAACCATGGATATACAGCTAAACCATGGATATATAGCTAAACCATGGATATATAGCTAAACCATGGATATATAGCTAAACCATGGATATATAGCTAAACCATGGATATACAGCTAAACCATGGATATATAGCTAAACCATGGATATATAGCTAAACCATGGATATACAGCTAAACCATGGATATATAGCTAAACCATGGATATATAGCTAAACCATGGATATATAGCTAAACCATGGATATATAGCTAAACCATGGATATATAGCTAAACCATGGATATACAGCTAAACCATGGATATATAGCTAAACCATGGATATATAGCTAAACCACGGATATATAGCTAAACCATGGATATACAGCTAAACCATGGATATACAGCTAAACCATGGATATACAGCTAAACCATGGATATATAGCTAAACCATGGATATATAAACCATGCTAAACCATGGATATACAGCTAAACCATGGATATATAGCTAAACCATGGATATACAGCTAAACCATGGATATATAGCTAAACCATGGATATATAGCTAAACCATGGATATATAGCTAAACCATGGATATATAGCTAAACCATGGATATATAGCTAAACCATGGATATACAGCTAAACCATGGATATATAGCTAAACCATGGATATATAGCTAAACCATGGATATATAGCTAAACCATGGATATATAGCTAAACCATGGATATACAGCTAAACCATGGATATATAGCTAAACCATGGATATACAGCTAAACCATGGATATATAGCTAAACCATGGATATACAGCTAAACCATGGATATATAGCTAAACCATGATATATATAGCTAAACCATGGATATACAGCTAAACCATGGATATACAGCTAAACCATGGATATATAGCTAAACCATGGATATACAGCTAAACCATGGATATATAGCTAAACCATGGATATATAGCTAAACCATGGATATACAGCTAAACCATGGATATATAGCTAAACCATGGATATATAGCTAAACCATGGATATATAGCTAAACCATGGATATATAGCTAAACCATGGATATATAGCTATGGATATATAGCTAAACCATGGATATACAGCTAAACCATGGATATATAAACCATGGATATATAGCTAAACCATGGATATACAGCTAAACCATGGATATATAGCTAAACCATGGATATACAGCTAAACCATGGATATACAGCTAAACCATGGATATATAGCTAAACCATGGATATATAGCTAAACCATGGATATATAGCTAAACCATGGATATATAGCTAAACCATGGATATACAGCTAAACCATGGATATACAGCTAAACCATGGATATATAGCTAAACCATGGATATACAGCTAAACCATGGATATATAGCTAAACCATGGATATATAGCTAAACCATGGATATACAGCTAAACCATGGATATATAGCTAAACCATGGATATATAGCTAAACCATGGATATATAGCTAAACCATGGATATATAGCTAAACCATGGATATACAGCTAAACCATGGATATATAGCTAAACCATGGATATACAGCTAAACCATGGATATATAGCTAAACCATGGATATACAGCTAAACCATGGATATATAGCTAAACCATGGATATATAGCTAGCTAAACCATGGATATATAGCTAAACCATGGATATACTAAACCATGGATATATAGCTAAACCATGGATATACAGCTAAACCATGGACATATAGCTAAACCATGGATATACAGCTAAACCATGGATATATAGCTAAACCATGGATATATAGCTAAACCATGGATATATAGCTAAACCATGGATATACAGCTAAACCATGGATATATAGCTAAACCATGGATATACAGCTAAACCATGGATATACAGCTAAACCATGGATATACAGCTAAACCATGGATATATAGCTAAACCATGGATATACAGCTAAACCATGGACATATAGCTAAACCATGGATATACAGCTAAACCATGGATATATAGCTAAACCATGGATATATAGCTAAACCATGGATATATAGCTAAACCATGGATATACAGCTAAACCATGGATATATAGCTAAACCATGGATATACAGCTAAACCATGGATATACAGCTAAACCATGGATATATAGCTAAACCATGGATATACAGCTAAACCATGGATATATAGCTAAACCATGGATATATAGCTAAACCATGGATATATAGCTAAACCATGGATATATAGCTAAACCATGGATATACAGCTAAACCATGGATATACAGCTAAACCATGGATATATAGCTAAACCATGGATATACAGCTAAACCATGGATATATAGCTAAACCATGGATATACAGCTAAACCATGGATATATAGCTAAACCATGGATATATAGCTAAACCATGGATATATAGCTAAACCATGGATATACAGCTAAACCATGGATATATAGCTAAACCATGGATATACAGCTAAACCATGGATATACAGCTAAACCATGGATATACAGCTAAACCATGGATATATAGCTAAACCATGGATATACAGCTAAACCATGGACATATAGCTAAACCATGGATATACAGCTAAACCATGGATATATAGCTAAACCATGGATATATAGCTAAACCATGGATATATAGCTAAACCATGGATATACAGCTAAACCATGGATATATAGCTAAACCATGGATATACAGCTAAACCATGGATATACAGCTAAACCATGGATATATAGCTAAACCATGAATATATAGCTAAACAATGGATATATAGCTAAACCATGGATATACAGCTAAACCATGGATATATAGCTAAACCATGGATATATAGCTAAACCATGGATATACAGCTAAACCATGGATATACAGCTAAACCATGGATATATAGCTAAACAATGGATATATAGCTAAACCATGGATATATAGCTAAACCATGGATATACAGCTAAACCATGGATATATAGCTAAACCATGGATATATAGCTAAACCATGGATATATAGCTAAACCATGGATATATAGTTAAACCATGGATATATAGCTAAACCATGGATATATAGCTAAACCATGGATATATAGCTAAACCGTGGATTTACAGCTAAACCATGGATATACAGCTAAACCATGGATATATAGCTAAACAATGGATATATAGCTAAACCATGGATATATAGCTAAACCATGGATATACAGCTAAACCATGGATATATAGCTAAACCATGGATATATAGCTAAACCATGGATATATATCTAAACCATGGATATATAGCTAAACCATGGATATACAGCTAAACCATGGATATACAGCTAAACCATGGATATACAGCTACACCATGGATATACAGCTAAACCATGGATATATAGCTAAACCATGGATATATAGCTAAACAATGGATATATAGCTAAACCATGGATATACAGCTAAACCATGGATATATAGCTAAACCATGGATATATAGTTAAACCATGGATATATAGCTAAACCATGGATATGTAGCTAGCGTTTTGCAAAACACACACAAAAAAAACATTTTCATACACCTAAAATCTATGAATAATGACATCTGAGAACAAGAATATTTTAAACACAGATGAAGGTACCCATAAGCAATCATTTCTGATGAAAACACACAAATGTGAAAGATTGGTGGATATAGCGTTTTGGAAATAAACTCTTCACTTATAAGTTAGGGTTCAAAAGGTTTTGTTATTGTTTTGTGTTCAGTTGCTATATGACGTGTAAGAATGCATAAGCAGAGCATAAAGTATGAGTATTACAGTAGACTACCCTAATTTGAGAGGATGAAAATATACAGTCACGTGATTGCTTTCTGCATGAGAATAGCAGAAGTGTGCAGAACAAGGACGAGACTGATATTTGTGCTCTGGTGATTTGATAATAAGATACAGTAATACACGATAACAGACAATAATGTAACAGCACCAAATTATATATAGATAGATTATACTGTGAATTATTTGATTTATAATGACAAGGGGCATCAATGAGGCTCTGGTTTTCTTGTAAACTAATCCAATCTATTCCACTAATACGAAGTGTTAAATATTTGTTATATTTTCAATCAGTATTCACTGTTTTTGAAAGAAGTATTTGAATAAAACATTACGTAATCTAAAAGCACATATGGTGTACCTCAGTCATGTTCTAATAAAAAGCAGTTTGGGGCGCTTTCATTTTATCCTGCCTGTGTCTGTAGCTGCAGTGGCCAGCAGTCAGTAGACATCATTATCAAGTGTGTGGGTGTGTGTGCATGTGTATGTATGTGTGTGTGTAAGTGTATATGTGTGGTGAGTCACAGTTAGACCAGAAGGGGTTTTCCACATGCGGAGGGACTCAGTGACCTCATCGCTCTGTGAAATTCCAGTCACGTGGTTCTCCTCTCCTCCTCACCGCGCAGCACAACAAGCAAAACTCAGCCCAGACACTGGCTCTTCTGTTCTCAATTCAATTCAATTTAAGGGCTTTATTGGCATGGGAAACATATGTTTACGTTGCCAAAAGCAAGTGAAATAGATAATAAGCAAAGGTGAAATAAACAAAAAATGAACAGTAAACATTTCCCTTACAAAAGTTCCAAAACAATAAAGGCATTTCAAATGTCATATTATGCATATATACAGTAGTCTCTCTCTCTGTCTCTGGCTCTGTCTCTTGATCTATTCCTGGCTCTGCACGCCACAGCCATAGTGTCTCGTGTGGAGAGGACCAGAATACTACATTGTAAATAGATGGACAGAGTCAGCATGGTTTCGTGTGTTGGTGGTGATGGCGATGGATGTGGGGGTGGGGAAGGGTTGAGTATGCCTACATTGTCTGATGCTGCCTATAGACTTAACATCGTCAACAAAATCACTGCATCATATTTGACATGAGTATGCATGGTGTCCTATATTGATGTGTTATATACAGTGCCTTCGGAAAGTATTCAGACCCATTGACTTTTTCCACATTTTGTTACGTTACAACCTTATTCTAAAATGTATTAAATCGTTTTTTCCCCTCATCAATCTACACACAATACTTCATAATGACAAAGCAAAAACACATGTTTTGTTTTTTTTGTTAAATTATTAAAAATCAAATTTATTAAAATGATAAAAAAATCTAAATTCTAACGGAAAAATCGAATTTGCATAAGTATTCAGACCGTTTACGCAATACTTTGTTGAAGCACCTTTGGCAGCGATTACAGCATCGAGTCTTCTTGAGTATGACGCTACAAACTTGGCACATCTGTATTTGGGGAGTTTCTCCCATTCTTCTCTGCAGATCCTCTCAAGATCTGTCAGCTTGGATGGGGAGCGTTGCTGCACAGCTATTTTCAGGTCTCTCCAGAGCTGTTCGATCGGGTTCAAGTCCAGGCTCTGGCTGGGCCTCTCAAGGACATTCAGAAACTTGTCCTTACGCCATTCCTGCGTTGTTTTGGCTGTGTGCTTAGGGATGTTGTCCTGTTGGAAGGTGAACCTTCGCCCATGTCTGAGGCGCTCTGGAGCAGGTTTTCATCAAGGATCTCTCTACACTTGGCACTGTTCATCTTTGCCTCAATCCTGACTAGTCTCCCAGTCGCTGCAGCTGAAAAACATCCCCAAAGCATGATGGTGTTCCCAAAGCATGACCATGCCTCACCGTGGGGCCAGGTTTCCTGGAGACGTGATGCTTGACATTCAGGCCAAAGAGGTCAATCTTGGTTTCATCAGACCAGAGATTCTTGTTTCTCATGGTCTGAGTGTCTTTAGGTGCCTTTTGGCAAACTCCAAGCGGGCTGTCATGTACCTTTTACTGAGGAGTGGCTTCCGTCTGGCCACTCTGCCATGAAGGCCTGATCGGTGGAGTGCTGCAGAGATGGTTGTCCTTCTGGAAGGTTCTCTCAGTTCCATAGAGGAACTCTAGAACTCTGTCAGAGTGACCAACAGGTTATTGGTCACCTCGCTGACCAAGGCCCTTCTCCCCCAATTGCTCTGTTTGGCTGGGCAGCCAGCTCTAGGAAGAGTCTTGGTGGTTCAACACTTCTTCCATTTAAGAATGATAGAGGCCACTGTGTTCTTGGAGCCCTTCAATGCTGCAGACATTTTATGGTACCCTTCTCCACATCTGTGCCTCAACACAATCCTGTCTCGGAGCTCTACGAACAAATCCTTTTGACCTCATGGCTTGGATTTTGCTCTGACATGAGCTGTCAACTGTGGTACCTTATATAGACAGGTGTGTGCCTTTCCAAATCATGTCCAATCAATTGAATTTACCACAGGTGGACTCCAATCAACTTGTAGACACATCTCAAGGATGATCAATGGAAACATGATGCACCTGAACTCAATTTTGAGTCTCATAGAAAGGGTCTGAATACTTATATAAATAAGGTATTTCCAGCGCCAGCTGTGCCATCAGAGTCCCTGGGTTCGCGCCCAGGCTCTGTCGTAACCGGCCGCGACCGGGAGGTCCGTGGGGCGACGCACAATTGGCCTAGCGTCGCACGGGTTAGGGAGGGCTTGGTCGGTAGGGGTGTCCTTGTCTCATCGCGCACCAGCGACTCCTGTGGCGGGCTGGGCGCAGTGTACGCTAACCAAGGTGGCCAGGTGCACGGTGTTTACTCCGGCGCATTGGTGCGGCTGGCTTCCGGGTTGGATGTGCGCTGTGTTAAGAAGCAGTGCGGCTTGGTTGGGTTGTGTATCGGAGGACGCATGACTTTCAACCTTCGTCTCTCCTCTCCCGAGCCCGTACGGGAGTTGTAGCGATGAGACAAGATAGTAGCTACTACAACAATTGGATACCACGAAATTGGGGAGAAAAAAGGGGTAAAATTAAAAAATAAATGAATAAATAAGGTATTTCTGTTTTTTTTGTAAAAATGTCTTAAAACCTGTTTTCATTTTGTCATCATCTGGTATTGTGTGTAGATTGCTGAGGATTTTAAAATTTTTATAATAACGCTATAACCTAACAAAATGTGTAAAAAGTCAATGGGTCTAAGCACTTTCTGAAGGTACTGTATGTATATATATATCAGCTGCCATGCTGCTATATAGTTGGAATTATATTTTAGTTTGTGCCTGTGCATGCTAGTGCTTACTGTAGTGAATCTCTTCGTCGTCTGAGGAGGAGTAGGAAGGATCGGACCAATATGCAGCGTGGTAAGTGTCTACCCACAAATAATAGTGGGAACACAGGCTACCTAAGTATGGTTCTCAATCAGAGACAACGATTGATAGCTGCCTCTAATTGGGAACCATACCAGGCCAAAAGCAGAAATACAAAACCTAGAACAAAAACCTTGAATGCCCACCCCAACTCACGCCCTGACCAAACTAAAACAGAGACATAAAAAAGGAACTAAGGTCAGGACGTGACATTACCCCCCCCCCCCCCCCCCCCCCAAGGTTCGGACTCCGACCGCAAAACCTAACCCCATAGGGGAGGGTCTGGGTGGGCATCTGTCCGCGGTGGCGGCCCCACTCTACCATAGCCTTGGCCCACTTAAGTGGCGTCTTTGGAGCGGCGACCCTCGCCGCCGACCTCGGCCTGGGGACCCTTGCAGCAGGCCCCGAATAGGCGAGAGACTCCGGCAGCGCCGCTGTCAAGGGCGACTCCGGCAGGGCCGGCGTGAAGGGTGACTCCGGCAGGGCCGGCGTGAAGGGCGACTCCGGCAGGGCCGGATTGAAGGGAGACTCCGACAGGGCCGGCGTGAAGGGCGACTCCGGCAGGGCCGGCGTGAAGGGCGACTCCGGCAGGGCCGGCGTGAAGGGCGACTCCGGCAGCTCATGACTGACGGGCGGCTCTGGCAGCTCTGGACAGGAGGGATGCTCTGGTAGCTCCGGACAGGAGGGAGGCTCTGGAAGAGCTGGACAGAAGGGAGACTCTGGAAGCGCTGGACAGGAGGGAGACTCTGGAAGCGTTGGACAGGAGGGAGACTCTGGAAGCGCTGGACAGGAGGGAGACTCTGGAAGCGCTGGACAGGAGGGAGGCTCTGGAAGAGCTGGACAGAAGGGAGACTCTGGAAGTGCTGGACAGGAGGGAGCACCTGGAGGGAGGAGACGGAGAGACAGCCTGGTGCGTGGGGCTGCCACAGGAGGCCTGGTGCGTGGAGGGGGTACCGGATCGACCGGACCGTGGAGGCGCACTGGAGGTCTCGAGCACCGAGCCTGCACAACCTGTCCTGGCTGGATACTCCCCGTAGCCCGGCAAGTGTGGCGGGGTGGAACAGACCGCACTGGGCTGTGCTGGCGAACCGGGGACGCCGTGCGTAGGGCTGGTGCCATATAACCCGGGCAGAGGAGACGCACTGGAGACCAGATGCGCTGAGCCGGCTTCATTCCTCCTGGCTCGATGCCCACTCTAGCCCGGCCGATACGAGGAGCTGCGATGTAGCGCACCGGGCTATACCTGCGCACTGGGGACACCATGCGCCTGCCTGGTCCACCTCTCTCCACGGTAAGCACGGGGAGTTGGCTCAGGTCTCCTACCTGAGTTAGCCACACTCCCCGTGTGCCTCCCCCAAGACAATTTTGGGGCTGCCTCTCGTCCCTGTTGCGCTTCTGTGCTAACTCCTCATATCGCCGCCGCTCGGCTTTAGCTGCCTCCAGCTCCTCCCTGGGCCGGCGATATTCCCCAGCCTGTGCCCAGGGTCCCTTACCGTCCAAAATCTCCTCTCATGTCCAGGAGTCCAGAACCCTCTGCTCCTGGTTACCACGCTGCTTGGTCTGGTTGTGGTGGGTAGTTCTGTAACGAACCTCTTCATCATCTGAGGAGGAGTAAGAAGGATCGGACCAATATGCAGCGTTGTAAGTGTCCATGTTAATTATTTATTTGACTGAACACACGAGACAAAATAACAAAGTGAAAGGAAGAAACGAAACAGTTCTGTCAGGTGAATACACAAAACAGGCTACCTAAGTATGGTTCTCAATCAGAGACAACGATTGACAGCTGCCTCTGATTGGGAACTATACCAGGCCAAAAGCAGAAATACAAAACCTAGAACAAAAACCTTGAATGCCCACCCCAACTCACGCCCTGACCAAACTAAAACAGAGACATAAAAAAGGAACTAAGGTCAGGACGTGACACTTACCTGCATATGGACATGCGTACTTGTCTGCATCCATGGGTGCATGTACTTTTCTGTGTGTTTGTTTATGTATACGTTTGTGTGTGTGTCACTCTTAGAGCAATGGAGTATCTTTTACTGTGAGTGAACATTAGTCTAGACCAGGGATGTGCAACTTCGATGGGTCTGCATACCCTCATCCATACCCACACATGCAGTCTGAGCTGGCCGTAGACTTTTGGGGACCTAAGTGACATTTGGTTGGGGAGCCCCCCCACCTTGCAACCAAACATTTTAATGGCCCTCCTCTTGACAGTGGAAATAAATAAAAAATATGTATTAATTTCCTGCAATTTTATTCCTTTTTACATGGGCGTGGTGAAAATGTTGCAATTCTACACATTTTACCATAGGACAGAGAGAAGATTTTTCAATTGTATAACTAATTTCATGCAATTCTACTCATTTTGCCATGGAGCAGAGAGAAGAATTAGCAGTTTTACAGCTAATTTGACTCATTTTGCTATAGGGTGGAGAGAAATGTTAGCAATTTAGAATATGATATCTGATTGAGGGTGACTAAAAAAATCAATGGGGGCCACCCAGTCGGTTATTTGACCATGATAACTACAAGTTTAGATAGCTGGCTAGACTAACTCAACAATCAAAACCTTTTAGCTGACATGGGCTAATTGAGTGACTGTCAGTGACTCACATAACAAGAGAAAAACTGCTGATGCACAACCACATTTCTAAATTGCACCTTGTGTATATTATTCTAATTCTCATCAGTAAGTTGAGTCCCAGGTTGTTGTTAATATAATTTTTATTTGGGGGGGGGGGGGGTGATCCGCGGGCCTACAGTTGCCCATCCCTGGTCTAGACAATATCAGTGTCAATGGTAAGCTGTCGTCAGTATCAAATGAAGTGTAGTAAAACATGTATGCTGATTGTTCATCCTTGACTCAACAGCACTAGAGAACAGCACTCTATGGTATGATTATACAGGTTACCGCTTTCAATCATTCACACACACTCACCTAAAGGCACCATTGTGAAATATCCTCAGCTACTGTGTTTTAAAGGGGCAATCTGCAGTTCAAACAACAACAAAGTGGTTATATTCTTCAAGAATCAATGAGTATATATCTTCTTTTTTTTTTTAAAGCTGTCCCAATCGCAGATTGACCCTATTACTGAGCTTTGTTGCATCTTGATGATACAGTACCTGAGAGCAGGCAATGTGTATGTGAAACCAGCACTCACAAATCAATGAGTAAAGCTCAATAGTTTGTAAATGTCTATTTATGTTCTCAGATGCTATACAGATCAGTATAATCTCAATCAGGAACTGACAGAGCAATGTCCCTGATGCTAGATAGCAAAGTGGGTTAAAGAAAGATGTTACTGTTTGGGTCAGTGAAATTACAGTGTCCAAGAGCAAATTTACTTTTTGACTTATTCCACAAAGTGACTGCGCTTGATTGAATGGTTCTGTGGAAGCGTCCAGGACAACAAGTGATCCATTATCCTGCACCCTCCAGCCCCCAGTTTGTTCACAGTTCTAGTTCACACTCAGTAATTAAGAAGTATTGATTGTGATTAAGCCTCAGAGGGTCAGGAATTTAGTAATAAGCGAATAAAGGACTTGTTTAATCCATCAAATCTTAATGTCTTATTAATGAATATACACTCCGATCCATGTTTCTAGTCTGCTGCCTTGTCTGAATGATGACAAGATTATCATGGCATGCAACTAGTTTGTCCCCAATGCAATGGGAAAGATTAAGTCTGACTATATGTTAAATATACGGTACATCCACATGTCCTTTAGAGTAACATACAGTAGAGGTTTTCTAGGGTGAGCCCTACTTAGCAAGGAGCCTAAAGTTGCTAAGGCCTATAGCCTCCTGAGACCTGAAAAAAATGTGTTTGGGATTTCAATATTTTTTCTATAACATACGTAAGTGTTTGGGGTGAAAAATACATGTAACCCCAAAAAAGGTGGGAACAAATATTGTTATGTTTATTGTAAGTGCAAAATTGTCCTCTGTAGTGGTCATTAGGATGTAAATATACACAAATGAATATGACAGTCAATGGGTACAGTACTGCAGGTGAAAAACATAGTTGTGGCATCTGGGTGTCCACTCCAGATGACATTTCTTGATAAGCTCTTATTTAGCTCTTATTTAATGTGAAAGAAATATGACAAAGTCCTGACAACTCACTTAACTATTGCTGAAATACTCACTTACTAGAAAACATTTGAATATCAAACTCACAAAAATTATAATTAATAATTACACACACGTTTCACATGTCCATAAAATGTGCTAATTTTAACGCCAGCCATCTTTTAAAGAACCAGGAAGATAAAGTTGTCAAGGTCACACCCCTACACGTGATATCATTGAAAAGTCCAGAATGTCCTCTCAAAGGGACAACAGGAATTAATACCGTGGCTTGTATGGCCTCAGAGACACAGACCAAGAACTGATGTCCACTGGAGAGAACAAAAATACATTTCTGGGTTTCAGGAGGACAGAAGAGCACTTAGAAAGCACCATAGTGTTGGTGTGTGTACTGTATGTGTCTGGGCTCACCGAAGGCTAGGCGCTAATGTGCCACACAGAATGTTGTTAGTATAACATTGTGTTCTGCCACGAGTCCAGGTCACAGCTATTGAAAATAAATCCACTGTGAAGATTGTTGATGTGCCAATTTGATAATTATTATGATCCATAGAACATCCTGTTGCTTTGATTAGCGTACTGTAATAACATAGGTTGCCTCCCACATGGCACCCTATTCCCTATATACTGCACTACTTTTGACAAGAGCCCTATGGGCCCTGGTCAAAAGTAGTGAACTATAAAGGGAATTGGGTGCCATTTGGGACACACATATGGCCCTAATTCCAGCGGAAATAATATTGATGTGTCTCATTTGGACGGACCTTAATAAACTTGTAAGAACATGTATTTAGTAGCACTAGCCAAGCTCTCTTGGGAAGCAGTTAAAGGGATACTTTGGGAATTTGTCAATTTTCCCCAGACTCAGATGAACTACCATGTATGTATCCAGTATGAAGGAAGTTAGAGGTAGTTTCGCAAGCCAACGCTAACTAGCATTGGCGTAATGACTGGAAGTCTATGGGTATCTGCTAGCACGCATAGAATGTCTGTTCAGGTCAGATCTCAGCACTGTGCACCTGCATACAATGTGGCGTGTTACAGTAGCTCTGGAGAATGACAGTGAGCATTATACAATGCGTGCAATGACCTGTCAACACTGCAAACAAGGAAGAATTCTGTGAACATGAATAGACATTAATAGCCTCACTGTCCATACTGTAACAGTACATCGAGTGGATCAGAAATGCTTATTGTCCGTAATTAAATAAACAATGCAGGTATATTATGATCTATCAAGTGATTCAGATCCTATTGAATGTGATACCCTGGCCTCATATCTTTTTGATCTTGAAGATCTTACTCGTGATCTACTCCCTGTATATTTTGTCGGACAGTGTTTGAGGATGTAAACAATAAACAGTCTTCTTGTTGTGATTTTAAAACGTGTGCGCACAAACACACCCCCTCACGTAAACACACACACACACAAACACACACATGCAAACACACACACAATCTGAGAGCAGACTCTAATGAGGCATATGGTTAATTAATTATTCAGACACAATCTGGTATCTTGAATCTGGGACTCCCCACTAGTCTACCACAATTATCTTTCTGCTTTTCTCATGCTTACCAAGATGTCTCAGAGTGATCTTATTCATAACAACATTGACTTGTCCATATCTATACAGAATTGTCAGTAGTATGAGCAACAAGCTGCACTTGAAATAAATAAAGATGAGGTTGAAAGCCAATAGCTGTTTAAATTATAGACAATTGAAAAGAAAGAGGAGGAACCATAAAGGAGATGATTGTGGACTACAGGAAAAAGAGGACTGAGCACGCCTCCATTCTCATCGATGGGGCTGTAGTGGAGCAGGTTGAGAGCTTCAAGTTCCTTGGTGTCCACATCACCAACATACTAACATGGTACAAACACACCAAGACAGTCGTGAAGAGGGCACGACAAAGCCTATTTCCCTCAGGAGACTGAAAAGATTTGTCATGGGTCCTCAGATCCTCAAAAGGTTCTACAGCTGCACCATCGAGAGCAGTTGCATCACTGCCTGGTATGGCAACTGCTCAGCCTCTGACCGCTTGGCACTACAGAGGGTAGTGCGAACAGCCCAGTACATCACTGGGGCCAAGCCTCCTGCCATCCAGGACCTCTATACCAGGCGGTGTCAGAGGAAGGCCCTAACAATTGTCAAAGACTCCAGCCACCCTGGTCATAGTGTGGCTGTTGTCTCTAGTACCAGAGCACCAAGTCTAAGTCCAAGAGGCTTCTTAACAGCTTCTACCCCAAGCCATAAGACTCATGACCATGTAATCAAGTGGCTACCCAGACTATTTTCATTGCCCCCCCCCCCCTTTTACACCACTGCTACTCTCTGTTGTTATCATCTATGCAGTCACTTTAAATAACTCTACCTACATATTAACTCAACTAACCGGTGCCCCTGCACATTGACTCTGTATCGGTACCCCCTGTATATAGTCTCGCTATTGTTACTTGTTACTTTTATTTCTTATTCTTATCCATATTTTTTTAAACTGCATTGTTGGTTGGGGCTCGTAAGCATTTCACTGTAAGGTCTGAAAGGTCTACACCTGTTGTATTCGGCGCATGTGACTAATACATTTTTGATTTGGTTTGTTTTGATTTTGATATGTTTATAGATATTGGGCCCAGTAGAGACATTTAATGTAATACTAACCACTGTTACATGCATTACACTATCTGTCTTTCAGTGTACTGTGCAGTCTTACATTATTATTCTATAACTGATTGGCTTAAGGTTTGATAGCTTATAAATTGTTTGAATCAGAAACGAGTGGGCTGCTGGATTATGACAAAAGATTGGTTTTCTATGTCCTAGCACAGGCAAAGATGGTAAAACAAATACGTGCTGTTAAGCAGCTTACATACCCATTGGAAGCTTGTGGCAGTTCTCCGTGAGCCACACAAAAAGTTTGGCAAAGTGACAGTTGCACACCCAGGGGTTGCCCTCCAGGCGCACCACCCGGAGTGAGGTTAGGGGCTCCAGCACCCCCACATCCAGCCCCTGCAGGCCGTTCCTCTCCAGCTCCAGCTCCCGCAGCGAGGTCAGCCCCAGGAAAGCATCCTCTTCCACCAGACTAAGGTAGGGGTTGTTCCCCAGACGCAGCTTGATCAGGCTCCGGGACTCCACAAAGGTCCCTGACTGGATCTCTGTCAGGTTGTTGCTGCCCAGGTCCAGGAAGACTAGGCGAGATGAGGTGCTGAGGGTGCCGGGCTCCAGCACCGACAGGGAGTTATTCCTCAGGTCCAGGTAGACCAGGTCGCTGTACAGAACCAGAAAGTCCGAGGGGATCCAGGGAATCCAGTTGTCGGAGAGAAGGAGGCGCCGGACGTCCAGGGGGATGGGGCTAGGGAGGCTGGTGAGACCTTGGCCCTGGCAGTCCACGGTGTGGTGGTCCGGACACAGGCAGCTGGACGGACAGTTGTGGCCCCGAGTCAGCAAGGTGGAGGAAAGCAAGGCAAGGAAAGGCTGAAGCCAGTTAATGCATGGTAACATTGTCAAGGGGGTGCGAGGTGAGAGGGAGAGCAGGGGTTTAGGTAGGGGAGGAGGAGGTTGGGAGGAAGGAGGTACAGGACAGGACAGGAGAGGGCACAGGGGAGAGGGTAGAGATCAAGGGGTGGGAGATTAAGGAAGGGGAGGGGGAAGCAGAAGAAAGAAAGGAGTCAATGTCCTGGCGCTGGCATCTCTCTTCCTCTTGTTGAGTAGTCTACAAAGGCTAAGCCATCGAGCGGCGAGAGAGATGCGCAACGGTGTTTTCAAGGAGATCATGTAGCAAGCGGTCTGGATCGAAAAGCAGCCTGCTGGCTTTGAGGGAATAAGGGGAGGAGTGAGAGAGAGGGAGTGAGCGAGAGAGAGAGAGCGAGAGAGTAAGGGAGGGGGGTTAAATAGAAACTAGCAAACCAGAGACGTGCGCTGGGGAGGGTGTGTGTTGGGAGTGGGGAGAGCGGGGGATGGGGGGTGGAGGGCGATAGGGTAAGCCAGAAGGTGGTGTGAGTTTGCAGGAGGGTCGACCCTCAGAGTCTCATTACTCCTTCTTCAGAACAATTAACGAGGAACACCGTCTGTGAGTCTGAAGAAGAATATACTGTGAGGATCTAAGCATTGGAAGGCTAGACTCACTGAAAGCATAGGTATTTATATCCAACCGTATGGGCTGGGGAGCTACTGACAGTGACTCGTGTCCAAATGACATCAGATAACTCACATGTTGTGATGATGTCACATGGCTCCCAGCAGAATCCCAGGAGGAATATAATCCTGATGACCGTGATCCTTGGGAATCATCATCACATACATCTCCTCCTCAACTGTCCTCTGTCTCACTGTGCTGCACGATCCGGCCATCCCAGCTCTGTTGCCATGACAACATGCTCTCAACATACACCGTGGTGTGAAGCTGCCTGTGCAGCACAGGCGAATATCCCAAAAGTGTCATATTGAGGAACGCCATCACATGACAGCTTGCCACAGCGGGGTGATGCGTTTGTCTCGTGCCTTTCCTGAGCAACAAGCTGAATGGCTGTCTCATACAATCCACTCCTGTAGCTTTAATGCATGTCCTATACATTCACAGTTATAAAAACAGTATATACACTACAGTTTTAACACATCCACTGCAAAAGCCAAGTGGTCTTCAGAAATACTGTACCTTAAACTAAGCAATGTGTTCCCAATGGCAGTTACCTTACCAACGGCAGCTAATTTGCCAGCTGTTGTTGTTTACATGCTATGTACCTCTATGCTACAGTACAGTAGTCAGACATCATGTCCACAGACCGCAGTTACAGAAACAGAATGTATGCTATGTCCACCAAGAGCATTCCTGATACATCAAACATGCTTGTTGGGAATAGCATGTCACAGATATAACCGTGGGAAGCAGGTGTGCTGAGGGTGCTGCAGCACCCCCTGAAAAATATAAATATAATTAAATATTCATTTTAAAAAAGTGTTTTTTCTTTTGAAGAAGGGCCATTTTCTACAGGGCCATCGGGCCTTGGTTTAACAAATACCTGTATACAGTCACTAGTAAAAGTCTACACACCCCTTGCACAATCTGGACATTTTACAGCCTTAAAATTAAATAGAAAATGTATTAAATTCGATTTTTTTCCTACCGATGTACTCCACATTTCCAAAGTGGAAGAAAAAGTATATTTAAAAAAATATAATAAAATGTAATGAAAAAAAAGATGTCTTGATTTCATATTTCTTTTGATCCTGACAAACTCCCCAGTCACTGCAGGTGAAAATAATTTTGAACGTTAGGGAGGGGGTGCACCTGGAGTTGGAGGTTCCTATAAGAAGGGTAAATTCGAATGAATCCCAGTAATTGAGATTATGTAAATCAGCTAACTGTTAGCTATGCTATTGTTACAATGTAACTAGTCTTTACCTGTGATTGAAGTTTGTTCTGCTGCTAACATCTGAGTTGTAGTTTCTGCTTGAGCAGCAGTAGGAGGATGTGTGCAGTGCAGCTGAGTGAGCACTCCTGTGTGGGCAGAGGAGCGGGGGAGGGGACATTTTCCAAGATCCAAAAATGAGAAATTAGTGAATTTGATGGGCAATTCTTTATAGAACAGGACAAAAATTTGACTAAAAGTTGAATAAAAATGGAAAGGGCACTTCACTTATAGGAGGGCAACAGGGCAGGTGCTCAGGCACCCCTAGAGCCCTATCTGTGCACGTGCCTGCATCAACATTAATCACTAATTTAATTGGCACCAACACGGAAATTATTATTGTTATTGACTAGTTGATAAGTCAATGTTCTTTAGTGTAATCGTAGGGAGCTTCCCTGCAGAGGCCGTTAGGGCCCTATGAAGTGAAAATAGGCTAATGTGTTTCCCCCTATGTAGTTCAGGTTTAGCATGTAAATAAATGTCAGTGTAACCTGATGTGTGGCACCCTGGGTCGGAAACAGCTGCACATACAGGGCTGGGAGGGAGGGAGGTGCCAATGGAAAAGCCTGGCGCCACTCTTTCCAACGGTCATTTTCAAAGTGACCCAAGCATCCAAGACAGTGGGGCCCAGCTGTCACTACTTTAGTTGCACGTTGGCAGGTGTGACTGTGCCCGCTGGCTGTGTACCCAGCCTGGGTGCGAGTCAAGGACAGAGAGCTAGGGCTCTGAGGGGGAGTGCCACTGTGGAAAGTTAGACAGACATCTTGTTCTTCTTCAAAAAGAAACCTGAGACCACCTGTCAGTCGTTCTGTGAGTTTGTGCGTGCGTGTGTCCAAACACTACACCTGCCAACTGTGAAACTTGAACAAGGTTGGCAGCTATGTGAGTCATCTTTTGTGATATCTGACTGAAGTCTAGCTACATTCTGTACTATCAAGAATCAGGATCAAGCTGCAGGAATTTGACAGACAAACAGGCAGGCAGACAATGGGCAGTTGGGCGTTCGAGGGTGTAGTACAATGTGCCTTCTGAGAAATGAGATACACTTACCCAGATTATGTTTCTGAAATAAAGGAATCCAGAAGTACTTGATCACAAATGTCTTCAACTGAGGAAATCTCTAATCTAGCAGAGAAAGTTGCACCCACGTCCGTTACATTGACAGATGTATGTATATATCCGGATTTGCTCCGAGTTTGTTTACATTTGATGGTAAAGAATGACAGCACTCTCTCCGAAAGCACACATGACCACACAATGACCCAGTGAGTGAAAGAAAACTGTTGATGTACAACTTGGAATCAAGCCTTCTAATTCTTGTATTTGGAAATGTAATTACAATATGATAAAAGACTAAACAGATGAGACTTCGGGCAAATGCTCACTAATGCAAAAACAAACAGACAAGCAACTTGACTGTTGACATTGTTGGACAAATATCCTAGAGTGGTCTCTACTTCCCTCTTGTGTTCAATGTGTCCTTTACAGTCTCAGGACCAGTCATTTTAGAGTGAAGATAAAACACATTAAGTAGAAGACATGGTCAAATATAGAAAATAGTAAGGGATAAGATCTTTATTTGGTGAAATATAAATGTAATGCAGGATAAAGGGGAAAGGTTCTTGAAGAAAATAAAAAGTACTTTGAGACGGAATGTAACCAATATTTTATTATTATTATTGAAACAGTTGTACCGGCTTTCAGTTTGTTGTTGTAGATGTTGTTTTCTTTTCTTTTGTCTTTAAAAAAAAAAAAAAATAGACAAATAACAGTATTACAAATAATTAAAATTGTTACATCCTTCACAGGGTTACAGTCAATGTACATTTATACAGAAAACAAAACGTCCCAATGCAATCACAGTGGTTAGGACTGTACGGGGAGGGGGGGCTGGTAGACCAAGGACGGAGGACCAAAGTGAAAGAATGTGGAAAAGGTACTATAACGGTGTAGAGGTATAGTAATAGTACAGTTTTAACATGGGACCAGCATAGGGAATGAGAGTTCTTTTTACACACAGAGAATGACAAAAACTTAAATGTGGTCATATAGAGAGGACACAACAATATTGACTTGAGGTTACAGTAGAAGCGTCCATTTTGGTTTCTTTTGTTAGCAAATGGCACACACAGAGATGGCAGGTTCTTTCTGAGTGTATTTGTTGACAGAAGCAAAAACATAAACAAATAAAGATTTGTTTGATTTGACAGTCTTCCTTCATTCACAAATGCAGGTCTTGTATAGTACATTGCCTCCCCACTTGTTATGCTAGGCCTATAAAAACAAAGTAAATTAGTGTCTGGGGCTATCCTATATGATCAAATAGCAAAGCTTCCAACACAGCAATGCACAAGCTGTACCTTGATGAGAAGCTATGCTAAACAACAGATAATACATAATAAGATGAGGACAATGTATCTGTAAAGAACAGCAGATGATAGTATTTGGAAGAAAATATCCCTATTTATTGAAGTGGGGAGTGTCTCTTTTCCCAAGAAAAGCAGAGTTTGTTGGTTGGGTAGCAGTAGTATAACATTTTAATAACACTGTTGTCTCATTGAGGTGTCTCCTAATTAGTACCTTATTTATAACTATTAAATGCTATGTGAGATGCCCTATGGAATGGCTGATTGGGATTTATCCATGAAGTGCTGAGACAATGGAAGCATGCAGACACTGTAGCACTCAAAGAGCAGAGGTTGCAATATCCTGGTTTTACTTGTCTAGTATCTTTTGGCTGCTTAGAACAACACTTTTCAAAAACATTTCAAATGTTTTCCTGCTGATCCCCGAACCTCATGTTCAGTACGTTATGGACGGAGTATCAACGTGTAAACTTGTTGTGATTTGTGCTGGCACAATAGGAGGAAGACGCATACCCTACCTCTCAGTACAACAAAAACTGAAGCCCGTCCGTTTTTTAAATGACCTTTCATCCATTTCTTTAAAAAGTCCCCACTTTTCTCTGAGACGATTCATAAACACGTGTTCTAGCTTTTTAAATAGTAACGGCAACAGTATATACATGTCAATATGGCAGTGTATGACCCCAGATTACGTGACAATTCACAGCTCCATACTGTCAAAGGTGATCATATGTAGCACTATAAAAACAAAAAACAAAAACTATTTAAAAACCAACCAAATGAGCACAGTGTTCTGTGAAGTCTTTTAAATACCAGCAGGCTCCTTTTCTGATCATTTCCCACCTGTGGAGCTTCAGAGACTGCCATTTTGTGCAAGTACAGTTTTGAACACCTGGCTGCATAACCTAAGGCAGCCATTTTGTATGTACCATAAAGGGGAGGGCAAGTGCTTTTTCATGACAGGACCAAACTACATTGGTATTCACATGAGATCCTTTAAACATAGCAGAGGGCAAAATGAAAGCGTAATCTAAACTTTGCACACAACAATTTTGTAATGGAAGAATTCATGGTAGCGCCCATCCTACTTCATCATTAAGGTACACATAGAAACATTAAAAAAACTACTCACTGAGTCACTGAAGCAAAGATTGCACGGAGCAGAACTCCAAAACAATGAAAATGGCTGACATGGTTCAGTGGCTATGGCAACCTGTGATTCCCAGAAGAGAGAGAAACAACGGAGAGCCCCTAGGCTTTTGGGGACCCTAAACAAGATTTGGTTAGCTGACATGGGCTAATTGAGTGACTGCCACTGACTCACAATATAGTGACCTCCAAAATATTGTGACAGTGACACATTTTTTGTTGTTTTGACTCTGTACTCCAACCTCTTGGATATGAAATTATACAATGACTATGAGGTTAAAGTGCAGACTGTCAGCTTACATTTGAGGGTATGTTTCATATGTTTCTAAACACTGCTACATTAATGTGGATGATACAATGATTATTGATAGTCCTGAATGAATCGTGAGTGATAATGAGTGAGAAAGTTAGATGCACAAATATCATACCCTCAAGACATGCTACCCTCTTATCATTTCATATAACATGGGAGGTTAGCCTTTTTCGAAGAGAGATATATTTATGCTTCTGTAACTTTCTCACTCATCATTATTTACTAATTCATTATTTATTTAATTCATTCAGGATTATCCATGATCATTGTATCATCCACATTAATGTAGAAGTGTTAAGAAACATATTCTATTCTTATTTACAATAAAAGTGACTCCAAAATAACACAATACATTATTTACCATAGATTTCTATTGGGCACAAAATCATCTGAAACACAACCAAAACAAACAGCAAATGCTTTAATAAACATATAGGTGAATTTCTCCAAATACTTTTGGTCCTCTAAAATGGGGGGGACTATGTACAAAAAGTGCTGTAATTTCTAAACGGTTCACCTGATATTGATGAAAATACCCTAAAAAAAAAGTTGACAGTCTGCACTTTAACCTCATAGTTACTGTGTCATTTCAAATCCAAAGTGCTGGAGTACAGAGCCAAAACAACCACAAAAATTGTAAAAATTTCCCAATAATTTTGGAACTGCTGAACTGCTGAAATTGCACCTTGTGTAATCTACTTTTCTAACTCTCCACAGTAAATTGAGACCCCGACTGAGAACCCTAGCAACCACGGGGCGCTACGTGCAGCGCATAGTCTGCAGACAGAGAGTCAAGTGCATCTGATATGTACCAGACAATGACATGCACAATACATTACATTTATATTATGGTTATTTTGGGCTGTTGGAAGTAGTGAGTTCAAAGGTTTTAAAAAAACGTTCAAAACGTATTTTCAAGAGATTAGAAGTGTAGGTACTGTAGATAGCAAACAGAAATATAATCTCCACAATTTTCTAATTGTCAAAAGAGAGCATTATTCACAAGAACGCTGAGTCTGATGCTTCCAGAAGATGAGTCATTTCATTTTACATCCATAAAGTCTATGGAACTGTATTGTAGTCTACAATTTTTCCATCCACTCCGTTCAGAGTACTGGTCATATTGTTGGAGTCGCTGATACCCTCAGAAAAAGTAAGTTCTATGAAGTCTGGTCCCAACCTTCTCTTAATAGCCCTTTTAAAGGGCAGTCTTGTTGTTGAGTTTCAGTCTGGGGACTAGTAGAAATCATATCCAACTAATAGACTGTAAACAATATCCTACTACAAACAAAGGGAGGGGCTGCAGCTGTGCACTCAACACAGACAGGCTGCAGTTGGAGACTGGACACAGTCTGGACACCGTCGTAGGCTCAGCACTAGAGACAGACTTAACATACGTGGGGGTGGTGGTTGTGGACTGAGCACGGCTGCAAACTGACCAGACTGACCGTACAGTACGGGCTGCAGACTGTTGACTGAACTCAGGGGAGGATGGTCTAGAGAAAGGGGTCTGATGGGGGTGGAGGGTCACAGTCTGACAGGGAGACCAGGCTGGTGGTCCGGTATAGTCTGGTGTCCTCCTCGTCTAGACGTCAGACCTCCACAGAGGTGATCTGGTTCATCTGGGCCCGCATGGACTGGACGCTGTTCAGGATCTTCTTTTGGTGGCCTGCTAGCGTCACCCCTACTCGGAGGATGTCCCTGTGGAGAGAGAGAAAGCAATCAGCAACACAGCATTCTATGACACATTTAGCAAGTCAGTGACACAGCAGTCTATGACACATTTAGCACAGTCTATGAGGCCAGATTTAGCACAGATAGCACAGTCTAGAACACTTTTAACACAGTCTAAGTCTACTACATATTTAGCACAGTCTATGACACATTAAGATTAGTCTAAAACACTTTCAACACAGTCTAGGACACAATTAGCAGGGGGAGGGTATCTGGGGAGGTTAATTTACTCTGTGGTCATTTGGGAGACCACATCGAAGCTGGTAAACTCCTCATTGGCAAAGTTCTCCTTGTACTGGCCCATCCTGATGGCATCCAGCCACTCATCCACGGTGCTGAAGCTGGAGAAGTCAGGCGTGCTGCGGTCTAGCAGAGGTAGGTGCACACTAGAAACAGGAGAGGAATCCAGTGAGAACCCAAACAAACCCAATGACAACCCATTGAGAACCCAAACAAATCCATTGAGAACCCAGTGAGAACCCAAACAAATCCATTGGACCCAGTCAGAACCCAAACAAATCCATTGAGAACCCAGTGAGAACCCAAAACAAAGGAGTAAAGAGAAAGAAACAGTGAATCAAAGAGCCTCAGATGAAACAGTGCATGAGTCTGTCCTTTACAGCTTCCTTTCCTTAAGTCCTTTCCTTGGACTGGTGAGTCCACTAAAATGTGTGGTCGGCATTGTGGAAAGGAGATGAGGAAAGGATGGAAGCTATTGAAGATGACTGGGACACAGCCCGTGAGTGCCTTACCTTGATGACAGCGGCGTCATGGCCTTCAGACTGTTGGGGTTGCGGATCATCTTGTCCAGGTTGTTGACAATCTGGCTGAACTTGGGCCGGTTGTTGCGGTCCTTCTGCCAGCAGTCCAGCATGAGCTGGTGCAGGGCACTAGGACAGTCCATGGGCGGGGGCAACCGGTAGTCCTGCTCTATGGCATTGATCACCTACAGGGCATTGGCACAGATTGATAAGAAAATGAATAGAGGCCTTGGCCTAAATTGTTGGTCTTTCCATGTGGTTAATACAGCCTGAATCAAATGTATAGTGAGACTGTCTCAGTCTCTCTCTCTCTGAATGTGTCTCTTTGTCTCAATTGCTCCCTCACCCCTTTTCTCTCTGTTTTCTCCAAGTGACTGCAACAATCTGCTTTAGGACTAAATATTGTAGGTGAAACGATGATGATATTGACTCCTCCTGGATACTCACATCTTGATTACTCATGTCCCAGTAGGGCCTCTCTCCGTATGACATCACCTCCCACATGACGATGCCATAGCTCCACCCATCACTAGAGGAGGTGAACTTCCTGTACTGAATGGCTTCCGGGGCGGTCCATCGGATAGGGATCTTCCCTCCCTGTAAAGACAGACAAGTGTTTCGTACCAATTCTCTATCCTTCAGCCAGGACCGTGCACTTGGTCACTCCCCTCATGCATTTAGAAGTATTGGATTGGTGCAAATATGCCTGAAGGGAGTTACATTTTGGTCATTAAGCAGATCATCTTCTCCAGAGTGACTTAGTTTCCACCATATTTCTTAAACCAGACCATTTCTTTAAATCTATAAGGAGTACTTCAGTGCACAGTTCAGGAGAAGGGTAGAAAACAAGACTGCAGCCCGCAAATAAAGCATAGGTTGTGGGTGGATCTCAGTAGTCTCAAGAAGTGGCGATGTTTCATTGTCTTCTTCTGCACTGATCTGATAGCACTGGACAGGTAAAAGCAAATCCTTTGTTAAGACACTGATATTGCTTTCCTGTGTTCTATGCTTGCAAATCAGTGGTGATGAAAGGAATGAGCCGAGAAAAGGAAGCCACATTAGACTACTAGGATGCATCCTGCATGTACAGTGCCTTGCGAAAGTTTTCAGCCCCCTTGAACTTTGCGACCTTTTGCCACATTTCAGGCTTCAAACATAAAGATATAAAACTGTATTTTTTTGTGAAGAATCAACAACAAGTGGGACACAATCATGAAGTGGAACAACATTTATTGGATATTTCAAACTTTTTTAACAAATCAAAAACTGAAAAATTGGGCGTGCAAAATTATTCTCGCGGCCCCCGCCATCGCGTGGCGTGCTCCACTCCAACCTCAGGGACGTCTCGTTCACGATTGAGATTACACTCTGGGGCGCGGAGGGGATGGCTGTCAGAGGAGAGGCGGGAGATAAAGAAGAGTTCAGGGAGGATCAGTGATGATGAGGTTTATACTCCAGACAGTGGTCATAAGGAGACACAGGGGATTCAGGGTCTGATTCCAACCTAACCCACACCCTGTACTATAGCTCTCCAGCATCAGGGTTGTTGTTCGCTGGTTAACTCTGTAATAAGTTAACTCTGTGTGGTTAAAGTAGTATACAGTAGGTCACAAAACTAGTCTCCACATTTCAATAATCAGACACCATTTTTTTTGTGTTTGTTCTTTTATAAACAATACAAAACATACACATGAAAACATCTACTACATCACTCCTGCCCAGACCCACTAGCCCCCCCCCCCCCCCACCCCCCATCTCTAGTGCATGTATCACTTCCCAACCACATGGCCTGAAACTGCATTTTGCTTCTCTCTGCAGCCCACACACTTTTAATATTTAAATAATAAATAATTTGATTTTTCCTTTGTGATAATGATGGCCCATTGATAGATTTCCAAGTTTTTAGCATATGTTGTTTCAAGATGAGTGATGAGAAGAGAATGGTCCAACCCAACTGCTGTTCCAACTGCTGTTCACAAATGCTCTCCATCCAACCTCACTGAGCTCGAGCTGTTTTGCAAGGAGGAATGGGAAAAAATGTCAGTCTCTCGATGTGCAAAACTGATAGAGACATACCCCAAGCGACTTACAGCTGTAATCGCAGCAAAAGGTGGCGCTACAAAGTATTAACTTAAGGGGGCTGAATAATTTTGCACGCCCAATTTTTCAGTTTTTGATTTGTTAAAAAAGTTTGAAATATCCAATAAATGTCGTTCCACTTCATGATTGTGTCCCACTTGTTGTTGATTCTTCACAAAAAAAGACAGTTTTATATCTTTATGTTTGAAGCCTGAAATGTGGCAAAAGGTCGCAAAGTTCAAGGGGGCCGAATACTTTCGCAAGGCACTGTATAATCTCAAACCTGATACATTTCCATACTAGCATACCACTTAGAATGCATGCCCAATACATTGCCTCATAATAAGTGGTATTCTAGTGTGTAAATTGGAACCATAGAAATATAATCTATTCCTATGATTGGAACAGAGCCATACTCACCAGGACACTGGTGTTTGTGGGGTCTAACTTGCCCAAAATACATTGCTTCATACTATATAGTATGGAAGTATGGATTTTGGGACAGAGCCACACTCACCAGGGCGCTGGTGTAGGTGGGATCTGATGTGTCTTCCTCCAGAAACCGCGAGAGCCCGAAGTCAGACACCTTACACACCAGGTTACTATTGACCAGGATGTTGCGGGCAGCAAGGTCCCGGTGCACGTAGTTCATGTCATTTAGGTATTTCATGCCCGCCGCAATGCCACGTAGCATGCCCACCAGCTGGATCACCGTGAACTGCCCGTCATTTTGCTTTAAAAAAAACACTGAAATGTTATATTGCTATGCTATGTTATGTTATACTATGATATGCCATACTGATGTGTTAAGCTATATTAAGCAGTGTTATGCTATGTTATGTTGTACGCTATATTCTCTGATATGTGTTACACATTCCAAAAAATGTGGCTGGTTCTCATATTAATTCCCCTAGCATTGTTAGCCACACAAAATTGAGCGTCTGGTTGATCCTCTCACCTGGATCTGTGAGCTCACCGGATCTAACTAAGCCCACTCTACACACCTCACACCTGGGCCAGCCCGGGAGGGACCCTCCAGAGCTAATCAAAAACCAAAAAGCTATTAAATGTAGATGTGAAGGAGAGACAGCCACTGTGTTCTTGAATCCATTGGGTTCTTGATGTTGAAAACAGTTGAAAAATCTGTATGGTTACTGTGATATTTCATATGACCTACAATGCTTCACATCTAAATATAGTTTTGATTATATTATCTCTGAAATTCACTCATGAGATAAGGCAGAGATCTAGCCTTTAGGTACTCCTCAACTAATTTCCTAATCTAGTCGACTTTCCATTTGTTTGCACTGATCCAAAAGACAAGACAGGTGAAAGCCACCTGATGTATTTTAACCAGATACATGTTTGGAAGAAGGAAGGAAAGTAGAAAAGGACAGGAGATCTCTCCAGAGTATTGAGATGCCCAACTTTGAGGCCCACTGACCTATATATCTAGGACCTTCATTTGGGCCAGTTTGCTACATTTTTCGTAATGGAAAATCCCCACTGGGCACAGACGTCAGCTCAACGTCTAGTTTTGATTTACATTTGGTTGAGTTGTCAACAAACGTGAATTCAACGTGAAATCAACCAAATACCTTACACAGCGGGTTGCTATTGACCAGGATGTTGTGGGCAGCAAGGTCCCGGTGCACGTAGTTCATGTCATTTAGATACTTCATGCTCACATGTTTTATTTGTCACATGCACTGAATACAACAGGTGAATAAGTCAAGAAAATATTGACTAAATAAACTGAAGAACTAAACATTTCACCATATCATTGGATTAGTTCAAAATACTCTTACATTGATGACATTTTTGCAAATCCAATTACTTTTCCATGTTGATTCAACGTCATCATATCAATTTGTGGGGTTTAAATTAAGTGCAAACAATGTTGTGGAAATTGCAAACTTCAGAAGCCTTTTTAAACCTCAAAATACACTAGGAAACTTCTCCTGTAACAAGGTAATCAAATTAAGATCCTACATCTGTACTGACCCTGAGGAAGGAGTCCAGCGATCCGTTCTCCATGAACTCAGTGATGATCATGACGGGGGCGCTCTTGGTAACCACGCCCTCCAGGTGGATGATGTTGGGGTGGTCAAACTGACCCATGATGGATGCCTCAGACAGGAAGTCCCGCCTCTGGCGCTCTGTGTAGCCCACCTTCAGTGTCTTAATGGCCACCAGGATCTCTCTCTTCCCAGGGAGACGCAGGTTCCCGCTGCACACTTCCCCAAACTCTCCTGAACAATAACAGGTTCAGGTTTCAGATATACTGTCCATCAGCAAAGGACTCTGATACACCACTATAAGATGTATCCAAGTGCTATGACATGGGACTGTAACTTGGATATCTTAAATGTACTGTTAGAAAATTTTTCAATATGTTTTATTAGGTTTAATCCACACTGTATATCAATATAACATTTTATAGGCCAGTTTCCCAGACACAGATTAAGTCTAGTCCAGGACTAAGCTTCATCTGTGTTATTACGTATATGTTATAATGTACAGTATATAGGGTTTTCACCTTCACCGGTTGATTTTTTACCTGCGCCAATGACTTGCTCGATCTTGACACAGGAGGTGTCAATCTCTTTGGCAAACTCCCTCACTGCCTCGTTGGGGTCCTCATAAGTGAAGGGGTCAATATAGATCTTCATTCCTGGAGACACTTGGAAGGAGAAACAGAGAAAAAACAGAGGCTATGCATAATATACAGCCTGGCAGTATGTATTGGCTACAGAAAACAGTAGCTGGAACCGTGCCTGGGCTTAGACCTGATACAGGTGGTTAGATACAGTAGTAGTAACCTTTAACTTCCAGTACTCTACATCTAATGGAAATGTCACCACTGTCCCCAGGATGGTAGTGTTATTCCTTAACAAATGGTTCACTCCACTTTTCAACCCATTTCCCATGGATAGAAGGTTGTCTGTAAACCATGTTACTCACTGTGGCCACTGGTGTAGTGCTGGACCTTGTCTGTGTATTCAGATTCTGTTCTCTCAGAGCTTCTTCGATTGCAGACGATGACCAATACGACGACAGCGATGATTAAGACGACACCTGCAGCAGCTGAGCCAATGATGAGGGGGAGCTTCTCCTGAAAGCTGGACTTGTACTCCTCTGCACATACACAACAAAACAAACCCATTCCTCATATTAACGTCTACAAGGTTGGCCTACTCTGCAATGTTGAACTTTTGGGACTATACCATATACTCGGCAATGTAATTCAAAAGTGTTTGAAAAACACTGGTTCGAATGGGGTACCTTCGGTCATGGTCTGAAAGTACATCTTTCCGCTGAAGCGTCCGAATCCGGCCACTGTTCGAGCCCGTACCTGGAAGATGTATATAGCTCCGGGCTTCAGGCCACGGATGACTGCTGTGTTGGTCTGACTGCGCACCACCGATGAGTTCCACTCTGCCATGCTCTGGAACACACAGACACACACAGAGGGTGTAAGACTGGATCGGCTCACTGTTTGAATTACAGCAGTAAAACCTGTCAACTGACTTCACCTTATCATAGTACTGCAGCTCATAGTCCAGTATGAGGCCGTTGGGCTGGTCCGGTTGGGACCAGGAGAGAGTGATGCTGTCAGGTGTCCGGCTCACCTGGTGCATAATCGACACGGCCGATGGTGCTGTGAGTGAGTGAGTGAGTGAGTGAGTGAGTGAGTGAGTGAGTGAGTGAGTGAGTGAGTGAGTGAGTGAGTGAGTGAGTGAGTGAGTGAGTGAGTGAGTGAGTGAGTGAGTGAGTGAGTGAGAGAGAGAGAGAGAGAGAGAGAGAGAGAGAGAGAGAGAGAGAGAGTTAAGGTTAGTGACATTACTACAACACTAGGAAGAAGCTTTCAAATCCCCTGGTAATCAAGAACAAGACTAATGATGCAGCAAGAACAAAAGAGCCAGGAACATCGGAGATAGTTTATTGAGTATTATTACAGTCACCCATTCACTGAAAATACTAATAGTAATAATGTATTTATTTTCAAATGGTGTGTGAAATATTCACTTTGTAGGCAAAGACACACACACACACACACAAGGTCTTTCCTAATGAGGGCTTAATTAGGGCATGTTTATGTAACATTAGTGCTTTCGGTTATACCCTGTAAAAACACTAGGGCTCATGGGAACCTGAGTTTGCTCTTTTCACAGTCCGATCCCAGACAGTAATTAGGACTGACATCTAGTGCAGTGGAGAAAAGACTACAGTGTTAAGGGCAGAGAGTAGAACGTGTATAGCCTGGCCCTAATACCAACACTACCTAAAAAAAATATATAAATCATGTCTGAATACTGCATTTCAAGTGCCCTAAACGCAATGGAACTCACTCAATACTAATAAGGGTCACACATCTGTCACTAAATTTTTCAGGCAGACATCATAAACATTGCTTAGGCATCCTTACACAGACATTGTTCATTGGTACTACATGACATACAGGTTTACTTATACAGATCTTGCCATTGCAAAATAGCATCAAAATATCTAAACCCATATTTGGTGTAATATTTCCTGTGCCTCTCCTTATCAGACTGAACACACTCCTGATAATATCTCTTCACTGAACTTCACACTGAAATGCAGTACTTTGAGAGGAGAGTGAATGAATGGCTGTCTCCCTTACCGGCCTGGTTGGTGGTGATGTTGACTGAGGAGTAGTGTGGTGAGTAGGGGCTCTGGTCGGAGACCCCGTTGACTGCCTGGATCTCAAAGGTGTACTGCGTGTGGGCCAGCAGGTCACTGATGTGGACGCTGGTCTCCGTCAGGCCCAGTTGACGAGGGATGAACTGGACGTTGTCCCCGCAGCGTGTACAGCCTCCCCGGCCCCCTCCACAGCTCTTACAGATGATGTTGTAGACCACGTCCTCGCGGCCCCCGCCATCGCGTGGCGTGCTCCACTCCAACCTCAGGGACGTCTCGTTCACGATTGAGATTACACTCTGGGGCGCGGAGGGGATGGCTGTCAGAGGAGAGGCGGGCGATAAAGAAGAGTTCAGGGAGGATCAGTGATGATGAGGTTTATACTCCAGACAGTGGTCATAAGGAGACACAGGGGATTCAGGGTCTGATTCCAACCTAACCCACACCCTGTACTATAGCTCTCCAGCATCAGGGTTGTTGTTCGCTGGTTAACTCTGTAATAAGTTAACTCTGTGTGGTTAAAGTAGTATACAGTAGGTCACAAAACTAGTCTCCACATTTCAATAATCAGACACCATTTTTTTTGTGTTTGTTCTTTTATAAACAATACAAAACATACACATGTAAACATCTACTACATCACTCCTGCCCAGACCCACACCAGCGTCCTGGTGGAATCTGAGAGACACAATGAATGCCCCTGCATGCTCATTTCTGCCTCTTCAATTAGAGAGAGACCGCTGAGGGCCATATCTCCATTGTGGCCCTGGCTACATCCCAAATGACACCCTATTGCCTTTTTTTGTGCACTACTTTTCACCAGGGCCCATAGGGTGTCCATAGGGCTCTGGTCAAAAGTAGTGCACTATAAAAGCAAAAGGGTGCCATTTGTGACCGAGACCCCATTTTCACATTCAAAACAGCTGCCCCCTTCATAATGGACAGGCTTATGCAAATCTCTCAGGATATTTTCTCTGAGGTCCTTGTCGGACTGGTGCACCAATGGAAGAGAATGGAAGGGACATTCCAACAGTTCAGTGCAGTTGGAATGAAACATAACCCTTGTTTCGCTCTTGGGCACCTAGAAGAATGTATGACTTTGGTATTTTTTATGTGAAAATGTATGAGTGGAGCTGGAGTCTTGGTAAAAAAGTGAAAGTTGAAAAAATTTGGCTTAAGGTTAGCACTTTTGTTTGTGCTCATTGCATTATGCACAACATACAGTATATCAGAATCATTCTGTTTTTGCTAGACAGGTGCTTTTCTATAGTGAATGCCACATAAGGCCTGCATTTACATTATTAGGGTTGAGCTAATGGATTCTGTTAGTAAATTCATAGACAAAATGAAAACTCAATTCAACAATTGATAATGGCCCATAATGTCCTGGGAGCATTTGTTAATTAATTATTTAAAATGTGAATTTTGATACAATTCGTATATACACAAAAGCCTACTAAATAGAATGCTGTATGATAATCTCTACTGTGTCTTTCCTTAACACTGTGTAGTACCACCCATGGAGAGTATGTGGAACTGTAAGGACTAGAAACCTACTGGTGCAGGGTATCTGCGGGGGATCCGAGTCGCTGCGGTAGTACCCGTTGCGGCACACACAGTTGGTGGCCCCCTCGTTGGTGGTGCGACTGTTGATGGGACACTGGAGACACAGGTGGTCCCCCTGGGAAGACTTAAAGTACCCCGAGCCACACGCTGCAGATGAGAGAGAGAGTGAGGGAGAGGGAAAGACAGAGGGAGTTAGAGAGAGTTTATGAATTAACTTATTATACTAAAGTGACATAAAATGGCATACTCCAGACATTTTACAACATGACAGCTTCAGAGAAAAAAGGGTACAGAGTCGATAGAAAGACAAATTTCCAGACATATAATAAAATATTGGTCTTGAAATGCACAGACATAATACGCTTTGGCATGTCCTTCTTCATATGGTTAATAAAATATAACTTCCAGGAGTCTGAGGCTTGTTGCTATTCAGGTTTTTGTCTCATGGCATTTGAAACTCTGGAAGAACAGAGTGAGGCGTAGTCAAAGAGACTTTGAAATTTGGAGGTCTGGAATTGAATGGTTATACATATTCTACAACTGTGTTGAAATAGGGTTTAAAGAGAGAGAATAGGATCAGTAGCAAATCTGAGTGGGATCGGTAGCTAAATATTACCACCATAGGAGGCTACTAGTCTGAGGCTACTACTCTCCATCATATATTCTCCTCCATGATTTCCCACAATGTCTCACTGTACACTTGTAGTTTGTGTAGAACCCTTTGTTACAAACAGCACATACTGCTAACCAATATCCTACAAAAACCATGGAGTGTGTCATCTGAAGCAGGGGTAAGTGATGTGAAATACCATCTTTTATGTTTTATTTTATTTAACCTTTATTTAACTAGGCAAGTCAGTTGGCCATCCCCAGCTTCCAATTGGCTCATTCATCCCCCCTCCATTCCCCTGCAACTACTTCCCAGATTGTTCTGTAAATCAGAATGTGTTCTCAGTCTACTTACCTGGTAAAATAAGGGTAAAATAAATGTGTAAAGGTTACTACAGCCTCCAGCTTTGCAAGCTAAGGGTAAAATAAATGTGTAAAGGTTACTACAGCCTCCAGCTTTGCAAGCTAATCCAATCAAGATGGTGTGAAAGTAATTAGATGCCTGGCTGTCACTTCCGCAACTTTCTGGATTTGTCCCAAATGGCACCTTATTCCCTATATAGTACACTACTTTTTACCAGGGCCCATAGGGCTCTAGTCAAGAGTAGTGCACTATAAAGGAATAGGGTGCCACTTGGGACACATCCTCTGACTGTCTGACACTGGCAGAGACGTGGTAGTCTATCCCAGACCTCTCTGGGGTGCATTTATCCAGTCTGTGTCATGCCAGTGGGAACAAATATATACAGTAGTATATTTATTATACCCACTATTACCACATGATTGTCTTGTATTGAAAGAGTGTTTGCCTCTTTTAAACCATGTTTCATCTTATTGAATTCATTTAGGTTTTGTCTTATTTCCCAAGAGGTCCAAACACTCCCTAACAAACCCACTGGGCACAGACGTCAGTTCAATGTCGAGTTTCGATTTACATTTGGTTGAGTTCTCCACTAACGTTAATTCAATATGAAATAAAACATTTAAAAATCGCCCTGTCATTGTATTTAGGTTTAAAGTTCCTTAAGTTGATGACTTTTTCCAATCAGTTTCCCAAGTTGATTCAACGTCCTCACATTGAATTTTGTTGTTGAAATTACATGGAAACATGGTTGATTCAACCAGTTTCTGCCCAGTGGGAGGTATCTCACATCATCCCTCTTTGAATAACTGTCCTGTCTTCCACTTCCACAATGAGAAGCTCTAGGAATCCTAGGCGGTCAAAGGACAGCCAGTGTGAGGAGACAAAAGGAAGAGTCTGTTGGCAGAGGGTCCAGGGAACCCCCATGGCTAGACCCAGATAGAGAGGAGGACTGAAGGGGGAGAAAAAGGAGAGGGGATTGACAGTTCTATGACAGAGAGTCATTCAATAAAGGAAGAAAGTTGCACACTCAAATATAGTATGGACCAATGTCATCCCAGCCCCTGGATCTTGGATCCTGGATCCTACCACCATAGAAATATAATTACTAGAATGGGTTTCCCCTTTGAAGTCACTGAGGATGCATTCAAATTACAGTGGTCTCAGGTGCTTTTTCCCATTCTACTCATTCTATTTCTATGAAATTATATTTCTACCACAACACCCTCCAGAGATAAATGTGTTATGAATCCTACAGTACAGTAATGAATAGCAAACTAAAGGCTAAATAACAGCCATCATTAAATCTTGTGGAGAGCTATTGACATATCTGAAATGGGTCATCTGAGGCTTGTGGTGGAACATTGATTTTGCCTGTTAGAAATGGATGAGCGTACCGTATCACCAAGCATTCATAGCTCTCTTATCAAATTAATTTCAGATACTGTAAAATATGGATAGAAGTGGAGGGGGCTCAACCAACAACTCTGAGGTGCAACCAAATGTTGTATCATCCACTTCTCATATCCCTCCCTGCTGCTCCCCCTATGGACATTCCCTCTCGGACATTCTAAGAATTTCACTGTACCCTGCAATTACAAATACCCTGTGCATGTGACTACGAAACAAATAAACTCATCTAATATAATAAAATACAAATAAAAGAAAGGGTACAATGCTTGCTCACCATTATTTAAATCTGTAATCCTTAATGGTGAAACAGCCACGCCCGTTTGTGATATTGCAAAGACAAAGACGTTCGTGCAAACACCAGTTTTTCCCCATCTGACATTATCGCACGCGCAATAGAAAAGCACAATATGTACTGCATTTTTTTTGACCATGCTGCCAGATGCTCCTCAACAAAAACAATAACAACGATTGTGGGGCGGCCACTTCATCAGAACCATCATCAGGACCAAATGTCAAGCTATTAATAGTTGCTTAAATAAAATCATATTTTTTTAATGGTGAAGTACTATGAAATACAATGGTATTGTAAAATAATAATTAAATAATGTGTCTGAATGGCTCGATCAGAACTAGGGCTGTGGCGGTCATGAAATTTTGTCAGCCAATGATTGTCAGGCAAATAACTGCCGGTCTCACTGTAATTGACCGTTAATTAACATAAAAACATTTAGCATCTCCTGGCTTCCATGCATAGCCTACAAACCACCGTTGCAGACCTTTGGAACATCTACATTTTAAAACGTCTAATAAATCCATGTAATATAGCCTACACCATCACAATAAAGCCATTACTTATTTTAAACAGGTCTAAAGAAACATGTTATGAAGAAAATGTAGTCTATTTCAGAAGAACAGAATATCATACTCTGAGTTGTCCTTATATTAGGTCCTGATCTGGCTCTGCCAAATGGATATGGGCTACACTAGTTCATTTAGCAGTTCTATGGCATTATATTATATTATTTTATCCAATTCCGAGGTGCATATTGAAGATATTGGAAAAACATTTACTTTTCGTCAGCCAACAAGGTGAGTAGACCTAACGAACAGCAAAAGCACTAGCCTATGTCAATCTACTATGCCCAATTGTACAAAAGTTGACCTATTGTATTTTGGGAGAGAAATACATATTCCACCGTCCATAGTCAGATGCAATAGATCCCAAATGAATACAACCACTAGCATCAAAAGAACTGTTTTAAGCAACGTACCTGGTGCAACAGATGAGAACGTTTAGCTTAAAGTGTTGATAAACTATTAGGCTATTTCTTCATATTATAAGTGCAGCAACGCACACACGGCAGTAGGCTATATGCGCGTAAGTTCCAGTAGCAGGAAAACACCATTCTCAAAAGTGACCACAAATGTGATTATGCATATAGTGCTTTTATTATAAAGGTGCATTTTATGGTGAAATTATCTTCCCCAAACTTGAAACTCACTTGCTGTGTATGTATGCCAGTTAGGCTCTACAGCCGTTGTAAAGCAGATTAATGTGCTTAATTTTAAGAAGTTACTTGGCCACTTTAATTCTGATACATATTTTATCTAAATATTTTGGCTGCAGCATACCACTCTGCATCCCACTGCTGGCTTGCTTCTGAAGCTAAGAAGGGTTGGTCCCTGGATGGGAGACCAGATGCTGCTCAAAGTGGTGTTGGAGGGCCAGTAGGAGGCACCCTTTCCTCTGGTCTAAAAACAATATCCCAATTCCACAGGGCAGTGATTGGGGACATTGCCCTGTGTAGGGTGCTGTCTTTCGGATGGGACGTTAAACAGGTGTCCTGACTCTCTGTGGTCACTAAAGATCCCATGGCACTTATCGTAAGAGTAGGGGTGTTAACCCTGGTGTCCTGGATAAATTCCCAAGCTGTCCCTCATACCATCACGGTCACCTAATCATCCCCAGCTCCCCTGTAACTATTCCCCAGGCTGTTGCTGTAAATGACAGTATTTTTTTAAAAGGCTACGTGAGGTGTGTGACTATGATATGTAAAAAAAGCGCGCTGTTTTCCATTAAGCTGGGCATCATTCACAAGTGATAGGCTAATATTATCACACTATTCTAAATTTAATCTTGTTTTTACATATACTAAATAATATATGTGTGAAATTTGTTTTGATATATAATGGACCATTATCATGCACCTGCCTCGAAACAGGGGCAGCGGGAAAAATGACATGTCTATACACTTAAATAGCAAATGGAGGATGCTTTTCCTCCAGGTAGGCTATACTCGTGTTGTAAAGAGAAGCAATGTGCTTAATATTAGGAAAGTTGAGAAATAAATATAGTAGGCCTAGCCTATAGAAAGCTGATGGGATCCTCCTCTTTTTAATTTAATCTTTATACCCCTGATACCTCCTTTGTCCCACCCCCCACACATGCGGTGACCTCACCCATTACAACCAGCATGTCCAGAGATACAACCTCTCTCATCATCACCCAGTGCCTGGGCTTACCTCCGCTGTACCCGCACCCCACCATACCCCTGTTTGCGCATTATGCCCTGAATATATTCTACCATGCCCAGAAACCTGCTCCTCTTATTCTCTGTCCCCAACGCCCTAGGCGACCAGTTTTGATAGCCTTCAGCCGCACACTCATACTACTCCTTCTCTGTTCCGCGGGTGATGTGGAGGTAAACCCAGGCCCTGCATGTCCCCAGGCACCCTCATTTGTTGACTTCTGTGATCGAAAAAGCCTTGGTTTCATGCATGTCAACATCAGAAGCCTCCTCCCTAAGTTTGTCTTACTCACTGCTCTAGCACACTCTGCTAACCCTGATGTCCTTGCCGTGTCTGAATCCTGGCTCAGGAAGGCCACCAAAAATTCTGAGATTTCCATACCCAACTATAACATCTTCCGTCAAGATAGAACTGCCAAAGGGGGAGGAGTTGTAGTCTACTGCAGAGATAGCCTGCAAAGTAATGTCATACTTTCCAGGTCCATACCCAAACAGTTCGAACTACTAATTTTGAAAATTACTCTCTCCAGAAATAAGTCTCTCACTGTTGCCGCCTGCTACCGACCCCCCTCAGCTCCCAGCTGTGCCCTGGACACCATTTGTGAATTGATCGCCCCCCATCTAGCTTCAGAGTTTGTTCTGTTAGGTGACCTAAACTGGGATATGCTTAACACCCCGGCAGTCCTACAATCTAAGCTAGATGCCCTCAATCTCACTCAAATCATCAAGGAACCCACCAGGTACAACCCTAACTCTGTAAACAAGGGCACTCTCATAGACGTCATCCTGACCAACTGGCCCTCCAAATACACCTCCGCTGTCTTCAACCAAGATCTCAGCGATCACTGCCTCATTGCCTGTATCCGCTACGGAGCCGCAGTCAAACGACCACCCCTCATCACTGTCAAACGCTCCCTAAAACACTTCTGTGAGCAGGCCTTTCTAATCGACCTGGCCCGGGTATCCTGGAAGGACATTGACCTCATCCCGTCAGTTGAGGATGCCTGGTCTTTCTTTAAAAGTAACTTCCTCACCATTTTAGATAAGCATGCTCCGTTCAAAAAATGCAGAACTAAGAACAGATATAGCCCCTGGTTCACTCCAGACCTGACTGCCCTCGACCAGCACAAAAACATCCTGTGGCGGACTGCACTAACATCGAATAGTCCCCGCGATATGCAACTGTTCAGGGAAGTCAGGAACCAATACACACAGTCAGTCAGGAAAGCTAAAGCCAACTTCTTCAGGCAGAAGTTTGCATCCTGTAGCTCCAACTCCAAAAAGTTCTGGGACACTGTGAAGTCCATGGAGAACAAGAGCACCTCCTCCCAGCTGCCCACTGCACTGAGGCTAGGTAACACGGTCACCACCGATAAATCCATGATTATCGAAAACTTCAACAAGCATTTCTCAACGGCTGGCCATGCCTTCCGCCTGGCTACTCCAACCTCGGCCAACAGCTCCCCCCCCCCCCCCCCGCAGCTACTCGCCCAAGCCTCTCCAGGTTCTCCTTTACCCAAATCCAGATAGCAGATGTTCTGAAAGAGCTGCAAAACCTGGACCCGTACAAATCAGCTGGGCTTGACAATCTGGACCCTCTATTCCTGAAACTATCCGCCGCCATTGTCGCAACCCCTATTACCAGCCTGTTCAACCTCTCTTTCATATCGTCTGAGATCCCCAAGGATTGGAAAGCTGCCGCAGTCATCCCCCTCTTCAAAGGGGCCGACACCCTGGACCCAAACTGTTACAGACCTATATCCATCCTGCCCTGCCTATCTAAGGTCTTCGAAAGCCAAGTCAACAAACAGGTCACTGACCATCTCGAATCCCACCGTACCTTCTCCGCTGTGCAATCTGGTTTCCGAGCCGGTCACGGGTGTACCTCAGCCACGCTCAAGGTACTAAACGATATCATAACCGCCATCGATAAAAGACAGTACTGTGCAGCCGTCTTCATAGACCTTGCCAAGGCTTTCGACTCTGTCAATCACCGTATTCTTATCGGCAGACTCAGTAGCCTCGGTTTTTCGGATGACTGCCTTGCCTGGTTCACCAATTACTTTGCAGACAGAGTTCAGTGTGTCAAATCGGAGGGCATGCTGTCTGGTCCTCTGGCAGTCTCTATGGGGGTGCCACAGGGTTCAATTCTCGGGCCGACTCTTTTCTCTGTATATATCAATGATGTTTCTCATGCTGCGGGCGATTCCCTGATCCACCTCTACGCAGACGACACCATTCTATATACTTCCGGCCCGTCATTGGACACTGTGCTATCAAACCTCCAAACGAGCTTCAATGCCATACAGCACTCCTTCCGTGGCCTCCAACTGCTCTTAAACGCTAGTAAAACCAAATGCATGCTTTTCAACCGTTCGCTGCCTGCACCCGCACGCCTGACCAGCATCACCACCCTGGATGGTTCCGACCTTGAATATGTGGACATCTATAAGTACCTAGGTGTCTGGCTAGACTCTAAACTCTCCTTCCAGACCCATATCAAACATCTCCAATCGAAAATCAAATCAAGAGTCGGCTTTCTATTCCGCAACAAAGCCTCCTTCACTCATGCCGCCAAACTTACCCTAGTAAAACTGACTATCCTCCCGATCCTCGACTTCGGCGATGTCATCTACAAAATTGCTTCCAACACTCTACTCAGCAAACTGGATGCAGTTTATCACAGTGCCATCCGTTTTGTCACTAAAGCACCGTATACCACCCACCACTGCGACTTGTATGCTCTAGTCGGCTGGCCCTCGCTACATATTCGTCGCCAGACCCACTGGCTCCAGGTCATCTACAAGTCCATGCTAGGTAAAGCTCCGCCTTATCTCAGTTCACTGGTTACGATGGCAACACCCATCCGTAGCACGCGCTCCAGCAGGTGTATCTCACTGATCATCCCTAAAGCCAACACCTCATTTGGCCGCCTTTCGTTCCAGTTCTCTGCTGCCTGTGACTGGAACGAATTGCAAAAATCGCTGAAGTTGGAGACTTTTATCTCCCTCACCAACTTCAAACATCTGCTATCTGAGCAGCTAACCGATCGCTGCAGCTGTACATAGTCTATTGGTAAATAGCCCACCCATTTTCACCTACCTCATCCCCATACTGTTTTTATTTATTTATTTTTCTGCTCTTTTGCACACCAATATCTCTACCTGTACATAACCATCTGATCATTTATCACTCCAGTGTTAATCTGCATAATTGTAATTATTCGCCTACCTTCTCATGCCTTTTGCACACAATGTATATATAGACTCCCCTTTTTTCTACTGTGTTATTGACTTGTTAATTGTTTACTCCATGTGTAACTCTGTGTTGTCTGTTCACACTGCTATGCCTTATCTTGGCCAGGTCGCAGTTGCAAATGAGAACTTGTTCTCAACTAGCCTACCTGGTTAAATAAAGGTGAAATAAAAAAAAATTAAAAAAAATAATAAAGGCCATCAGTCTGTATTCTCACACAATTACATTGCCTATAGAAATGTTGAGCAATGGGCTATCAAGTGTTTGATTAGATTTTCGATTACAGGGACAATAGAGAGCGGGGTACCAGGGAAGTTGGTAAGTTCGGTAGGCTACTAATGACCATCAGCAGCATCAGAGCGTGGAGAAGCCTAATTACCGTGACTAAACGGTCACGTAGAATTTGACTGCCGTCATGACACGTGACCGCCGGTGGGGCGGTAATACGGTCACCGTAACAGCCCTAATCAGAACCTTACTGCTTATCGGCGCACACACACACACAAAAAAAAGCAGTTTCATATACGGCTGTGAATAGAGCAGTCTTTAACATCAAGCTGATTGTACTTTTATGGCTCAGCAGTTTCACGCCCTGAGTAAAGAAATAAGTAGTGTTAACTGTCCATTCATATATCTATTCATCTGTGTTTGCCTTTATTATTTCAATATTCTCCCGGTCGCCTGAAATACCGGTCTCAAGTGGTGATTTTCCTGCTTCCTTTGTCACCTGTAATAAGAACCCATTTCTTTTTGCTGTTATTTGCTGTTATTGTTTTTTAGATCTCTTGGTCTTACTAGTGTACTGTGGTGTGAGTGAGTCTGTATGTGTGTGTCTGCGCACGCCTGTAAGTGTGTATGTGTATTGATGCATGTGTGCATTGTGTACAGTGTGTGTCCAGGTGTGTACACTAGCGGGTGAGTGATCCGTAAATGTGTGACCACGAGAACAGTGTCAAATCATATTAGACATAGAAACAGAGGCTTTGGCATTCCCACTGACGTAAGGTGTGGCGAGTAGGTGTTAAAACATGGTTCCCTTCAAAACATGAGAAAATAGAGCATCAATTCAGAGTAATGAAAGCTATTTACACGGGCTAAATAGTCAAACAGACAAATCACATACACTACAGTGCATAAAGTAAACCAAAGTATTGTATTATACTGCATAGTGTAAATAAAATATGACATTATCATTATGGAGGCAATACACCATCCATCCATAAAGAACCAGAGGAAGGTTCAATGAGTACGTTAGTGACTGACTCACAATGGTGGAAAAATTACTCAATTGTCATACTTGAATTAAAGTAAAGACACCTTAATAAAAAATAACTAAAGTAAAAGTCACCCAGTAAAATACTACTTGAGTAAAAGTCTAAAGGTATATGGTTATAAATATACTTAATATACTCAAAAGTAAATGCAATTGCTAAAATTATTTTTATTTATTTATTGTTATTGACAGATAGCCACCATGGGCACACTCAGACAGGTTTCTGGGCACGATAGAATCGATTCAAGATGTATAAATTCAACATGAGCAATTCAACATGAGCATTGTTAAGAGCTAGTAACATTAGCATTGTTAAGAGATTTACAAACAAATCATTTGTGTTTAGTGAGTCTGCCAGATCAGAGGCAGTAGGGATGACCAGGGATGTTCTCTTGATAAATGTGTGAATTGGACCATTTTACTGTCAAAATGAAACAAATATTTTGGGTGTCAGGGAAAATGTATGGAGTAAAAAGTACATTATTTTCTTTAGGAATGTAGTTAAGTAAAAGTAAAAATAGGCAAAAATATAAATAGTAAAGTAAAGTACAGATACCTCAAAAAACAACTTAAGTAGTACTTTAAAGTATTTTTTACTTAACTGCTTTACACCACTGCTGACTCATTGGAGTCCACAGCTGCCACAAAAATGCTGGTTACTGTGGTGAAACCTACAAAATACTATCACTCTCTTTACTGGGAAACTATGCAAAAATCTGTTTCTATTTGCGAGTCCCTTTGAAAGCTTGTTCATTTGATTTGATCTAACTTAATGTATTGTGATCAACCCTCCCATGTAACTATCAATATTCTGTTAAGTTTGAGCATCATTTATGATAATCACTCTATAAGTATTATCATTATTATGATGTTTTTGATGTTGTTACGACTGTCATTATCACTTCAATGGCTTTATGTGCTGTGGGTGTGAGTGCCCCTCCGCTCCCATCAATGTGGTTTTGGCAGCACCTATCTGAGCAGGTGTTAGTTGATGTGCGAGAGCACTGAGCACACTGTCATTTACTGACACTGTTACACAAGGACATCCCACTTCTCTGTGTGGCTATTCCCAGCCACGCTACATTAATTAGCCTATATGGTCAACGACGTCCATAAACTTTTGACTTTTGGTAGGTGAGGGTGTGTAATTATCGGGTGTACATCACTTCATAATGAATAGGTCAACCGCAAATAATGAATGCTTTGCAAATATTGAGTCCAGGGCATGTTACAGGGCGGATAAGAGAGAAAAAAAAAGTTTTTTCTCTCTCTCCTTTGTCTCATTCTGCTGCCCAACTTCTCTCATCGTGGCCCGGCAGAGAGAAAGGAGAGCCGGGAGGAAGTGATATCGCCACTGACAGGAAGTGTCTGTTCGAGGCAGATCCTTGGATAGGCAGTTGGAGCCGGAGGGACGACAGCTCCGCTCCTCGAGAAACCTTTGATCAATGAGTCTGTCGGCAATGACAACGGCACACCTGCACTCCATCAAAAGGGGTTGCCCCCAGTAACAACTGTGTGGACAGCCACCAATCAGCAGAGATTAGGTCTGGCTCTCTGTCCTATCAGGCTGTTCAGGAAATGTAGACACTGACAGGATATCTAGGCTGGAGATTCTACTGTATGTGAACTGGAAGTTAGAAAGATGAAATCGAACTAGGTTTTGAAATAGAATTGATATGGAGATATACGTGCAGGTAACCTACAAATAAATTAAGTGCTTAATTAGGTATATGCCTTATGGAAATAGATGTCACTTTACAAAATATCTATAGATTGAAAAAAATTTAAGTGTTGGATTACATTATGTGATGCTACAGTAAAAAATGAAACTGAAAACACCTAAATAATCATGTTCTCTAGACACTTTCTCTTTGCAAAATGAAATAATGAATGAGTCAACCTGATGTGGCATACCATTCTGGAGCAGTCAACATTTTACTTTGCCCTTATCAAAGTTTAACAAAACAGGACATGTAGCAAAGGTCAATTTTTAAACAGTGCCTGACTTTGGGTCCAGTAGCAGGTAGAGAAAAGCCAGTGCCATGCAATGTCGCTAACATTCGGAGGGGACATTCTCGTAATAGGGCGAGAAGCTGTTTGTGTTTCCCGACCGTATAGGCTAGAAATAGGCCCACTTGCAAGCACACACAACACACAGTCTGCATTAATAGGCTCTGTCAGAGACGAAGAAGAGGCACTCGTATCAGAGAAGCTGATTTCAGGAGTGGCAGGGGTACTGAAAGCAATATCCCGATAGGTCACCTCCACCATTATCACTCTGTCTCCTCTACATAGCCAGCCCTGTGAATCTTTGAACACTGTGGGTAAGTCAAAACATACAGATGCAGTCAAATATATTGGCAACCAAGAAATGTACAATGCAGTGCAATGGAGCAGAATGTTCTGATTTGTCTTTTCAAAACTAGTTGAATGGCTAGTTTAATCCTGTAGACTCCTGCAACTTATCACAGATAAATTACCAGTAAATGAGAATCCCTTGCCTCCAACCACAATCATTTAAAGTTTGAATAATTTAGTCCAGGCCATTTTGGTGAATGAAAAAACTAAAGTTCAGTTAAGATTTTCTTGTTGCTGTATAGTTGAAAATCAAACAAAATAAGCATGAGCACCAAAAAAGAAATAGAAGAAATAGTGAATTGTGCAAGGGTGACAATATATTGGTCACATCTGTATCAACGGTGTGTGTGAGAGAGGGGGAGGACAGAAAGACAGAGAGAGAAAAAGAGGGATGTGTGTAACTCAGTTTGAGGGAGTCTAATGCACCATGTTTGTAAGATTGGTGGTGAATTGAGAGGACAGTCTTTGCCCCTCATGCATTTACAGATCTCCTGACCCGTTAGTAAACACTTGGGCTTGGGAGACTGCCCTAACATAGTCCGACATTTTATTTTCAGAAAGACTTCCTTTTCAATTGCTTGCCTCAAATTACTATTTTACACCCAATAATCTGAGTGTGGCAGAGCATCCCATAGGAGCATCTGTCTGTTGGATGGAGAAAGAGAGGGGTAAACACTACAGGGTGTTGCCATGTTGCATGTACAGAAGCAGTCATGCACATCTCTCACATAAAGCGTAGTGTACTCTATGCAAATAAACCTACAAATGTTTTAAAAAATGTATACGGAATTTTATTGTAATTTACAATGTAAGAGTTGTAAGTCTGATGTTGAATGAGAGGAACCTAATTGAGCATTTGATTTACACTGGGGGCAGCAGGGGACTTCTCTCTCTGTCATTATGTTCAATGACCATTGAATTATCTGTAGAAGCCAAAACTCATAGGACAAGATCCACTGTTGCAGGAGATAACCCTGGTTTCCCCACAGGACAGTGTAAATGCCTACGGTGTATGTAGGGCTGGGCGAAATGGCCAAAATGTCATATCACAGTATTTTTCAAATGTTTGACTGTATTTTACGGTATTTGCTGTGCTATTGCCTTTAGGATGTGGGACTGAGGAGCTGGGGTAATGCAATCTCTATTCATGTATTTCCTCCAAACATATGGCATTTCTGGTCCGAACATTGCTTACTGTATGTAAACCTGGAAGTATCCAGTGATCTCCAAAAGTATTGGGACATTAACATTTTTTTTTTGTTATTTTGTCTCTGTACTCCATCCAGCACTTTGGATGAAATGATACAATGACTATGAGTTTAAAGTGCAGACTAGCAGCTTTAATTTGACAGTATTTTCATCCATATCGGGTGAATCGTTTAGAAATCACAGCACTTTTGTACACTGACCCCAAATTTTAGGGGACCAAACATATTGGGACAAATTCACTTCTATGTGTATTAAAATAGTCGAAAGTTTAGTATTTGTTCCTATATGCTAGCACGCATTTTGGATGCATTTGCTGTTTGTTTTGGTTGTGTTTCAGATTATTTTGTGCCCAATAGAAATGAATGAAAATCACCCTCAAATTAAAGATGACAGTCTGCACTTTAACCTCATAGTCATTGTATCATATCAAATCCAAAGTGCTGGCGTACAGAGCCAAAACAAAAACACAATGTTTCACTGTCCCAATACTTTTGGAGCTCACTGTAGGTTATTAATACATGAGTCGGCTATGGACTATATATAAAAGCTAAGTATTAGGTACAAAAGTAAGTATGATGGTGCCTGGTGATATGAAGTCTCTGTTTTCATTCAATTGTCATACGAGGCCTGCCATGTCAAATTACAATCACAAATAATGACTTCCTAAAGGACTAAACGAAATGTCACTGGGAATCACTGGGTGTAACAATATGACTAAAGTGCAGTGATACCACTGGCTACCCCTGGCTATTTAAGTGCTCCTCCCCCCAAAGATACAAACCATCACACCGTGAAACATAGCAGAATGGGTCGTCGAGGGCTTCATTAGCAGTGCTTGATATTTCTAATCAAATGACCAGGGACACATGAAAATGAGCCCTCCCATGCTCATAATTAGTAAATTATGGCCGCCATTAAAGCAGGGAATTATAGGGGATTATTGTGGGGGGAAATGAGTGAGACATACTGCTGCCGCATGGCAGCTGAGGATGTTAGCCATCTCCATCCATCAGCTCCCCCCATTTAGATTATGTCAATGGCAGCAGGGAGGGTGCTGCCAAAAGTCTCTCTTCATTCTTACTCCCCACTCGTTCAGTGGAATCATATCCGCCGGTACAGAGGAAAAAAAAGTGTAGTAACAATTGTCTGTTGTCTAGATGTGTCTAACGGTGTGTGTGTGTGAGACAGTGGTGCAGTGGAGAATAAACACATAAACACCGGTTACGCACCTTTTTATTTTGCCTGAGTGTTAACCCACTTTTATTGAAAGTGTAGGGAGTGTTACTTTACTCACCATGAACGGCGATCAGCGTTTACACACCTATTTTTTTTAACACTGCATCACTGGTGTGTGTGTGTGTGTGTGTGTGTGTGTGTGTGTGTGTGTGTGTGTGTGTGTGTGTGTGTGAGTAGGACATTTTCCTTGTCTCTCACTACACTAGGGGTAAGTGAAGAGACAGGGATAGTGCTTTCTTGGCATACAGTGAGATCTCTCTGAAAGTAAGGATGCAACCTGGACTCAGGTGTAGACGTAACATAGTAAATGTAAATCTGAGACACTCCAATAATAATAATGTCAGAATTTACCGACCCATCCACCCTAACCAACCACCCGACTTTCGTTTTTTGCCTTAAGTAACCTTATGTAACCAATTATATTATACTGAACAAAAATATAAACACAACACGTAAAGTGTTGGTCACATGTTTCATGAGCTGAACTGAAAGATCCTATACATTTTTCATAAGCACAAAAAGCTGATTTCTCTTTAATTTTTTGCACAAATTTGTTTACATTCCTGTTAGTGAGCATATCTCTTTTGCCAAGATAATCTATCCACCTGACAGGTGTGGCATATGAAGAAGCTGATTAAACAGCATGATCATTCCACAGGTGCAACTTGTGCTGGGGACAATAAAAGGCCACTCTAAAATGTGTATTTTTGTCACAAAACACAATGCCACAGATGTCTCAAATGTTGAGGGAGTGTGCAATTGGCATGCAGGAATGTTCACCAGAGCTTTTGCCAGAGAATTGAATGTTCATGTTCTACCATAAGCTACCTCCAACATCATTTTAGAGAATTTGGCAGTACGTCCAACCGGTCTCACAACCGCAGACCAAATATAACCACTCCAGCCCTCCACATCCGGCTTCTTCACCTGCGGCATCGTCTGAGACCAGCCACAAAGACAGCTGATGAAAATGAGGAGTATTTCTGTCTGTAATAAAGCCCTTTTGTGGGGAAAAACTCATTCTGATTGGCTGGCCCTGGCTCCCACTGTGGGAGTGGCCTATGCCCTCCCAGGCTCACCCATGGCTGCGCCCCTGCCCAGTCATGTGAAATCCATAGATTCAGCCTAATTTATTTATTTCAAAGGACTGATTTTTGCATGTTGAGTTTATATTTTTGTTCAGTATAATTTGAGTATGCAGGATTTACATTTACTATGTCACGTCCAGTCTATGAGACCAGGCTGGCTGGGACACAGATCTACGGTTTAAAGACACCTCTAATTACCATCAACACTCTACCCTTTACAGTACATTCTTGATCCATCTTTCCGGGCATTAATTTCATTCCCCTAGTGATACTTCTGTAGTTAGTAAACCAAAGTCCTTATGTCCATGACACTTTATGTCTCTATCCTCTGGTTTATCACTAGTCTCACAAGTAAACATAATGATTATTTCTATATGGGAGGAACTTGGAAAACATAAAAGTGAGACCACAATAATATCTCTCTCCTTCTCATTCTGCAACATGTGTAGACCCTAAGGCCAAACGCCCACATTAGCAGTAAACACATTATGTCAGCAGCTCTCACCTCGACACACGGTGCCATTCTCCACCGCCTCATGCCCAGCCTTGCACATGCAGCGCCCGATGGGCACCATCCACTCCCCGTCCCCGTTACAGTAGAGCTTGATGGGTACGTCCACCTCCTCCCCGTTGGGCACACACACGCCCCGTGCTGCCACCAGGGAGGTGCTCTCCGCCCCTGACAGGGTCTCGGGGAACACGGCACCGTTCAGGACCACGCGGGGGCACTTCCTGTAGAAGATGCGCACGGCGATGAGCGACATGCAGCCACCATAGTCCTGGAAGGCCAGATAGAAGCCTTGGCGTGACACAGGGCCGAAGCTTCGTACCTCTGTGTTGATTTTCATCACTCGGATGCCCAGATCCACCTGGGAGAAGCTCTCGTCGGCTGCGATGGTGTCAACCTTGATCCAGGGGTTTTCCATCCAGGCCGGGGACACCTTATTGGCCGTGTCTGAGTCCGTCTCGTAGTAGTAAAGGTTAAAGGTCTCCTTACAGGAGCCGGGGACGCTGGGGATGGAGCTGCAGTCCCGCACCGAGAACTTCATCTCCACGTGGATGCGCTGGGCCCCTCGCCGGCTGATGTACTTGGTGCGTACCCAGTTGTTCTGGTTGTTGTCAAAGACATTGCACACCTGGTAAGTGCGGATGGTGTTCATGTTCTCGTCGTATCCACTCACCTCCTCCCACTGCCAGGGACAGATAGAGCAAGAGGTCAGTTTAACATCCATGACCAGTGAAAACAAGTCATCAGTCAACATATTCATTTAACAGGACATTTTATTACTGGTCATTGTATTACTGTTCAAGGCAATAAAACCCCCAAAACCCATATTATGGTTATTATCACAATAAATGTGGTAACAATATGATATGACCATATGATTTGAAATATAATTGAAATACATAAATCATCCAATTGGACACTTTCGGACAAGTTTCTAAGTTACAAAATCCAATGTAATAAACTGTCAGATAACATTGTTATCAGATAAGATAGCTATATTTCTGCATTTTATTTTAGACCTTTGTCTATGTAACTTTTTCTGCATGTGAAAAATGAATAAATTAGAAGGGCAAATGAGCCAGACTTCACACCTCTTCAAAATTACTAACACAGTCCGTAGCAGTGGAGGCTGCTGAGGGGAGGACGGCTCTTAATAATGGCTCAGTGGAGGCTGCTGTGGGGAGGACGGTTCTTAATAATGGCTCAGTGGAGGCTGCTGTGGGGAGGACGGTTCTTAATAATGGCTCAGTGGAGGCTGCTGAGGGGAGGACGGTTCTTAATAATGGCTCAGTGGAGGCTGCTGAGGGGAGGACGGCTCTTAATAATAGCTCAGTGGAGGCTGCTGAGGGGAGGACGGCTCTTAATAATGGCTCAGTGGAGGCTGCTGAGGGGAGGACGGCTTTTAATAATGGCTCAGTTGAGGCTGCTGTGGGGAGGACGGTTCTTAATAATGGCTCAGTGGAGGCTGCTGTGGGGAGGACGGTTCTTAATAATGGCTCAGTGGAGGCTGCTGTGGGGAGGACGGTTCTTAATAATGGCTCAGTGGAGGCTGCTGTGGGGAGGACGGTTCTTAATAATGGCTCAGTGGAGGCTGCTGTGAGGAGGACGGTTCTTAATAATGGCTCAGTGGAGGCTGCTGAGGGGAGGACGGTTCTTAATTATGGCTCAGTGGAGGCTGCTGTGGGGAGGACGGCTCTTAATAATGGCTGGAATGGAGCGAATGTTACGGCATCAAACCATGTGTTTGATGTATCTGATACCATTCAACCTATTCTGTCCAGCCATTAGCACAAGCCCTCCTCCCCACTAACCTCCTGTGGACCGTAGATACCAAACATAAAATAGTACATTTTCATGTCAGACAATTGTCTTCCTGGGCTACATTGTTCGGAGGCTTGCACAAAGAGCTGACAGTCAGACTATTAAGCAATAAGACTCCCTTGAAGTATCACTTGGTTTGCGGCTTGACCTGCTTTCACATTGTTTATCTTCCTTACATCACACACACACACTTGATAAATGATTCATTTCAGTATGACAAGAAAATCTTCCTTGAACATAATAAATAAAACAACTTTGCAATTCCTCAAACTCCCACCTTTCCATTTTACAGTAAAGGCATCAGTAGGCAAATTTCCCCCAAATCACTTTGACTTAGAAGTTTATTTTGATTAACTGTAACGCCAACACCAGGAGGAGGTTGGAATTTATTGTCATGCATTTTGCCTTGAGGCAGCTCTACAGAGTGGTCGCTAGCTGGCACAGCCACAAAGTCATAAAATTGGATTTTAAACCTAACTCTAACCTTAACCACACTGCTGACCTTAATGCCAAACCCAAACCTTAAATTAAAACCAAAAAGCACATTTTTGTTTTCCTGTGCATTTTTACGATATAGCCAATTGTGATTTTGAAGCTGGCCCATCTAGCGGAAATCACAGTTCTGCCTCCAGGGCAAGATTCATGACAATAAATGTCAACCTGCATTTCACACAAGCTGTTTGGTGGTCTTTTCCTGCCTAAGACCTGATATACAGTATTACTGCCCCTAATTGTTTTCCCACAACAGTGCTGTATGAACATGGTGGTAAACAAATAGGGGAAGTATAAATTCATAATTTACTGTTGTTGTTGTTGTTCTACATTGGCCTTCTCATGTTGCTTCTACTGGAGACGATCCAAACATGGATCTGCAAAATTACTAAACGTTTTAAAAGCTAGTAAAATGTTCTACTCACCCCCAATGCTGGGTAGATAGTCCATCCCAGCTCTGCTGTTGCCGTCGTAGAGTCCATGAGTATTTCTACAGAGAAATCAAGAGGTACAAGTTCATGTACTATTAAAAAGCACAAGTGCAAAACAGGGTGCCCCATAGAGCAAGACACATGTTACATCTCATTGTGAAATACTGTGTGGAAAAATAGTAGTCTGTTTCTCTAGCCACAGATTCATCCATTCATCCTTCGATAGAGGGTTGTAACAGGGATACCTTCTATCCCCTCTGCTCTTCGCTTGATCTCTGGATTTTTTATTTGTATACCTCTGGAGTCTTTACTTGTAAATCTCTGGAGTCTTTACTTGTAAATCTCTGGGGTCTTTAGATGTACACTACCGTTCAAAAGTTTGGGGTCATTTTGACATTTCCTTGTTTTTGAAAGAAAAGGAACATTTTTGGCCATTAAAATAACATTGTAAATGACCATTGTAGCTGGAAACGGCTGATTTGTATTTTTTATGGAATATCTACAAAGGTGTACAGAGGCCCATTATCAGCAACCATCACTCCTGTGTTCCAATGGCACGTTGTGTTACCTAATCCAAGTTTATAATTTTAAAAGGCTAATTGATCATTAGAAAAACCTTTTGCAATTATGTGAGCAGAGCTAAAAACTGTTGTTCTGATTAAAGAAGCAATGTGGTCATCCTGTCTGGGTTGGCGCCCCCCTTTGGGTTGTGCCATGGCGGAGATCTTTGTGGGCTATACTCAGCCTTGTCTCAGGATGGTAAGTTGGTGGTTGAAGATATCCCTCTAGTGGTGTGGGGGCTGTGCTTTGGCAAAGTGGGTGGGGTTATATCCTTCCTGTTTGGCCCTGTCCGGGGGTGTCCTCGGATGGGGCCACAGTGTCTCCTGACCCCTCCTGTCTCAGCCTCCAGTATTTATGCTGCAGTAGTTTATGTGTCGGGGGGCTAGGGTCAGTTTGTTATATCTGGAGTACTTCTCCTGTCCTATTTGGTGTCCTGTGTGAATCTAAGTGTGCGTTCTCTAATTCTCTCCTTCTCTCTTTCTTTCTTTCTCTCGGAGGACCTGAGCCCTAGGACCATACCCCAGGACTACCTGACATGATGACTCCTTGCTGTCTCCAGTCCACCTGGCCGTGCTGCTGCTCCAGTTTCAACTGTTCTGCCTTATTATTATTCGACCATGCTGGTCATTTATGAACATTTGAACATCTTGGCCATGTTCTGTTATAATCTCCACCCGGCACAGCCAGAAGAGGACTGGCCGCCCCACATAGCCTGGATCCTCTCTAGGTTTCTTCCTAGGTTTTGGCCTTTCTAGGGAGTTTTTCCTAGCCACCGTGCTTCTACACCTGCATTGCTTGCTGTTTGGGGTTTTAGGCTGGGTTTCTGTACAGCACTTTGAGATATCAGCTGATGTACGAAGGGCTATATAAATACATTTGATTTGATTTTGACTTAAAACTGGCATTCTTTAGGCTAGTTGAGTATCTGGAGCATCAGCATTTGTGGGTTAGATTACAGCCTCAAAAGGGCCAGAAACAAATAACTTTCTTCTGAAACTCGTCAGTCTATTCTTGTTCTGAGAAATGAAGGCTATTCCATACGAGAAATTGTCAAGAAACTGAAGATCTTGTACAACACTGTGTACTACTCCCTTCTGTAGAACAGTGCAAACTGGCACTAACCAGAATAGAAAGAGGAGTGGGAGGCCCCGGTGCACAATTGAGCACAAGTACATTAGAGTGTCTACTTTGAGAAACAGACGCCTCACAAGTCCTCAACTGGCAGCTTCATGAAATAGTACCCGCAAAACACCAGTCTCAACGTCAACAGTGAAGAGGCGACTGTCGACAGTGCAACATATGTCTCCCTTCTCGATAGGGCATCCCCGTTCCCATGTGTCGCTCCATACATGTACACAACAGAAAAAGAGAAGCGTTGAAGGGACAACAACCACCTGGTGAACCGATCGTTTGTGTCCCCTCCCCTGGCCTTCCAGACCAGGGGAGAATGGTCTGAGACCAGGGTGAAGTGGGTACCCAACAGGTAATACTTGAGTGTCTAGCGCCCACTTTACCGCTAGGCAGTCTTTCTCGACAATAGAGTACTTCTTTCTCTGGGTATCAGCTTTTGGCTTTCGTACATGATGTGGTGCTCCTCCCCATTGTGTACCTGGGACAGGACGGCCCCTAGTCCCGTGTCATATGCGTCCATCTGGCGTTACGAGAATCGGATGGGAGCACAGCAGATCCTTTAGGCGCCTGAATGCCGCTTCGGTCTCGCCCGTCCACTTCACTGTTTACTGGTTAGATCTATAGCCTCAAAGTTGGGGATAAACCAGCTGTAGTATCCTGTAGTATCCTGCCATTCCCAGGAAGGACTTGACGTGACTTGAACGGGCCTGTCACGTACCGCATGGACCTTCCTCTCCTGACGTTCCTCCTGTCCAATCAAATACCCAAGGTACTCCACCTCCTCGAAGCCTAGCTTGCATTTTGTGGGGTTCGCTGTCAATCCGGCTTGCCTGAGCACACCCAGCACCGCCTGGAGGTGTGTCAGGTGCTCTTCCCAACCTTGGCTGTAGATATCATCCAAATAGGCCGCTGCGTACTGTTGGTGGGGTCGGAGGACTCGGTCCATCAGGCGCTGGAACGTGGGCGGGGGTCTGAGACCGAATGGGAGCACCCGGTACTGATATAAGCCCTCCGGTATTGAAAACGCCGTCTTCTCCCAGGAGGTCGAGGGTGCTGATGTACTGGGCCTTTCCTTTTTTCTTTTTTTTTTCTTTTTTTTTTACCCCTTTTTCTCCTCAATTTCGTGGTATCCAATTGTTGTAGTAGCAACTATCTTGTCTCATTGCTACAACTCCCGTACGGGCTCGGGAGAGACGAAGGTTGAATGTCATGCGTCCTCCGATACACAACCCAACCAGCCGTACTGCTTCTTAACACAGCGCGCATCCAACCCGGAAGCCAGCCGCACCAATGTGTCGGAGGCTACACCGTGCACCTGGCAACCTTGGCTAGCGCGCACTGCGCCCGGCCTGCCACAGGAGTCGCTGGTGCACGATGAGACAAGGAGATCCCTACCGACCAATCCCTCCCTAACCCGGACGACGCTAGGCCAATTGTGCGTCGCCCAAAGGACCTCCCGGTCGCGGCCGGTTAGGACAGAGCCTGGGCGCGAACCCAGGGTCTCTGATGGCACAGCTGGCGTTGCAGTACAGCGCCCTTAACCACTGCACCACCCGGGAGGCTACTGGGCCTTTCCTAATCGGTCGATGAGCTAGTCCACCCTTGGAATGGGGTAGGCATCGAACAAGCTGATGTTGTTCACACCCCGGAAGTCATTACAGAACCACAGGCTACCGTCCAACACAATGGAGCTGCACCATGTGCTGTGGGACTCTTCGATGTACCCCACCGGCAACTCCGGTTCAGCACCCACCATCATCTGGCAGCTCCCTTGTGGCGTCACGATGTTGGCTTGTACGGACAGATACCGCTTGGTGTCACCGTGGACACAGGAAACGGACATCTCCCTGCCACGTTCGGTCACCTGGGCCAGCAGACTCGTGGCTACGAGCGTAACTACACTCCCAGAGTCCAATAGAGCTTCACTCCTCCTTGTAGCTTCCTGATTTCCTCAACGAGGTGGACATTTTGTAGGCGCTGTTCCTCTAGCGTTTGTTCCTGACCTGCCGGTTGTGCTTGTTGGGCCCAGATGAACTGAGCTATCAATTTGCATGTGCCGATGCTGCGTAAACGACAACCCTGAACTGACCACATTATCAGCCCGCATTCTCCACCACTTGTGCCAGACCAGGGGGCTTGGTCAAGCTGTTTACACAGATCAGACACGGACAGAATTGTATTAGCTCGGTTTCAAGGGTGTATAATTAAATAACAAACAAAGAGAAAATAATAGGCTCCGGGATATCGTCTTCTGGGCTCCGGGGTCTTGTAAGTTGCTTTTCACTATACTCTTTCTCCTCTAGCTTTTGCTTTACTTCAATAAAAATGGCCTCCATCTACGCAATCAACAGTAGCCCAGGCCAAGGCTCTTTTCACTCGCACTCGCTCTCTTCAGCAGCAGGCGCATGTGACGTGAGCAGCTGGAACCAGTTTCAGCTGGACATAAGCTGTATGTTTTATTGTGTTGTAATTGGCTGACACAGATAACAAGCTCACGCAGTTTTCATTGACTCACACACATTAAATTAACAGAGGACGAGTCCAATCGGGTCCAGTCAGTACATTTATTTTAATTGCACATACCTGAAACTCATGGCAATTATATCAGACCCGACCTAGATCCGAGACAAAAGTCTAAATTTAGGATCCGGACCCGCTTGAGTCACAGGTCAGATCTCAGAATTTCGTGCCTGTTGGACCTGTGAAGACCTCTATTGTGCAGTCTCGCTAAGGGGGACACAGGGACATTCTGCTGCACCTCAACCGTACTTGCTACAGAAGGAAGGGTCATGGATGACTCTGCCCAGTGACATCTGCTCTCTCTTGCTCTCTCTCTTGTCCTCGTCCCCCCCTCTCTCTCACACACATACACACACAGCAACACCAAAACATACAAACAGCGCCACCAATCTATAACTATAACCAATCCATAATAATTGAACATCAGTATCCACACACACACACACACACACACACACACACACACACAGTAAAGCTCATAATCGCTCATCTTACTACCCCCACCAGAAGGGGGAGGGCAAGTAGGCCACAATTCGCCCACTGTAGACTGACTTTGCTTGTGTAGACTGACATATTTTCAATTATTCACAGGGTCTTATTAGTGCAGTGCTGCTGAGTGAAGAGATATATTTAAGCCTTATATGGTGGTAGGGAATACAGGGAGGGTGACAGGCTACAATATACTTATACAGTGGTAGAACATGAGTTGTTCTCTGACTATGCAGACTGAGCACTAGCAAAATTTAACTATATGGAAACTATACTTTGGGGGAAAGCGTTAGTTGTTTATCAAGTGTTTATCCTCATGATAACACACTGCCTGGTACCCCCAATCTGCTGTTGAGGACAACGACTTATGGAAAGCCATGAGCATCAATGGCCAGTCCACAAGGACACTGAAATACAGTCTGCCACCCTAGAGAATCGACACTCGAGTCGCCATACTAGGGCCAGGATTTCGCACTGGCAACCAAACCCAACCAGGAAAATCTCCTGCTTTTAACCATTAAAAAACAAACACCAGTCAGGTCACATGTTCAGGAGAAAAACAGCCCCAGATGATCTCTCTTTAGCACACCTCTGTCTGAAACTCTCGACTGATGGACAGAGAGGAGAGATGGGACACACTGTACAGTACATTATGATTTCCATTATTGGAGGAACCTCTGAGTCTGGTTCCTCTCCAGATGTATTTTGTCTTTGCCACTGTGCTGCTGCTTGGTCTTTGGGATCTAGGCTGGGTTATTGTTGATGTAACAATGATAAATAAATAGACTTTGATTGATTGACAGAATGCTTTGTTACACCATTGGTTGCTGAAAGGGCAAAGAACATGGCTGACCCTGAGTTCTTAGAGATGGATCACAACATCATGTAGTTACTCTACACTTCATCACGTCTAATGATCATTGACTTGAGATTCTTCTAACATCCTTCTAACAGTACATGTGAATCAATATGGACCTAGCTAACCACCTACTGTACTATTTGATTATAGTGAAAACACAGAGTGAAAGTACAAACAGATAGGCAAACCTACTGGCTGCCAAACAGAGCCAGCTCAGAGTGCTCGGTCATGACATTGAACAACAAGACAGGTGCATAAAATCGATCACACAACCATGCAATCTCCATAGACAAACATTGGCAGTAGAATGGCCCATACTGAAGAGCTCAGTGACTTTCAACGTGGTACCATCATAGGATGCCACCTTTCCAACAGGTCAGTTCGTCAAATTTCTGCCCTGCTAGAGTTGCCCGGTGAACTGTAAGTGCTGTTATTGTGAAGTGGAAACATCTAAGAGCAACAACGGCTCAGCCGCGAAGTGGTAGGCCACACAAGCTCACAGAATGGGACTGCCGAGTGCTGAAGCGTGTAGCTCGTAAAATTGTCTGTCCTCAACCGAGTTCCAAACTGCCTCTGAAAGGCCTCTGAAAGCAACGTCAGTACAAGAACTGTTCGTCGAGAGCTGCATGAAATGGGTTTCCATGGCCGAGCAGCTGCACACAAGCCTAAGATCACCACGCACAATGACAAGCATCGGCTGGAGTGATGTAAAGCTTGCCACCATTGGACTCTGGAGCAGTGGAAACGCGTTCTCTGAAGTGACGAATCACACTTCACCATCTGGCAATCCGACAGACTAATCTGGGTTTGGCGGATGCCAGGAGAACGCTCCCTGCCCGATAGTGCCAACTGTAAAGTTTGGTGGAGTTTGGTTCAGGCACCTTTGTTACAGTGAAGGAAAATCTTAACGATACAGCATACAATGACATTCTAAATGATTCTGTGCTTCCAACTTCATGGCAACAGTTTGGGGAAAGTCCTTCCCTGTTCCAGCATGACAATGCCCCCATATGCACAAAGCGAGGTGTATACAGAAATGGTTTGTCGAGATCGGCGTGGAAGAACTTGACTGGCCTGCACAGAGCACTGACCTCAACCCCATCGAACACCTTTGAGATGAATTGGAACGCGAGCCCGACCTCACTAATGCTCACTAAGCAATGTTGCAACATCTAGTGGAAAGCCTTCCCAGAAGAGTGGAGGCTGTTATAGCAGCAAAGGGGAACCAACTCATATTAACGCCCATGATTTTGGAATGAGATGTTCGACGAGCAGGTGTCAACATCCTTTTGGACATGTAGTGTATTTTTTATAACCAGAAATAACCAGAAAGTCTTTGTAATAGAGGTCGACCGATTATGATTTTTCAACTCCGATAGCGATACCGATTAGGACGAAAAAAGCCGATACCGATTAATCGGCCGATTTGAAAAAAATAATAATAATAATTATAATGACAAATACAACAATACTGAATTAACACTTATGTGAACTTAATATAAAAGATCAATAAAATCAATTTAGCCTCAAATAAATAATGAAACATGTTCAATTTGGTTTAAATAATGTGTTGGAGAAGAAAGTAATATGTGCCATGTAAAAATGTGTGCCATGTAAAATATGTGCCATGTAAAAACGCTAACATTTAAGTTCCTTGCTCAAAACATGAGAACATATGAAAGTTGGTGGTTCCTTTAAACATGAGGTAAAAGGTTTTAGGTTGTAGTTAATATAGTATTTATAGGACTATTTCTCTCTATGCCATTTGTATTTCATTTACCTTTGACTATTGGATGTTCTTATAGGCACTATAGTATTGCCAGTGTAACAGTATAGCTTCCGTCCCTCTCCTCGCCCCTACCTGGGCTCGAACCAGGAACACATCGACAACATCCACACTCGAAGCATCGTTACCCATCGCTCCACAAAAGCCGCGGCCCTTGCAGCGCAAGGGGAATAACTACTCCAAATCTAAAAGCGAGTGACGTTTGAAACAGTATTAGCGCACACCCAGCTAACTAGCTAGCCATTTCACATTGGTTACACCAGCCATTAGGCTGATAGGCTTGAAGTCATAAACAGCGCTGTGCTTGCGAAGAGCTGCTGGCAAAATGCACGAAAGTGCTGTTTGAATGAATGATTACGGGCCTGCTGCTGCTCAGTCAGACTGCTCTATAAAATTAGACTTAATTATAACATAATAACACACAGAAATACGAGCCTTTGGTCATTAATATGATCGAATCTGGAAACTATCATTTCGAAAACAAAATGTTTATTATTTCAGTGAAATATGGAACCGTTTGGTATTTTATCTAACAGGTGGCATCCCTAAGTCTAAATATTCTTGTTACATTGCACAACCTTCAATGTATGTCATAATTACATCAAATTCTGGCAAATTAGTTCGCAATGAGCCAGGCAGCCCAAACTGTTGCATATACCCTGACTCTACGTGCAATGAACGCAAGAGAAATGACCATTTCACCTGGTTAATATTGCCTGCTAAACTGGATTAGTAGTTATAACTAGTGATTATGATTGATTGATTGTTTTTTATAAGATAAGTTTACTGCTAGCTAGCAATTTACCTTGGCTTCTACTGCATTCGCGTAACAGGCAGGCTACTTGTGGAGTGCAATGGTTAGAGCTTTGGACTAGTTAACTGTAAGGTTGCAAGATTGGGCGGAAAGGATGGAGCTGACAAGGTGAAAATCTGTCGTTCTGCCCCTGAACAAGGCAGTTAACCCACAGTTCCTAGGCCGTCATTGAAAATAAGAATGTGTTCTTAACTGACTTGCCTAGTTAAATAAAGGTATAAAAAATACAAAATAAAAAATTAAATCGGAGATCGGCGCCCAAAAATACTGATTTCCGATTGTTGTGAAAATTTGAAATCGGCCCTAATTAATCGGCCATTCCGATTAATCGGTCGACCTCTACTTTGTAACCAGCATTAGCACAACAAATTCCACATTAGAATGTTATAACGTTAGCAATATATGCCACCAAACATTAAACTAGACCAATATGAACCAGGATCTAGTGTCCATTACTATATCTGTGTCAATTACATTACCACAAATAACCACAATGGTCAACGATTCCAGTTTCATGTTAGCCACCTGTGGTAGAGAGGCAGTGGAGTAACAACAAAAGACTTGAAACTTCCCACAATCAACTGATCAGAGAGGCTGAAGGACATCAAATAAAATGTAATTGTATTTGTCACATGCTTCGTAAACAACAGGTGTAGATCAACAGTGAAAGGCTTACTGTACTTAGAGAAATAATAGAGAAATAATCAAATGAGGAATAAATACACAATGAGTAACGATAACTTGGCTATATACACGGGGTACCAGTACCGTGTGGATGTGCAGGGGTACGAGGTAATTGAGGTAGATACTGTATGTACATATACATGTAGGTAGGGATAAAGTGACTGGGCAACAGAACAGATCATAAACAGTTGCAGCAGCGTATGTGATGAGTCAAAAGAGATAGTCCCGCAGGAGGCCTTTTATCTTCTTGTAGGCCGTCATTGTAAATAAGAATTTGATCTTCACTTACTTGCCTAGTTACAAAAAGGTTAAATACAATAGAAAATAAGCAATTATATAATAAAAGGGTCAATGCAGATAGTCCAGGTAGCTATTGGTTACCTATTTAAATAACTATTTAGCTGTCTGATGGCCTGCTTGCCGTGTGGTAACAGAGACAACAGCCTATGGGTGGCTGGAGTAAATTTTTAGGGCCTTCCTGTCACGTCCTGACCATAGAAAGCCTTTATTTTCTATGGTGGAGTAGGTCAGGGCGTGACTGGGGGGTGTTCTAGTTTATTATTTCTATGTGTATTCTATGTTTTCTATTTCTTTGTTGGCCGGGTATGGTTCCCAATCAGAGACTCTCTGATTGGGGATCATACTTAGGCAGCCTTTTTCCACTTGTTGTTTGTGGGATCTTGTTTTTGTATTGTTGCATTTGAGCCCTACAAGGCTGTACGTTCGTTTGTTTCTCTTTATTGTTTTGTTGCTGGTTCACATTTAAATAAATGATGATGAACCCAAATCACGCTGCGCTTTGGTCCACTCCTTATGATGATCGTGACACTTCCTCTGACACCGCCTGGTATAGAGGTCCTGGATGGCAGGGAGCTCGGCCCCAGTGATGTACTGGGCCGTACACACTACCCTCTGTTGCGCCTTGTGGTCAGATGCCAAGCAGTTGCCATACCAAGCGGTGATGCAGCCAGTCAAGATGCTCTCAATGGTGAAGCTGTAGAACTTTTAGAGGTTCTGAGGGCCCATGCCAAATCTTTGCAGCATCCTGAGGGGGAAGAGGGGTTGTTGTGCCTTCTTCACAACTGTGTTGGTGTGTGTGGACCATCATAATTCCTTAGTGATGTGGACTCAGAGTAATTTGAAGCTGTTGACCCACTCCACTACATCCCCGTCAATGTGGATGAGGGCTCGACCCTCGGTTTCCTGTAGTCCATGATCAGCTCCCTTGTCTTGCTGATGCTGAGGGAGAGGTTGTTGTCCTGGCGTCTCTGACCTCTTTCCTATAGGCTGTCTCATCGTCGTCTGTGATCAGGCCAACCACTGTTGTGTCGTCAGAAAACGTAATGATGGTGTTGGAGTTGTGCGCGACCACGCAGTCGTGGGTGAACAGGGAGTACAGGAGGGGACTAAGCACGCACCACTTAAGGGCCCCCATGTTGAGGGTCAGTGTAGCAGACGTGTTGTAGCCTACCCTCACCTTCTGGGGGAGGCCCGTCAGAAAGTCCTGGATCCAGTTACAGAGGAGGGTGTTCAGTCCCAGGGTCCTGAGCTTAGTGATGAGCTTGGAGGGCACTATGGCATTGAACGCTGAGCTACAATCAATGAACAGCATTCTCACATAGGTGTATATGACATTACAACAGTAAACATTTTATAGTCAAGCTCAGACAAAACAATTGGTCTGCAAATCAGTTCTGAACACGGGGAACCACTGTTGCTTCCAATTAGGCAATTTTCCAGGTGCTCAGTTCCTGTTAGTATCAGTGTGGATTAATGAGGAGCTGTGAGGAAGTGGCGAGCCAGGTGTTGGTGCTGCCGCTAAATGGGAATAAAGAGGCCAGGAGCAGTGACCCACTAAGAATTCCCATGGACTGAGCCAAGAGGGTTTAGGGAAGGGAGTGGGAGTCTGAGCGGAAAGGATGGAGAAGGGAAAGACGGGTCTATGTGGATGCTAGCTACAGCTCTCCATGTCATACAGTAGCTAACACACAAGGCTCAACACTGAAGGCATGTACAATATGATGAACTGTAGCTGCATTAGGGGACAGGGGAAGGGGGGTGACATTAGTAACTGCGTGTCGCCCTTCTTTCGTGACTAGACGGGTCATCAAGGCTCTTCAGTTTCAGTCCAACTGAGTGTGCACAGTATGTTGCAGAGATCGTGTTACACACAACACATGGAAGGCTATGTTAAAGCTGAGTATTATAAATTCTGTAAGAGATAAAGAGGATATCTAAAAAAGAAAAAAAATGTAATACCTAAAATTGCAATGCTATGTTATGTATGGTAAGGTTAAAGGGTAGGTTTTGAAGCTGTATTTGCTCAAATAAAACTATGCACGACAAAGCTAACTCACCTGTAATGTGTAATATAAACAAATCCACCATTATCTACCGCCCAATAAGTATTTTTAAACCAGAATTAACAATGTGAGAGGGAGAGAGGAATAAAGTTGTGGTGGTCTATCTGCCTCTCTCTCCCTCTCCTTCTTTCTCCATGTCCCCTTCCCCACCTCATGGCTCCATCTGTCCTTGCATTCCTCCAATATAGAAATCACTCTATCCCTCTCTCGCTCTCTTTCTCTCCATATTTCAATGAAAAGTAGGGCAACGAGGAGGAGAGAGTAGGGCAACTTAGTCCAGCACACATAATCCTTGCAGGCTGCGCCATGCTCTGTATGCCACACTGGATTAAACCCAGGGGACACATCCCTGGGCTTCACTCACTGGGTTTTATGTCACTGTGCCTCCCGCCGCACCCGCAACTCTTAGTCTCACATTTCAAATGTATCCATTTTATGGCCCTGATTCTTCTGCTGCTTTTATATTAACACTGGAAGGGAATTTCACTACAGCACAGAGACCCGCCTGCATTGTAGAATGCAACTAAATGGACCAAATCATCTTGGCTCATGCATGTTCTGCAAAGCCTAACAATCGAATCAAAGGGCAATGTATATGCCCAATTTGGTTATGATTAACCCCAAAGTCGTAAACACGGGCACCCTCATAGATATCATCCTAACCAACTTGCCCTCTAAATACACCTCTGCTGTTTTCAACCAAGATCTCAGCGATCACTGCCTCATTGCCTGCATCCATAATGGGTCAGCGGTCAAACGACCTCCACTCATCACTATCAAATGCTCCCTGAAACACTTCAGCGCGCAGGCCTTTCTAATCGACGTGGCCCGAGTATCCTGGAAGGGTATTGACCTCAACCCGTCAGTAGAGGATGCCTGGTTATTCTTTAAAAATGCCTTCCTCACCATCTTAAATAAGCATGCCCCATTCAAGAAAGTTAGAACCAGGAACAGATATAGCTCTTGGTTCTCTCCAGACCGGACTGCCCTTAACCAACACAAAAACATCCGGTGGCGTTCTGCATTAGCATCGAACAGCCCCCGTGATATGCAACTTTTCAGGGAAGTTAGAAACCAATATACACAGGCAGTTAGAAAAGCCAAGGCTAGCTTTTTCAAGCAGAAATTTACATAGAAATAATAAACCTTCAACACAAACTCAAAAAAGTTCTGGGACATTGTAAAGTCCATGGAGAATAGGAACACCTCCAACCAGCTGCCCACTGCACTGAGGATAGGAAACTCTGTCCCACCGTACCTTCTCCGCTATGCAATCTGGTTTCCGAGCTGGTCATGGGTGCACCTCAGCCACGCTCAAGGTCCTAAACGATATCTTAACCGCCATCGATAAGAAACAATACTGTGCAGCTGTATTCATTGACCTGGCCAAGGCTTTCGACTCTGTCAATCACAACATCCTCATCGGCAGACTCAACAGCCTTGGTTTCTCAAATGATTGCCTCGCCTGGTTCACCAACTACTTCTCCGACAGAGTTCAGTGTGTCAAATCTGAGGGTCTGTTGTCCGGACCTCTGGCAGTCTCTATGGGGGTGCCACAGGGTTAAATTCTTGGGCCGACTCTCTTTTCTGTACACATCAATGATGTCGCTCTTGCTGCTGGTGAGTCTCTGATCCACCTCTACGCAGACGACACCATTCTGTATACCTCTAGCCCTTCTTTGGACACTGTGTTAACAACCCTCCAGACGAGCTTCAATGCCATACAACTCTCCTTCCGTGGCCTCCAATTGCTCTTAAATACAAGTAAAACTAAATGTATGCTCTTCAACCGATCACTACCTGCACCTGCCCACCCGTCCAGCATCACTACTCTGGACGGTTCTGACTTATATGTTGTATGTTGACAACTACAAATACCTAGGTGTCCGGTTAGTCTGTAAAATCTCCTTCCAGACTCACATAAAACATCTCCAATCCAAAGTTAAATCTAGAATTGGCTTCCTATTTCGCAACAAGGCATCCTTCACTCATGCTGCAAAACATACCCTCGTAAAACTGACCATCTTACCGATCCTCGACTTCGGCGATGTAATTTACAAAATAGCCTCCAACACCCTACTCAACAAATTGGATGCAGTCCATCACAGTGTCATCCGTTTTGGCACCATAGCAGCACCCACCGTAGCACGCGTTCCAGCAGGTATATCTCACTTGTCACCCCCAATGCCAATTCCTCCTTTGGCCGCCTCTCCCTTCCAGTTCTCTGTTGCCAATGACTGGAACGAACTACAAAAATCTATGAAACTGGAAACACTTATCTCCCTCACTTGCTTTAAGCACCAGCTGTCAGAGCAGCTCACAGATCACTGCACCTGTACATAGCCCATCTATAAATAGCCCAAACAACTCCTTCTTCCCCTACTGCATTTATTTATTTATTTTGCTCCTTTGCACCCCAGTATTTCTGCTTTGCACACTCATCTACTGTCAAATCTACCATTCCAGTGTTTTAATTGCTTTATTGTATTTACTTTGCCACCATGGCCTATTTATTGCCTTTACCTCCCTTATCTCACCTCATTTGCTCACATTGTATATAGACTTATTTTTCTACTGTATTATTGAATCTATGTTTGTTTTACTCCATATGTAACTCTGTGTTGTTATATGTGTCGAACTGCTCAGCTTTATCTTGGCCAGGTCGCAGTTGTAAATGAGAACTTGTTCTCAACTTGCCTACCTGGTTAAATGTGAAATATATATATATATACATTTTTTTTTAAATGATGGTAAGAAATAGTGAAACTGGACAGTTTAGGTTTTACAAGTTTTCACAAGTTTAGAAGATTTTTACCAGATGGGGAATGGAGCTTCTAATATCAAAATAAATGAATTACATCTAAGCATGTGATATTGCATTCAAAGTGGGCATACTCAAGACCACAGCTTGTGAATTTAAAAACAGTTTTAAAAACAGTTTTACGGTACCTGATGAACTTTAAAGGACATCCCAACAAAGCATTTCTTTCAGCTTCCATGTCCCACGTCAATGTTGGTTGAACAACTCCTACATAACGAATGAAACCAAGCCATCACAAAGTTTGCAAACAAAAACAAGCATGACGTAAGTGATGTAAATGTATCCAGGCATCAAAAAAAGACTTATCTGGAAGTGAATGCAACACATGGCTTATCTGACTTCTTTCAAATCCTGTCATTTGTGGTATGTGGAGGCAAAATACTGTATTGGTCTTAGGTGTTAAGCCAATGGGGGGAAACCTAATCTGTAAAGTTACAGTCAAGTGAACTGAACAAAACAAGAGAAGTTGAGCAATGGGGAACATTTTTCAAAATAGGCTGATGTACTGTAAGTCAATTTCCATTCCATGGACAGACAGACGCTGCATGCACTGATTTATAAGGAGTGTCCCAGTTAATGACCTTCTTTAGTATGCTACTGCTCATGGGAGCAGCATCGACATTTTCACACAGAATTTGTCTAATGGGAGAATTGGGACCCATTGATTTTCAAGTGCTCCATTTCTGTCAGTCTCTCTGTACTGTGAGAGGGTTGATGAAATATTGGACTGGAAAACACTTGACTGATGAGGCTTACAGCACTGACACAATACACTGGATCAAGTACATTGAACTCAAATTAATTTGCAGTTGCAGCTGTTAACACAGATTAACATTGCAACACAAAATGTAAAGCTAAATTGTATCAAAACCTGAAAGTGTTTTCTGCCAGAGGAACCAAGTGTGTGTGCACTCTCCTTCCTATCGGTAGCATTCATCGAGTCAAAAAAACATTGTGACTACATGAGTTGAGGGCCTGAAATCTTATGTTCTCCTTGTGACTGACATAGATTACTCGATGTTTGAGTGTTTACACACACAAGTACCTCAAGTTAGTATTTGTCCTTGTATGGTAACATAAACAGTACTTGGGATGATGTTTTATTTATTTAACTAGGCAAGTCAGTTAAGAACAAATTCTTATTTACAATGACAGCCTACCCCGGCCAAACCCTAACCCGGAAGAGACTGGGCCAATTGTGCACCTCCCTATGAGCCTCCCAATCATGGCCGGTTGTGATACAGTCTGGAATCAAACCAGGGTCTGTAGTGATGCCTCTAGCACTAAAATGCAGTGCCTTAGACCACTGCGCCACTCAGGACCCATGTGACAGAATGACATAAAAAGGATAAATAGAAATTGCAAACAGGTAGCCCACTGGCAATATGGTAATTCATTGAAGTTGATAAGAGTACAATAACAAGGAGGTTTACAGTTATCCTGCCTCTGTCACTGGAGTGCTCACCTCAGTAAACCTCAGAATATCGCCATTCATCAGGATTTCCCACTCTCCAATTGTCAATTACTTTTCAATGATTTTCAAGGAAGAAAATAAAGTTTCTCCCCCACTGGTGATCATATCAAGTCTCAAATGGACAACATCCTGATCCTGTTCCAATGCAAAATTAGTGCTAAGCCATGTGGCAGGTGGCAGGTGTCACTTCCTGATCTGTTTCACCTGTCCTTGTGCTTGTCTCCACCCCCCTCCAGGTGTCGCCCATCTTCCCGACTTAACCCTGGGTATTTATACCTGTGTTTTCTGTCTGTCTGTGCCAGTTTGTTCCAAGTCAACCAGCGGTTTGTCTCAGCTTCTGCTTCCCCAGTCTCTCTTTTCTCGTCCTTGCCTGTCTTGACTCTTTGCCTGCCTGCTGTCCTGTGCCTTTGCCCCTACTCTGGATTGCCAACCTCTGCCTGGCCTGACCCTGGGCCTGCCTGCCGTCCTGTACCTTGGCCCCACTACTCTGGATTATCAACCCCTGCCTGCCTTGACCTGTCAATTACCTTCCCCTGTTGTTGCAATAAACATTGTTACTTCAACACAGTCTGCACTTGGGTCTTACCTGATAGTACAAACTGGCCATGACTGACCCAGCAGATTTGGACCAGCTCCGCAATGCTATCTCCTCCCAAGGAGCCCTCATTGGTAGACATGAGGAGATGCTTCGTGGTCCGATGGAAGGGTTCCAGGAAGTGGCCGAACGCCACGACCTAGCATTGGACGCTTTGTGGGAGCAATTCCGTGGGTTGCCTACTAGACGGTAACCTCCCAGCCCCTCAGTAACCTGGCTGGTAACAGTGCCGTCACCCCGGTTTCCCGGGAACCCTGCTTACCTACCCAGTAGCGCTATGATGGAGATTCCAGAACCTGCCGGGCCTTTGTCTCCCAGTGCTCCCTCGTTTTCGAGCTGCAGCCTTCTTCATTCTCCTCGGACTGCTCGAAGATAGCATACATATTATGCTTATGTCCGGGAGGGCACTCGCCTGGGCCACGGTGGTGTGGGAGCAACAATCCACTGTCTGCCTCAGTCTGGAGGTATTTGTGGCGGAGGTGAGAAAGGTTTTCGAGGCTCCGGGGTCCAGGAGAGAGGCTGCCTGGAAGTTACTTCAGTTTCGGCAGGACTCCCTCAGTGTGGCAGACTATGCGGTGGATTTCCGCACGCTAGCAGAGGAGGGTGCATGGAACCCGGAAGCGCTGTATGGATTCCTGCATGGATTATCGGAGGAGGTAAAGGATCAGCTTGCAGCCCAGGAACAACCAATGGATCTTGACTCACTCATCGCTTTAACCATCCGGATCGATGGTTGGCTACAGGAACGTAGGAGAGACAAGACGTCTGATTGCGGTTCCAATCGCTCACTCGAGGATCCCACATTACATCTGATGAACTCCGGATGTCCCCAGCGTTTTTGTCCCCGAGAGGATCCGAGCTTACCCGAGTTCCTCCAAGAGCCTCCGAAGACTGCCGATATGCCCTTTCCTGAGCCGATGCAGCTCGGCAGGGCTAGGCTGCCTTCAGCCGAACATGTACGCAGACTTAACACCCAGAGTTGTCTGTATTGTGGTTCTGCCAGTCATTATGTGTCTACCTGTCCCTTCAAGAGACCTAGCTCATTGGTAGGAATGAGAACTCTGGTGGGTATAAAGGATTATGTTTCTTCTCGCCTCTCTCCATGCGACCCTGTTGTGGGGCGACCAGTCTAAGTCTCTCCAGAGACTCATCGACTCGGGGGCCGATATGAGTCTTATGGACGTTACCCTGGCGTCCGAGCTGGGCATCACCACTCAACCCCTCCTATCAACCTACGAGTGTTGGGGAACCACAGCGAGACAATCTAATTCCTGCTAATTTAGTCTCTGCATTCTCTTGGCTCCAGCGACACAATCCCTTGATTGACTGGTCTATTGGTGCCATCGTGGGCTGGAGCCTGTTCTGCCATGCCCATTGTCTGAAATCAGCTCTGCCTGCCCCGGGATGTCTTCCTGGGGGCTTGGAAATTGCCCCGAACCTCTCCGCCATTCCTGCGGAGTACCAGGACCTCCAGGAGTGGTTCAGTAAGGCCCGGGCCACTTCGCTTCCACAACACCGACCAGCACTCAAGGAGATTAAGCTGCATGCGCTGGCACGCCGCTATAGCCCCGCGGCTACAAGCCGAGACCTTTCCCCCCCTGCTCCAAAATCAATAGCCCCTCTGCTGTTCATCCTCTGTTGCCCCGTACCCTCTGTATACTTTCTACTTTTCATGTGTCTAGATCTAAACCCATGTCTCACAGCTCTTTGTCTCCTGTTTCCCCAGTCTCTCTTTTCTCGTCCTCCTGGTTTTGACCCTTGCCTGTCCTGACCCTGAGCCTGCCTGCCGTCCTGTGCCTTTGCCCCCCCACTCTGGATTACCGACCTCTGCCTGACCTGACCCTGGGCCTGCCTGCCATCATGTACCTTGGCCTCACTACTCTAAATTATCGACCCCTGCCTGCCTTGACCTGTCGTTTACCGTCCCCTGTTGTTGCAATAACCATTCATACTTCAACACAGTCTGCACTTGGGTCTTACCTGAAACCTGATAGGCAGGTGGCCTAGCAGTGATAGAGGCAAGCCAGCAACCGGAGGGCTGCCAGTTCGAATCCTGTGACCGACGGGAAAAATCAGGAGGAAAGCAAGCTGGCAACAGGAGGGTTGCTGGTATCAAATCCTAGATTCCATTGCCTGCCGTTGTGCCCTTGAACAAGGCACTTAACACCCCCACAACAGCTCCCCAGAGGAGTTGGGTTAAAAGCAGAAGTCAAATTTTGGTTGGACCTTATAATTGACCAATAATGTGATCTTAAAGGTGCAGTACAAAACGTGATTTTCCTGTGTTTTATATACAGTATATTTCCACACTACAAGGTTGGAATAATACTGTGAAATTGTGAAAATTATGATAATGCCCTTTTAGTGTAAGAGCTGTTTGAAAAGACCACATTCAATTTCAGCCTGTTTTGGTGGCATGGAGTTTTGGCCTGCCTAGTGAAATCACCAGGAGGTAAATTAGTTAACAGACCAATAAGAAAGGGAGTACCATACCTCTCTGCCAATAACAACTAGTTTTAATTTTCCCCTCCCCACTTAGACCACTCCCAGACAGTTCTAGTAAAATGATTGCTTGAGAATTTTTTGCCATTTTAATTTAACATACACAGTAAGGTATTTAATTGTTACCCAGAAATGATTTGATATTGAGATAAAATGGCTGCATTGGACATTTAATCTTAATGTATAAAGCCAATTTACTAAGCCTTTTCCACAATGAAATGTTATACCTGTTGTTATCCAGAGGGAATAAAACATGAAACGTAGAGAAGGAATAAGGTATTGAGGTAAGGTGTAGGACTATCCCATTTAGAGACATTTTTTAGATACAAAATGTGTCAATGTTCCACAGTTGCAAACCCTTAATAAATCTGTCCAAGAGGCAGATTTGCTTATTTGGCGCATGTGCTTGTCCTTCTTACCTGGTGAATGCTTGTCAGGCTATAATTCAACATGGTTACAAGGATAGACCCATAACAAATCTATATCCATAACTAGGGTATATATAGCCCTATATAGGATGCCGCGAATCTGCGCATGGGAGTCCTAGAAGGCTACAAGGCGAGGCCTGGAAAATAACTGGCAAAATCTTTTAGGGACGTACTTATTTCCGAAAATCCTCTTACTGAAGGTATATCTATAATCCATAACTCCTTGTCCATCCATCCGGACTGTATAATGTGTGGATATCTATAAAGAAACCGTCTGAGCCTATCTTTATCCAAACCAGCACCTATAACTTGGCTGTGGTGGACAGCTTGAAAGACATTCTTCCATATAGCCTACCACTGTCTACCCCAGCTGAGTTATAGGTGACGGTTTCTTTACAGATATCCACACATTATACAATCCGGATGGACGGACAAGGAGTTGCGGATTAGAGATTTGCCTTCAGTAACAGGATTTTCAGAATCAAGTACCCCCCTAAGGCTCAACATTATAGCCTTCTAGGACTACCATGCACAGATGCGTGGCATCCTATATAGCTTGTGACATTTACATATCACTCACTGTTGAGTGTCTCAGTCATGTAAGCGTAACCATGTTCTCTGAGTTTTTGCAAGCCCACCATAGGGCAGAAGGAGAAGTAGGTCATGGGCTGTTTTGATGCTCAATATTTTCTGTCACTGCTCCCAGAGGGGAAAGGGGAAAGAGTACTGCACTGAAGAGCAGCATAACACTGAATATTGATTGTCCTGCACAACAAAATGTCTGCAAAGAGCAGAAAGGCTATTCTCCTGAATACATAAGTGAAGAAATTGTGATTCATGGATTTGATTGAACTTATGTTTAATATAAGGGGTGTGTTTTGTCTGGAACCAATGGCCAGGTATGGCCTGGGCTTGTCGGAAGACATTGCTAAAAAAATCCCGCTGACTAATGCATGGCATGACTATTTACGGCAGAGTTGTTGTGATATTGCAGAGCTAATTTTTCCTAAAAAAATCTGCTATTTTATTTGACCATGATAAAAAGTGTATAGATAGATAGACCAAAGAGGTGGATGGAAAGAAGAACCACCGAACTGCAGTAGCCTACTGCTGCTGTGAACGATTACATACTGTATCACACAGTCCAAGACTGTAGGCCAGGTGTGGAACAGCAAAGACACCCAGGTACATGACTCTGCCATTACATGCCAAACATTTACAGTTGCACTCCTCTCCTCTGGATAAAAAATACCTAAATTCACATACATGGGTACCATCTGCATCTAACTGTTTGTTATGTGTAACCAACCACAACAAAGGCCCGACTCAGTGAGATCAAAAAAGGAAGCCATGTCTGTGAAAGAACATAGTGGTGAGAGAGAGAGAGAGAGAGAGTGAGAGAGAGAGAGAGAGAGAGAGAAATCGAATGAGAGAGAGAGAAAGAAAGAGAGAGAAGCAGAGAGAGAAAGAGAAATAGAAGGAGAGAGAGAGAGAGAGAGAGAGAGAGAAATAGAAGGAGAGAGAGAGAGCGAGAGAAATAGAAGGAGAGAGAGAGAGCGAGAGAGAGAGAGAGAGAGAGAGAGAGAGAGAGAGAGAGAGAGAGAAATAGAAGGAGAGAGAGAGAACGAGAGAAATAGAAGGAGAGAGAGAGAGCGAGAGAGAGAGTGAGAGAGAGAGAGAGAGAGAGAGAGAGAGAGAGAGAAGGAGATAGAGGGAGAGGGAGAGGGGAGGCGGGGGGGCAGTCTATGCAGGCCAGTGCTGAGTCGATAGCTCTTGACATGGCTGAAATCGGTCAGGTCTGCCCCGCTTACATAAAGGCTTGGAAACATGGGAGAGAGTGCAGCCCAGCCAGGGGGCGGGAGGGAGGTCTCACTGATGATACAGCGGGACAAGAGAGGACAGCAGGCTGTGAGAGCAGAGAAAGCAGACGTCACATGGGCCGAGAGCTGAGAGACAGATATCACATGACCCCACACAACTTCTTATTTTTTCGATTGACTGACTGAAGCAAGAGAACATGGTCCCTTAGTAAGAAGGGGGTGAGGGGAATAATTAAAAGGCATCTAGACTTTTAGATTTTAGAACAGTTTTTGTCAGAAGTTTGGTGACATTGTAATAGGCTTGGCATATGTTTGATGTTATGCACATAAGCACAACAGTCACACAGTTAGGCAGGCATACTGTTAACCAGTAACACATTTGTTAAGTAATTTTCTGTGATTTCTTATCACATATCTTGATGTATCAAGTTTTAACATGTAAGGTAACTTGCCTTTATCCCATGTTGGCTCTATACTGCAACTAGTTCAGTGACCTCTGAGTTAGATCATTTACAATTCTTCTTCATAATAACTTCTGTTATTATGTTTCAAATGTACTTTCAATGTTAAAGGTGCAATTGTGAAAATCACTTCGCCATTTCTTGGTTGCTAAAATAGTTTGCCTCATTTCAGTTTATGTGACAAAACAAGCAATGTATAGTGTAGAGAGTCATTTTGCCATCTAAACCGCTGTGAAATATATTTTCAATAACCAAAGATATTTTATTTTCAGCTGTTTGAAGCTGGTGTGCAAAACCGAACGCAAAAGACACGATAACGAAACGGAAGAATAGAAATAGAGCACATTAAATAGATCTACCCCTTCTTAGACTTCTTAGGCTTTGAATGAGAATGACACATCTATAATTCTCATTTCTATGTACATTTGGTCAGGTCGCCCAAAAGGTTACATATTGCAACCGTTGTTACACTGTTGTTACCAAAGCAGTAAATTAAGGAATCTTGAATATCTTTTAAGTTCTTCTGCCATCATATTCTTTAAACTCAGACTAAGTAGCTTTAACTCTCAAACCCTGAAAATCACACCACAGGGCCAGATCAGCTTTTTATTACAAAAAGCCTTTCCAAGCACAACCAATCTGATTTCTTTGGGCTAAATTTGGTAATCATGGGTCAGTTATGCTTCCCCACTTCAAACCCATCTTTCATTAAATACATAAGAAACTTGAACTATTGTGGAATGACCGAGGGAGCATATAACTTAACTCCAGACCAAAATATCCCATGGATGCTGTTCAGAGTGAATGCTTGCTTTTTTTAAATGACACCTGTACATACAATAGGATATACATATATAATAAAAAATATATTACCATGCTATTCATCAGACAACAACAGGGGCTGGGCTCCCCTTAGGATGAACATTCCACAGGTTTGTTACCTCTCTCTCTCTCTCTCTCTCTCTCTCTCTCTCTCTCTCTCTCTCTCTCTCTCTCTCTCTCTCTCTCTCTCTCTCTCTCTCTCTCTCTCTCTCTCTCTCTCTCTCTGTGTATGTGCGTGTGTGTGTGTAATTGAATTGCAAGCAAGGCCATGATTCAACATAACATTTAACATACACTGAGTGAACAAAACATTAAGAATATCGGTCACATAGAGGATTTAGGTTTGGGTACATGAACAAGGACATGTGTAGCACAAATGTATGATAAATGGACACTAAACAATACATGCTTCCATTCATCATCTGAGAATTCATAGTTCAAATCTTCTTCTCATTTTGTTTTAATGTTCAGAATAGATGAGGGATGTACCAATGAGATAGAAACATATACACTGAGTATACAAAACATTAAGAACATCTGCTCTTTCCGTGACATAGACTGGCAATGTGAATCCAGGTCAAAGTTCAGATCCCTTATTGAAGTCACTTGTTAAATCCACTTCAAATCAGTGTAGATGAAGGGGAGGAGACAAGTTAAAGAAGGATTTTTAAGCCTTGAGACAATGGAGACATGGATTGTGTATGCGTGCCATTCAGAGGGTGAATGGGCAAGACAAAACACTTAAGTGCCTTTGAACGGGGTATGGTATTAAGTGCCAGGTGCACCGGTTTGTGTCAAGAACTGCAACGCTGCTGGGTTTTTCACGCTTAACAGTTTCCAGTGTGTATCAAGAATGGTCCACCACCCAAAGGACATTCAGTCAACTTGACACAACTGTGGGAAGCATTGGAGTCAACATGGGCCAGCATTCCTGTAAAAAGCTTTTGACACCTTGTGGAGTCCATGCCCTGACGAATTGAGGCTGTTCTGAGGGCAACTACATATGAGGAAGGTGTTCTTAATGTTTTGTGTATAGGCAGTCTATTTGACATACTCTACTTTCTATTATCGAAGGAATAACACAAACGACTCGCCATGAGCATTGGGTTACAGGGTTTGTTCACTACAAGTATTCCCCTCCCCTCCCCCTGCACACACACACACACACACACACACACACACACACACACACACACGCACACACACACACAGCTAGGTGTCTAAACAACATTTTCTACCGTATTATAATGATATGCTATGAAACATGTTCATTGCTACAATATTTATGCCTACAGTTCGTTTATGAGTCAAAACTTGTGGTTTGGACTATAAAATGACTGTAGCACTATTTTACCTATTATTGCTTAAACGATATACTGCATTTCTTTTTGAGCATTTAATCTAATATAATAGTTTTTTCTCTCAACAAATTTTAATCCGGCTTTGATGCATACAAACATCGGCGTTCCAATGTGACAGTCCCTCAGAATGCCTTTACTGTCATCATTGTTTTTTAAACAATCAAAAACACTATCAGAATACCACATCATTCCTGTATGTAGGCTACATGGTATTTGCGGTATACCTTACGCCTACGGAATGAATAATTGACACTGTATAATTAATATATTTTTGCTGAGAGCTTATGACAGTCGTTCATGCACGTTTTAATTATGCATTCTGACGAGATAAAGAAAAAGCAGCGTTCTTACCTTCGACAGCCCCTACCATTGGAAATATCCATACAAAATATAACATATCCATAACAACTGAAATACTTGGCATTTTGGCTGTAAGAAGCCAAGGCATTCATAGAAAACAGGTCCACCAGCGGGCCATTGACAGCGAATTCATCTACAGAAGCGCAAAACCACACACAGCCAATGGTTAGAACGGACCGCTTTTGCAGGGAGAACACGCATAATCTAAACGTTTGGGCGAAACCAACGTGAATCATACAGGGGGCAATGTACACGACATGGCCAATGGTGTGTGGACACCCCTTCAAATTAGTGGATTCGGCAATTTCTGCCACACACGTTGCTGAAAGGTGTTTAATATTGAGCACACAGCCATGCAATCTCCATAGACAAACATTAGCAGTAGAATGGCCCGTACTGAAGAGATCAATGACTTTCAACGTGGCACCATCATAGGATGCCACCTTTCCAACAAGTCAGTTTGTCAAATTTCAGGGCTGCCCAGTCAACTGTAAGTGCTGTTATTGTGAAGTGGAAACGTCTAGGAGCAACAACGGCTCAGCCACGTAGTGGTAAGCCAGACAAGCTCACAGAACGGGGCCGCCAAGTTCTGAAGCACGCAGCGTGTAAAAATCGTCTGTCCTCGGTTGCAACACTCACAACCAATTTCCAAACTGCCCCTGGAAGCAAGGTCAGCACAATGACTGTTCGTTGGGAGCTTCATGAAATGGGTTTCCATGGCCAAGCAAGATCATCCTGCCCAATGCCAAGCGTCGTCTGGAGTGGTGTATAGCTCTTCACACTTCACCATCTGGCAGTCCGACGGACAAATCTTTGTTTGGTGGATGCCAGGAGAATGCTACCTGCCCAAATGCATAGTGTCAACTGTAATGTTTGGTGGAGGAGGAACAATGGTCTTGGGCTGTTTTTCATTGTTTGGGATTGTGCCCTTTGCTCCAGTGAAGGCTAATCTTAATGCTTCAGCATACAATGACATTCTAGACGTACAGTTTGGGGAAGGCCCTTTCCTGTTTCAGCATGGCAATGCCCCCATGCACAAAGCGAGGTCTATACAGGAAGGGTTTGTCAAGATCTATGTGGAAGAACTTGACTGGCCTGCATAGAGCCCTGACCTCAACGCTATCCAACACCTTTGGGATGAATTGAAACGTTGACTGCGTGCTAACACCAAACATCAGTGCCCAACCTCACCTATGCTCTTGCGGCTGAATGGAAGCAAGTCCCCACAGCCACGTTCCAACATGTAGAGGAAAGCCTTCCCAGAAGAGTGGAGGCTGTTAAAGCAGCAAAGGGGGGACTAACTTAATTTTAATGCCCATGATTTTGGAATGAGATGTTCGACGAGCAGGGGTCCACATACTTTTGTAGTGTATCTGTAATTTGAAGATGGCTGCAATCTTCCTTTGCAAGATCCCTCTGATATGAGATTTTAATAATTGTTGTAATTACTGTAAATCAACTCAATGTGAACTATTATATGGTGGATTTCATCTTTTTTTGTGTACATACTAGCAACAATACTACCACCATCACTATAAATAGCCTGCCACCAGTTGTAGCTACAATTACATAGAGCATACATTCATAAAATATTTGAATAAAGTGGTTCAATTGTTTGTTTTGTTGATTGACTGAGCCTGTCTTTATAGGACATGTTTTGGAACACACACACACACACACACACACACACACGTTAGGATCACACTGTTGAGTGGAGATAAGAGTAGTGCATAGTGTTTCTTAACTAATGGTCATTAAAGCCACTGGCTCTTTGAAGCAGCTGCATGAACATTATTACACCTCTCTGCTCAAATATTAAGACTTTTCAAATGCCTCAGCAGTAAGTATCATTTTTATAAATGTATATATTTATATTTATTATGATAATCTGTAGGTGAATAATAAACAAAGAAAAGCATGTGAACTATTTTCAAATGAAAAGGTCAGACATCTTTGGCACTTCTCCTGAATGTACAGTATCCTTCAAGAACAAGGGTGCCACCGTGTGTAGGAAATAGAAACAACATGATATGAGTTGTGTTTTTTTAGAAATAATGGTTTCTGGAGAGGTTGGGAGTCAGGTTGACGCCTGGAAACAGAAATGACAGATTGGGGCTTTATAATCATAGAGAGGGTAGACTATTGTCTGAGTCTGCTTAGTGTGATGGATCATCCAATTGGAATGCTAGGATTTGGTATGGTCAGTAAGAAACAAGTGGCCCATTGTCAAGTGCACACTTGGTCTTTGACCCTAACCTGAGAACATCAACAAAGCAATGCATCCTGGAATTAACCCCTATTTAGTCATGGATTAACACTTCCCATTTCTCTAATCAACAGCACTTAAAGTAATGTGACAGACATGGAGCGCAGGGCACCTGATATCAAGCCTTAAAACCCCCTACTGTAAGAACAGTACGTTCATTTCCCAACAACACCTTAATCAAGATCTGCCCATCAATAAATTTATTATGATGAGATAATTATTTATTATATTAATTACATTTATTATAAAATTAATTATTATGATAAGATTGTTGGATACAGTCCTAATTTAATAGTTTGAATAAATGTGTATTTAAGATTATATTTTGAAGTAAAAAAAAAAAACACCTGCTATTTCTGCTTCCATATTGCATAAAGACAGAATAACACAACCAAAGAAAAAACTATTTAGAATGAAAACAATTAAACCACCCACTGGCCACTGCATTAATAATTTGAATGTTGATCCTACCTGAATACTGTATACTATGGGTCTTGATGTACTAGCATCATTTAGCGGCTAGGTGGATCTAGCACATCACAACTGTTTGGATTCTGAATTATACATGTTTGATGCACAGGGACTCATCAAACACATTGATGTGCTGATCAAAACCATATGCATGTCTATTGTCACTGTACACTCTCAGAGAGTGAGCAGCAGGCTGGCGCTGGATCTGTGTTCCTGTGCTGCCTGTGGACAGCTGAGATCCGCTCAATGAGAAATAACAAAATAATGACAAAGCATCCCCATCGCGCTTCTGTGTATTTCATATTTACATCTAGAATATTTGCCAACATTAATCATACAATGCATTTTGTGGAAAAATTGATATCTGGCATATTTTTCGAGTATTTCAGTTCAATTATATAGCAGATGAATGTGAAACATGCTGCTGGGATTTCAGTTGGAAAACCAGGCTGATTCACAGCAAAACACAGTAGAGTTTCGGTAGATAAAGATGTAAGGAAGATAAAACAGAGCAGTGCCTGCCGACCAGAGAGGGCGGGGGGAAGTGAGGAGGGGGGCAGGGGGAGGCAAAGAGGGAGTGGGTCTAGGGTGAGGAAATAGAGCAGAAGATTATGGGACTGACATAAAGGAATCCAGCATAACTCAGTCTCAAGATGAGTGAGGGCTGGAAAACAGCAGATTAGAGGAGCCAGAGGTCGTTCCCATGGAAACCTTTGCACAGGGAGATCGGCCACCCTCTAGTCTGACAATGCGAGCTGAGCACAGATTGTAGGTCACACATGGCACCAACAATCCAGTCAGGTCTAATCTGTCTTGATTTATGGGTCATAAATTGAACTTGGAAGCTGGTTCCCTCTCTGGCTTCCTTCACTGATGACGCTCATTTCTTTATTATTTCATGTCGATCCTGCCACACAGCCAAATTTAGCAACACAACCTGACTAGATAGGGAAGTAAAGTCGGCCACAGATTTTTTAATGAATGTTATAAAACTGATCCATGGTCAGCTCATACCCTCAAATACAAAGGGATAAAACACACACACAAACACACAAACACACACACACAGATACGTACACACATGGTAACATGGCGTACAAAAGAGCTACATAACTAGTGTGGTCTTGGATAAAGGTCTTTTTATAGAATTCAATAGTCTATGGACTTACATCATGCATTACGAAAAGACACACACCCACTCACTTCCCTGATTTTCCCCGAGGCAAATGCTGAAGACTCACACTATGATCAAACAACTCCCCTGACCGTTTCCTGCCTGTAATGACAAAACAAAACCATCAGGGATTGGATCATTATGTGGACAAATTGGGCCTCCAGGCAAAAACCAATGCTTGGGAAATAAGTATTTACTAGACAAAAAATTATTATAATTAATTAATTGCAAAGAATAAGGTTGAAATGGTCAAGGTAACTTTTCGGTGACCTCTGACTAGTGCAGTGCAGAGTGAGATAAGTCAGAGTGAGGCGTGAGGTGAAGAGGTGACAAGGTACATGGTGGATGTCTGAAGATGTCCGAAGATGTCCTAATATGGATGCCGTACTTAATGCCATACTTAATAAAAAAAAATTCTCAGCATTTCACCACCACAAATCCTAACTGTTTCCTGAAATGAGAAGTACAGTAATTAAACACTACACTGACTATTTCCAGTCCCTCGCACCCAGTGAACTTGTCCTTGATTATGATGTGTACTGAAGTGCGTCTGGCCTTTCAGGCCTCTGCACTAAATTGAAAAAAATTGACCTTGCTGATGGAGGTGACACGAGCCTGCTCTGGAAGACATTTCCGGAGCTAAATGGTCTCTACAAAGACTGCCACGCAGCTGCAGGAAGAAGCAAATACAGTAGTTAAAAAGTACTTTAATATCTTGTGCCAGACATTGTTCTCCTGAGAATTCACCATCTTTTTATTTTAAATTTTTCATAAATGCTGTTTAGAAGAAACTAGCAGAAATAGGCAGTCAGTCATGCATGTACCCAAAACCTACATTCTGTAAATTTTGCATAATCAAAAATCTTAATTTAAAAAGTCAATATTAATTAAGGAATGATGTAGAACATACAAATGTCAAGATGACTGTAATTGACATCTCACTTTGACACCTGTATGATGGCAATGTGAAGAAAAACTATTCACGCTGCATGGGGTTAATGTCTATCTGTCTGTCAGTGACCTTCCACTTTCTCCTGCTTGGCTGCAGTGATGAGTTCACAGCAGAGATAGGAGGGGTCAGAAATGGACAGCAGCAAATAGCATTTTCCTCTTTTTACTCCATCCGGAAGTGGCTTGGCTTGTGGAGCGAGGGTGGAGAGGTGTCTAGAAAATCTCTAATTTGCATTCTCTCTCTCTTTTGCATTTTGGTACATATCTAAGCACATATCTAACACAAATTGTGAATATAAGACAGGCTCTGAGCCTTAGGAATTCCTCCTACACTCACATGCAGTAATCCATTCTGAGGATTCACTCTTAGAAAAAAAGGAGCTATCGAGAACCTAAAAAGGTTCTTCGGGTGTCCCCATAGGAAAACCCTTTGAAGAACCCTTTTTGGTTCCAGCTAGAACCCTGTTGGTTCTACATGGAACCCAAAAGGGCTCTATCTGGAACCAAAAGTATTGTCTTATGGGGATTGCCGAAGAACCCTTTTGGAACCCTTTTTTCTAAGGGTGTGGATTCACTTTGTGTTTTGTCTGTAGCTACTGTATGGCCGACTGCCTGTGATACAAATTAACTTCCAAAAGGGTTCACATATCTGGGTGTCTCAGTTACCCGCCATTTGAAAGACCTCCTAAAGGTAAACAGAGTTACTATAACATACCAAACAGAGTTACTATAACATACCAAACAGAGTTACTTTAACATACCAAACTAGACTTTGAGAGCTGGAGGCTTCTTTCAAGGTTAATCCATCTATTTCAATGTGTTCCAGTTTTTATTACTAAATCCTTCTTTAACAATCTAGATGAAGTTATTACCTCTTTCATTTTGAATATGAAAACTGCTTGCCTTACTGATGTTGTTGCTATTGTTATAATTATTTATTTTAAAATATTTGATTTGCATCCATTACGTGTGGATGGCTTGGTCCCGCTGAGAATCTTCTATCATACCTGTCCATATACCTCTGAGCTGTGCTTCTTGGTCCTGGCCCTATCTAACCTCTCATTCATTTTAGCATATGCATGTGCATGTAAAGAAGTGTGTGTGCAGGGTGACATTAGTAAACAAAGACACTGCATAACATTTGCTTTGGGGGGGGTTCATTTAATTCCAGCCTGTAGCAGACAAGTTCTGGGATCGGCCAAAGTCAACAAAGACCTGGTATGGAAGGCATGCAACACAAAGTTATCCCAAAATAGACATCAAATGTTAAAGGGTCATAAAGACTAAAAAGTGCTACATTGTATTTATTTTATTTCACCTTTACTTAACTAGGCAAGTCAGTTAAGAACAAATTCTTATTTACAATGACGGCCAACCAAAAGGCAAAAGTCCTCCTGTGGGGACAAGGGTTGGGATTAAAAATTAAAAATATAGGACAAAACACACATCAAGACAAGAGAGACACCACAACACTACATAAAAAGAGACCTAAGACAACAACACGGCAGCAACACAGCATGGTAGAAACATCACATGACAACAACATGGTAGCAACACAACATGGCAGCAGCACCACATGGTAGCAGCACAAAACATGGTACAAACTTTTTTGGGCACAAACAACATCACAAAGGCAAGAAGGTAGAGGCAACAATACATCACGCGAAGCAATGAACAGTGGGACTATATATGCTGCATGCATACAAATAAGTCAAGCCCTTAAATATACTAACCAACACAATATAAAAACACACAATAGTTGCATTCAGAATACCTACTATTAACCTTACAAAAAACACACAGAGACTGAAAAAGGATTGTCAACTACAAACGGAATGTTCATGGACTATAGCTGGAGCGGGGCTTTGCAGACAGCAGGACTGTACCGGGCTTGCCGTCTCCTGGCTTCAGGAAATGCACCACCATTTTGAGAGAACAGGTGGAGGTGCATTGTTCATAGTCACACCTGGAACCAGTCAGAGCACAGAAACAATTAATTTAAACTGACCAATGGGAGAGCATACACAGTTCACATGACTACTGTAGTTACTCTAACTAGGTCAGGCACCTCCATCCCTTTACAAGCCTTACTTTGAATTATTTTGATAAGGCCTCCACAATTTCTGCACTAAAAGCATAAATTAGTTTAGATTTTGTAAGAGCTTTCATGGTATATCTAGAACCTACTCTGAGTAAACTATTAGAGGAAAATGTGTTTTGTTAGAGACAATTATATTGTCCTAATAATATTGTTGCTGGCTTAACTCAGATCCTGGAGAAATCCAATCAATCCTTACTGGTGCTTAATGTTGCTATCATGGTTGTTATTACCAAATCCAGTTTTAATCTTTTATGGTGTGATGAGTGTGCCGCAGCCTGGTTATAGCCACAGTATCTACTGCCCTCTTGTGGTCTGATTGGAATGCGTTATGACTCGAATGTGTCATGCCTGATACATTATGTAGGAAGCTACTGTATCTGTCTCTCTTACGTATTTGAGCTTCCTACCCATCTGCTTCCTACCAGTACTTGTATAACTCATAAACTCTTCCTCATACATATGTACTTATATCTAGTGCTAACCATAAACCTTCTGCAGTCAGCATATGAAATGCCAAATGTCTTTTCTAAGACTGAGAACAGAAAGCTCCACTCCATCCTGTCAAACTCCTTCTCAGCATGCAGTGAAGCCAGCAGGACAGGGGTGTGGAACACCTTCTCAGCATCCAGTGAAGCCAGCAGGACAGGGGTGTGGAACACCTTCTCAGCATCCAGGGAAGCCAGCAGGACAGGGGTGTGGAACACCTTCTCAGCATCCAGTGAAGCCAGCAGGACAGGGGTGTGGAACACCTTCTCAGCATCCAGTGAAGCCAGCAGGACAGGGGTGTGGAACACCTTCTCAGCATCCAGTGAAGCCAGCAGGACAGGGGTGTGGAAGACCTTCTCAGCATCCAGTGAAGCCAGCAGGACAGGGGTGTGGAACACATTCTCAGCATCCAGGGAAGCCAGCAGGACAGGGGTGTGGAACACCTTCTCAGCATCCAGTGAAGCCAGCAGGACAGGGGTGTGGAACACATTCTCAGCATCCAGTGAAGCCAGCAGGACAGGGGTGTGGAACACCTTCTCAACATCCAGTGAAGCCAGCAGGACAGGGGTGTGGAACACCTTCTCAACATCCAGTGAAGCCAGCAGGACAGGGGTGTGGAACACCTTCTCAACATCCAGTGAAGCCAGCAGGACAGGGGTCTTCTGTGTGTTTAATAATATCAAAAAGACGGTGAATGTTATCAGAAGAGTACCTGTCTCTAATAAATCCAGTTTGGTCCTCTTTTATTATTTTGGGAAGAAGTATGTTTTGTCTTTTGGTGAGCAATTTGGTAATGATTTTGTAGTCAAAGTCGAACAAGTTTACTGGCCGGAAGGACGAGCAGGAGGGAGGGTCCTTGTCTTTTTGAGAAACACTGTAAGGCAGACTGTGTACATAGGGTCTGGGAAAGCTCAGTTTTCCAGGATTGGCATGTATATAGGGCTAAGCTGGGGCCAAAAGGCTTTGTAGAATCTGGGAAATCGGTCTGGACCTGGGGACTTGTTAGGTGGCATGGAGATAATTGCCTCTAGGACCTTCTCAGGAGTAAGTGGGAGTTGAGATGTTCTTGGTCGGTCTCTGCACCTGTATGTTTTCTCTCAGAAATATATCATTTGCATAAAATATTTGGATCATATGTGACCCCATCATCTGCTGTTTTGATGGCCGTGATTGTACTCATTTTTTAAAATTGTGTCATGCCTGCAAGCAATCTTTTAGGCCTATTGCTATACTCATGGTATTCTATTTAGTAAAGAAAACAGGGTTTTTTATCTCTCAAGAACACTCCAAGTTAAGTTTGGCTTTGGCTGTTTTAAGTTGACTTCTGGAGGCACTGTCTGGGGATTGTTTATGTACTTTTTCACAGCATTCCAGGTCCTTCTCAAGATCTAACCTGTGTGCTTCCATTGCTTTCTTCTTAGAGGAAGCATATGCAATCAGATGACCTCTTAGTGTGGCTTTGGCAGAGCCCTGCATTGTGGCCAGAGAAACAGGAGATTTTAAAGTTTTATTTTACCTTTATTTAACTGGGCAAGTCAGTTAAGAACAAATTCTTATTTTCAATGACAGCCTAGGAGCAGTAGGTTAACTGCCTGTTCAGGGGCAGAATGACAGATTTGTAACTTGTCAGCTTGGGGATTTGAACTTGCAACCTTTTGGTGACTAGTCCAACGCTCTAACCACTAGGCTACTCTGCCACCCCAGTGCTTAATTGTCTTGTGTGTAGTTGTCTATCCATGTAGTGACCAATGCATGGTATGCTTTGTTTGATAGCATGGAGATGTTGAATTTCCAGCTCTTTGACCTCGGGATGTTTTTACAGAGGTCAAAGCGGAGGCAGACAGAGGCGTGATCTGAAAGTGCTATGGGTCTGATTGTACAAGTGGCAGAATTTATGAAAATCTTAGGGATAAAAATGTAATTTGTACGAGAGAAGGTTTTATTGGAATAGTATGTATAGTCCAGAGATAAGCCATTATTCTCTCTCCAGATATCTAGATACAGTGCCTTGCGAAAGTATTCAGCCCCCTTGAACTTTGCGACCTTTTGCCACATTTCAGGCTTCAAACATAAAGATATAAAACTGTATTTTTTTGTGAAGAATCAACAACAAGTGGGACACAATCATGAAGTGGAACGACATTTATTGGATATTTCAAACTTTTTTAACAAATCAAAAACTGATCAAATTATTCAGCCCCTTTACTTTCAGTGCAGCAAACTCTCTCCAGAAGTTCAGTGAGGATCTCTGAATGATCCAATGTTGACCTAAATGACTAATGATGATAAATACAATCCACCTGTGTGTAATCAAGTCTCCGTATAAATGCACCTGCACTGTGATAGTCTCAGAGGTCCGTTAAAAGCGCAGAGAGCATCATGAAGAACAAGGAACACACCAGGCAGGTCCGAGATACTGTTGTGAAGAAGTTTAAAGCCGGATTTGGATACAAAAAGATTTCCCAAGCTTTAAACATCCCAAGGAGCACTGTGCAAGCGATAATATTGAAATGGAAGGAGTATCAGACCACTGCAAATCTACCAAGACCTGGCCGTCCCTCTAAACTTTCAGCTCATACAAGGAGAAGACTGATCAGAGATGCAGCCAAGAGGCCCATGATCACTCTGGATGAACTGCAGAGATCTACAGCTGAGGTGGGAGACTCTGTCCATAGGACAACAATCAGTCGTATATTGCACAAATCTGGCCTTTATGGAAGAGTGGCAAGAAGAAAGCCATTTCTTAAAGATATCCATAAAAAGTGTCGTTTAAAGTTTGCCACAAGCCACCTGGGAGACACACCAAACATGTGGAAGAAGGTGCTCTGGTCAGATGAAACCAAAATTGAACTTTTTGGCAACAATGCAAAACGTTATGTTTGGCGTAAAAGCAACACAGCTGAACACACCATCCCCACTGTCAAACATGGTGGTGGCAGCATCATGGTTTGGGCCTGCTTTTCTTCAGCAGGGACAGGGAAGATGGTTAAAATTGATGGGAAGATGGATGGAGCCAAATACAGGACCATTCTGGAAGAAAATCTGATGGAGTCTGCAAAAGACCTGAGACTGGGACGGAGATTTGTCTTCCAACAAGACAATGATCCAAAACATAAAGCAAAATCTACAATGGAATGGTTCAAAAATAAACATATCCAGGTGTTAGAATAGCCAAGTCAAAGTCCAGACCTGAATCCAATCGAGAATCTGTGGAAAGAACTGAAAACTGCTGTTCACAAATGCTCTCCATCCAACCTCACTGAGCTCGAGCTGTTTTGCAAGGAGGAATGGGAAAAAATGTCAGTCTCTCGATGTGCAAAACTGATAGAGACATACCCCAAGCGACTTACAGCTGTAATCGCAGCAAAAGGTGGCGCTACAAAGTATTAACTTAAGGGGGCTGAATAATTTTGCACGCCCAATTTTTCAGTTTTTGATTTGTTAAAAAAGTTTGAAATATCCAATAAATGTCGTTCCACTTCATGATTGTGTCCCACTTGTTGTTGATTCTTCACAAAAATACAGTTTTATATCTTTATGTTTGAAGTCTGAAATGTGGCAAAAGGTCGCAAAGTTCAAGGGGGCCGAATACTTTCGCAAGGCACTGTATCTATCAGTCCCATCTCTATAGTAAGAGAGTTCAACATCTTTGCTGATCTGGGGTTTGTGGCGGGGACTTGAGATGATTTGTCCAGATTTGAGTTGCGGGTACAATTGAAATCTACAACCAGCACTTAAAAGGAAGCACAATGCTCATTGAACAGGGTTATAATTTTCAACATGAAAGCAGGAGTATCTGTGTTAAGGGAATATATATATATATATAGTGGAGAACAGGAGGGCTTCTTAAAGAAAAACGAACAGGTCTGTGAGAGCCGGAATTCTTACTGGTTGGTAGGTGATCAAATACTTATGTCATGCAATAAAAATTTTGTTTTTTGATTTTTGTTTTAGATTCCGTCTCTTACAGACCTCTACATGCTTTGTAAGTAGGAAAACCTGCAAAATCGGCAGTGTATCAGATACTTGTTCTCCCCACTGTATATATATATATATATATAAGATAGTAATTAGTAATTGGTTGCCCATACAGTGACCCAGTTAACATAATCAGTTTAGAAAGATGCAACATTACCCTTGAATAAATATGTGTTGGAATTGAGTGCATATTACATATGTCATACAAATGTAATCCTTCTTCCAAAGTAACATATACAGGCTGTGGTAATCTTGGCACCTCAAACCAAATCTCAGCTACAGTGGCTGTCACGTGAAGAAGTGAATTATAATTTGTCTCTAGCTGGTGTAAATCCTCATCCTCAATGCTGTACATCACTTCAACCAGAGGCAAACCTAATGGCTTGGTGGAAGTAGAGAGAGACAGTGTGATAGATTAGTGTTACAGAGAGACAGTATTACATGTCAAACATACATGGCCAATTTCTAATTAGACCACATCTACAATCATCAACAAGTATTTCTCCATAGATCTCTAATGGTCACACCAACCATGTGTCTGCTCTTAAATCCCAAGTGTAATTAAGAGAATGGTATATAGATGGTTGATTTGTGTAGTGAATCAATTTGCCCTCCCCCTGTTTGTCGTGAACTGATTTGATTGCTGAGGATGAGAGCTGAGCTTAAGGGTTCCCTCCTCTCCTAGGCCTTCTCCAACATGGCTTTACAGCAGAATCTCTGCAGATTATGACATCACATCCCCTAGTTGGCGGACAGGGAATAGAATCACCCGTTCAGGGATCACCGGCTGGGATTAAGTGTGGGTAGATAGCAATGGACATCACATTTGATTGCATTAGCACCTGGGATTGACAGTGTTCTGGTTCGTATTGCTATTGGCTTGTATTGATATAGACTGCCATGTGCTTGATGCAACAATCTTTTGGTTCAATGTCATGTTTACTTTTGAAAAGATATTAGGCACTGTTGTGTTAATCAGACACTTCTTGTCCACTAACCAGTGTATCCTCATCTGCCAAGGAATGCTTAGTTAGGTACATTCTTTGATTGAGGAAAATACTTTAAGAGGTGCAATATCTGTAAGATAACTGGAGACCAACTTTAATGTATTTTCCATCCACAGGTTGCAGGAGGAATAACACTAGACAGTTGTTTTCCCTGCAGCATCGCTAGTCTCTCGAATATCTTTCCCATACTGATGCTGTACAAGCTATGGGAGGAAGGGAAGGTGGCCTTCTTGGATGACTCTCTGGAGAAGTATGCAGCAAACTTCACCATCAAAAACCTTCTGGGAAAGCGGCGGGATGATGTGGATGTCAAGGTTGGTTCAGAGATACCCAGCCTCACTCAAACCTCTGTCACCCTGATGGCCGGAACAGCTCTCTTGTAAAGGCACTCTTCCTCATCATGACTAGCTTACCCTGGCCATTACGTGATTAGAGAAGAGAGAGGCTATACTTGGAGGTTAATGAGCTCATGGCTTGTTAGCCTTTTCTCCTGACCAGATCCCTCTGTATGTGCTGTATTGTACTCTACTGTACTTTCACTGGATTAAACCTGAGGAAAGTTCCCTTGTACATTCCTTTGACTCCAGAACTCAGTTTTGTCATTCATTTGGCCATAGCGTTTGACTCCCAAATTTGTGTTTCCATTTCAGGGTTACCGAGGCAGCTTCGGGGCAACAAATCTACTGTGGGGTGGAGACACAGAGGTTGCTATAGATCTGTTACAGGATGATGTCCTAATGGCAGAACCAAGCACCAAGTAGGGTACACCTAATTCCCCTTCCTGTCAACATCTAGTACATTTTTGTAAAGGGTGTTTGGGATTTCATGTGACTGAGACATTACCAATGTTTCCTCCTGCTCCCTTACATGTCACTACAACAACGTGGACTTTTCCTTATTGGCTAACGTCTTGGCCGAGAAATTATCGTATTCGGACTATCAGCGCTGGGTGTCTGACAACATCCTGGAGCAGCTGAGGATGGAGGAGACAGGCTTTGCCATCACCCCATTCAAAGCCAGATGGCGGTGGGCGTGTACAGCAGCGGCCAATTGGCACTCCTCTATGAAGTGGGCTGGTACCGGCTCGCTGGTCAGATGTACTCCACAGCGACCAACATGGCCAAACTGGGTGTGGTGATTCTGGGGGCTTACAGCCGGTCCCTCCTCTAACAGGACACCCTAAAGACCCTGCTGACCCCTCTGTTCCACTATCACAAGGGCTACTTCACCAACTACACTGGCACACCCTGGGAGGTCAATGAGCAGCTTGGCTATGAGGTGGTCCGTAAGGACGCAGAACAAGACGGCTACGCCGCCACCTTCTCCCTGGTTCTCCGGTTGAAGGTGGGCCTGGTGGTGCTGATGGCCGGAGTGAGGCCGCCAGCAGCAGACAGGGACCTGGTCATGCAGGCCTCCTTGTGGCTTTTTGCCAAATGTCTAATGCTGTTCATGCCCAGGTAAGTACCAATCCTACTTGGGGAGAACTGAGCTTTAATAAAAATGTACTGCAAGGTCATTGTAGTAAATGAAAACTGAAACAAAAACTAATCATTTCAAAAAAAGAAATTGTAAACTGACATAAAATAACTAAGAAACTTGTTTGAAAAGCTACATAAAATAAAAACCATAATCAATTAGATTCAGTTTTAGTATTTTTTTCATCTTAGTTTTGGGTTAAAATCGAATGGCCTCTGAAGCTGGCGGGTAATTGCTGCCAGGAGATTGCCATGTTTCAAATAGGCCTAGCTTGTGCATAACGGCCGAGATCAGTAAAGCATGTTGGGGGGTGATGAAACAACAGAAGCCCATTCATTTTCAATGACAAATTGAAGCTCACTATAGCTTCAAGCCCCTACTGGATTGGCTGTTGATAAATAGCACTATCTAGCATGCTAGCTAGCTTGCTAGAACCCACAAGAGGGTGAAGCTAGCGTTGCTATCAGAATAGCCAATTACCGGAAAGAGAGAAGATGGCGATGCGTGCAGAGGGTAATTTATCTTACTCCGAGTAACCTAAACTTTTATCCTTCTCAAACTTACTATCAAAACTTGGTTTATAGTTAACACAACAGAGAACAACACTCAGTAGACTGCTAATTTAATCTGAAACTTGGCAAAAGGGAAGAAAAATATGTGTGAAAAAGCACTCAGCTAATAACCCTGATCCTTCTTGGATGGGCACTTCTAATGTAACTCTATGGCAGCACCCAAGGGGCTTGAATTTTCAAGCTCTACCGTTAGACTTGGCGGTGATGTAGTGTCCCCATGAATGACAGAGCACTGAGCCAATCACGGTGCAACTCTCCGTATATTTTCTGCCCTGAATGACAGGTTGCTAGTCCATACACCTGAGAGACACCGCCACCAGACTCCTCAGGAGAAGAAATGGAGGAATCTGGACATTCGATTGATTCTGATTCTCCAGTCAGTAGATCTGCACCTAAAAATACAAAGAATTGTCTTTGCACGAACTCCAGGTCAATTGAATCGATGATGTCACTGCAAAGATAAATGAAAGAGCTGATGGTCTGGAGAAAATGATACTTGAAAACACATAAAAAGGAGAGTATCAAAGATCTTAAACTTGCAAACACTGCAACCTCTGATACATGTACTGCACAGGAGAAAACCATTGCCGTAATTCAAGAGCAGTTGTCGGAAGCAGAGCAATTCCGGAGAAGGTGGGGGCTACAGCTTTAAGGTGTCCTGAGGACCAGGGTGAGAATGTGATGTGCAAAGTAAGTGACATCTGTAACCGTGTGGCCCCAGACTTCCCAGAAGGATATATGGACATGGCTGTGGATGTCGCTCATAGTATTGGGAAGAAGAAAGATGCCATCGGCAGCCACTCGATCCTCATCCAGTTCGCTTTCGCACAGCGAGAGATGCAGTTTGGAAGAAAGCAAAGGAAACTGGTGACCTGACTGCAGCAGACAAGGCTTCAAAGTTGTGGCTTCTTGTCCAAAAGGCCCAAAATCAAGGAAAGGGTGGATACTACAAGGGAATCTTTTCCACCTTTTTCACCTTTTTTGCAGCTTACAAGTTAGCCCCTTCCTCCACAATAAACTAGCGTTCTAGTTTTGAATTGTGGTGTTATGGTTTACAAGTTGACTTCTGTTAATACATTTATGAAGCATCTTTCTATAGAGAGGGTAGAGTGGAGATTGTATATGATTTTCCTTTCTATTTTTTATATATGGACTTGAAGTTTGTAAATCAATGCCAGGGGGATACGAAACTTGTTGAAGAGGAAAGCTTTTCTATGTTTTGTAAGGACTGCAACGCAGATCTTGTATTCGTGCAAGAGACACATTCATGCAAAGAGGACTATTTATTTATTTTTATCAGTAAGGCAGTGAAATTTTCTGGGCCCATGTGATTAATCATTCAACTGGGGTTGCAATTTTAGCACACAATTTTAACTGTTTTTCTTTTACCTAAATGGAAACCAATGGACATTGGCTAGTGGACATATCATTTTTGTTGTGTAATGTACAGTATCAGTCAAAGTTTGGATACACCTACTCATTCAAGGGATTTATATTTGTACTATTTTCTACATTGTAGAATAATAATAGTGTAGACATCAAAACTATGAAATACACATATGGAATCAAGTAGCAACCAAAAAAGTGTTAAACAAATCAAAATACAGTATATTTTAGATTTTAGATTCTTCAAAGTAGCCACCCTTTGCCTTGATAACACCTTTGCACAATCTTGGCATTCTCTCAACCAGCTTCACCTGGAATGCTTTTCCAACAGTCTTGAAGGAGTTCCCACATATGATGAGCACTTGTTGGCTGCTTTTCACTCACTCCTTCACTCTACGGTCCAACTCATCCCAAACCATTTCAACTGGGTTGAGGTCGGGTGATTGTGGAGGCCAGGTCATCTGATGCAGCACTCCGTCAATCTCTTTCTTGGTCAAATAGCGCTTACACAGCCTGGAGGTGTGTTGGAACATTGTTCTGTTGAAAAACGAATGATAGTCCCACTAACCGCAAACCAGATGGGATGGCAAATCGCTGCAGAATAATGTGGTAGCCATGCTGGTTAAGTGTGCCTTGAATTCTAAATAAATCACTGACGGTGTCAACAGCAAAGCATCCCCACACCATCACACCTCCTCCTCTATGCTTCAGGGTGGGAACCACACACGCAGAGATCATCCGTTCACCTACTCTGCATCTCACAAAGACACAGTGGTTGGAACCAAAAATCTCAAATTGGGACTCATCAGACCAAAGGACAGATTTCCATTGTTTGTGTTTCTTGGCCCAGGCAAGTCTCTTCTTATTGGTGTCCTTTAGTCATGGTTTCTTTGTAAAAATGTGATCATGAAAGCCTTATTCATGCAGTCTCCTCTGAACAGTTCATGTTGAGATGTGTCTGTTACTTGAACCCTGTGAAGAATTTATTTGAACTTCAATTTCTGAGGCCGGTAACTTGTCCTCTACAGCAGAGGTAACTCTGGGTCTTCCTTTCCTGTGGCAGTCCTCATGAGAGCCAGTTTTATTATAGAGCTTGATTTTTGTGACTGCACTTGAAGAAACTTTCAAAGTTCTTGAAATTTTCTGGATTGACTGACCATCATGTTTTAAAGTAAAGATGGATTATTGTTTCTCTTTGCTTTTTTGAGCTGTTCTTAATATGGACTTGGTCTTTTACCAAATAGGGCTATCTTCTGTATACCACACATACCTTGTCACAACACAACTGATTGGCTCAAATGCATTATGAAGGAATGAAATTCCAATTTAACAAAGGCACACCTGTTAATTGAAATGCATTCCTCATGAAGCTGGTTGAGAGAATGCTCAATGTTTCTGACTTGCCTAGTTAAATAAAGGTTCAATAAAAATGCCAAGAGAGTGCAAAGCTGTCATCAAGGCAAATGGTTGCTACTTTGAAGAATCTCAAATATAACAAATATTTTTATTTTTTTTAATACTTTTTTGGTTACTGCATGATTCCTTATGTGTTATTTCATAGTTTTGATGTCTTAACTATTATTCTACAATAGTAAAAAGAAAGAAAAACCCTGGAATGAGTAGGTGCATCCAAACCTTTGACTGGTACTGTATATGTATAATATTCTGGTCTTGCAAATGACTTACTTCTATAGGAAATTGAGAAAAGTATTTTGGGAAAATACTTATCCAGTCAGAATATAGTTGGTGGGGATTTTAATATGGTTTATTCTAATGAGACTGATAGATTTCCCTATAGGCCTAACATTGGTGTGAACAAATTGGTGAATTTCTGCCAAAGCCTGGACTTAACTGACATATGGAGAGTTAAAAACCCTGGAGAGAAACAGTACACATGTAGTAATAGAGATTGTTCAGTACAATCAAGAATTTACTTGTGGGTGATAACCTCTAGCCTTGAGCCCAACACTGTAGAGGTAAAAATACAGCCTGCAGTCCTGATGGATCATAACATCATATGGCTGTCTGTAATAATGTACAGTAATGATGGTAAGAAATACTCTAGTTGTTATTGGAAATTGAATAATGATGATTTCTTAATGATGATTAAGAATCAAATGTCTGTTTATTGGAATTTAGCTACCTCTAATGCAGAATATGGGAAATATTGGGAACTGCAGAAAGGTAAAATCCCCTCAACCTGTATTACTTATGGGAAACAGGGGATGTGAGGCAGCTGAGTTTTCTAAGAAAATTGCTGATATCACAGAGATTTAGCATTTTAATCATAATGAGAAAGCTACATTGAATGATTTACAGAAAGAACTAGATACATTTTATTTATTTTAAAAGCTAGAGGATCCTAGAGGTCCAGAAAACACTAGATTGAAAAGGCGAAAAGAACAGTAAATACTTTTTTTAAGAGGAGTGGGGAATTTAACACACGTTGGAAAAGTAAGATTAATGGTGTAAACTCTGAGGATAGAGATTTGTTATCAGACTTTAACACTAAGTTTTATGAGAATCTTTGCTCCATAGATAACAGTTTCAGTGACTCTAAGGATCTCTTTGATTCTACAGAGAATGTTAACTCAGTTAGTAAATCATTTAGTTATCCATTATGGACATCCAATGTCAAATTACTCAATTAAAAAAGCACACATCTCCAGGCTGTGATGGAGTAACCTCTGATTTTACAAAACATTTTTACTAGAAACCTTCAAGGAGGCTATAAAGAAGGGAGAACTACCTGCCTCTCTGAAGCAAGGGGTTATTACTCTTATACCTAAACCACACAAGGGTCTCTTAATTATTGATATTTGGCGTCCAATCACACTCCTCAATAACGACTACAAAATTATAGCCTCAATCTTTGTGAAAAGGTTCAAGTCGAGCTTGAATGATCTGTTTGATGAATGTCAATCAGGGTTTATGAAAGGGCGCCATATATCGAATAATTTGAGGCTGGTGTTGGATTTGGTTGAGTATGGTGATCTATTGGATGACTTCCCTGTTATCGTATTTTTCAATTTTCAGAAAGCAATTTTCAGAAGTCACAATTGTATCTTTGATTGTCTTAAGCATTTGAAGTTTGGTCATTTTTTTGGTGATGCTATTAGAACTATAATGGTGACAATAGCTGAATCAACGTCTGTCATGGAACTTCCTCAAGGTTTAACATTTACAAAGGAATACGACAAGGTTGTCCAATCTCACCTTTTTTATTTTTGTTAGTATCTCAGTTTCTCAGAGTCAATTTGAAGGCATTACATTCCAAGCCTGAGAGCTCAAGATATCCCAACTGGCGGGTGACACCTCACTTAAAAAAAAATTATGTGTCACAAGCTAGATTGGCATTGGATATTGTGAAGCAGTTCTTCAAATTCTCAGGTTAGGTATTACATGTTTCCAAATGTGAGATGTTTGTTCTGAAAGGAGCTGTCAATCCAGCAGATTGTAACATCTCTGAAAAAGATACTGTAGCCTACCTTGGTGTAAAGATCACCAACAATCTTATGGCTGTTAATGATCTTAATTTGAATCCTGTAACTGAATCTATCAAAATTAAATTATCCTCATGGTTAGAGAGGGATTTAAGTCTTCAAGGGAGTGTGCTTTTATCCAAAGCTGAGGGGCTATCTCATAAATCCTATATTTTTTCATCTATTGACATTCCAAAATCCTTAGAAAGTTTATTGTACATTTTCATATGGAAAAACAAGCCACATAAGATAAAACAAGGCTTGTGATGGCAGTCTAAATGTCAGACTTCCCTCTTTTTAATCAAATACCAAAAGTCAACTGGGTTAAAAGGGACTTAAAAAATCCTCATCGTTTTTGGAATATTTTTCTTTTTTTTCATAAGAGAGCTTAATTGTTTACTACAATGTCCTTATATTGTGAGTAAACTTCCCGTGAAATTGGCGACTTTTCACAAGCAGGCTTTAATGTGCTGGGCTTTGCTGTATAAACACAACTTTTTACCTCATAAATGTTTTATATGGAATTATGGGTCGACATTACATAGAAACAAGATGTTATCTTACCATAATTGGTTCTTAAAAAACATTGTCCTTGTCAGCCAATTAGTTAGTATTAGTGGGAATCTTTTTTTATACGGAGAGAATTTATTGAAAGATACAACTTTGAAGTTTCAAGCAAGGAACATGACACTGTTATAAAAGCTATACCCAGTGGGATAAAATCTTTACTACAGAATCATGCATATTCTGGAACACCTATTGTAAGCAATGTCGAGGTGAATGGCATAGCTTTACTAGGTAAGCAATTCAACAATTGTTTATTAAGGGATATTTTCTACAGGAATTCTATTCCTTCTGCTATATTTGTTGGGCTTCATCATTTGATGTGAAATGGTGCAGTGTTTGGCTCACTGCACACATATTTAAAGTGACCAATAAAGTAAAGGAGATCTACTTTAAGATGATCCATAGATTCTACCCGTGTAATAGCTTGATTTCTAAATATATACCTGATGTTACCAGTGAATGCAGTTTTTGTGAACTAGAAACTGAATCTATTGAATACGTATTTTGTAATTGCTTACATAGTGAGGTGTTCTGGACTGAGGTGAAACTATATCTGGGCAACAAAAGTTTTACAACCATTGAAATATCTAAATTTGACATATTATTTTACAACACTGATTCCACAATTGAATGTTCATACACAAATCAAAATGCACCATTTTTATTATCTGATTTGGAAAACCATTTATAATCATTAAAATGTATGCAAAATAAAAAATTTAATCGCTACATGTCTGTATTTGATTTGGTCTGTATTTATCCCTCTGGCTGTTCTGTTTTTTTGTGTTTTGCATGTTACTGTTTAATAAAATTAAAAAAATAGTAGATTACCACTAGCTAACAGTGAATAAATCTGCTAGGTACTTAAACTAGCCAAAGGGCGCACATAGCGTGAACAATGGCAGCAGCAAACCCTAAACCACCAGTGTTCGGTCAATAATGACAAAGCCCCATATGGGATTATTTTGAGTACATTGATGAGAGAGACACAAGTAAATGTATTGTCGGGTTAGATGGTAGCCTGTGTGGTATAGAGTTCACCTGAACAGCATCCACAAAGAAGCATTCAAATAATTAGAGGAAAAACACTAAGTGAAACAGCCATCAGGTACCTCTTCCCGTGGACAACAGAACAGAAACCTGGAAACCTCAAATCAATGAGTATAGACAGTGCATTCGGAAAGTATTCAGACCCTTTGACTTTTTCCACATTTTCTTACGATACAGCCTTATTCTAAAATGGATTAAATAGTTTCCCCCCTCATCAATCTACACACAATACCCCACAATGACTAAGCAAAAACAGGTTTTTAGATTTTTTTTTGCAAGGGCTTACACAAATATGCTGTTTTTCATTTTTTATAAATTTGCAAAAAAATATAAAACCTGTCTTTGCTTTGTAATTATTGGGTATTGTGTGTAGATTGATGAGGAACATTTTAGAGTAAGGCTGTAATGTAAAATGTGAAAAAAGTCAAGGGGTCTGAATACTTTCCGAATGCATTGTATTTCTCTGTTGTGGTTTTTCCAAAAGCACTCCTAGAGAGTGAGCTGGGCACTACTATGCACATGATGCTGCTGCAATGATCCATTTTTGTATTCTATTTTCTCCATAGGAAGCAGACTTCCTATTCTCTCTGGAAGTGAAGGGACCATTAAGCAGAATCTTCATTTGGCGCAGAATCCTCATTTGGCAAAGACTAGCACAGTGGCTGTGTGTGCCAAGTCTTCTCTAACCGAAGAATTCATGCCTTTGTACCAGGCTAGGTGAGTTGAAGCTGCACTCCATAACATTTTCCACTAGGGGCACTCATGACTAAAACTGGATCAGGGATCCGCAGTTTGGGGTCCAGGTTGGAAACCATGCTAATTAGCAACTAAACTCCCAGACTAATTTTAAAGGAAGTTTGAGGGGGTCACGAGAAGAGGGAGTAACCTGAGGATTGATTGGCTGAAAACATTGGTATTTTCACATTTATCTTCAAAAGGCTAATAGTGTTGTCTAGTTCATTTGCTGATTAGTGGATTCTTACGGTAATCTTGTGAGCACCGATAAATACAGTGTATGCTTGTGTAAATACTTAAGAAAAATCTGTGGTAATTTGAATGGTTGTGAACATTTGTGGCTGCCCATCCTCATGACTCTGAGATCTGCATGTTTGCTGCTTGTACTGGCTGTTGAAATAGACAGCTGCCAACCTTTCTAAAATAAGACATTCTAGATATATTATTATTCTATACAAATTGTCAGCTTCTTCCATAATATGTCTGATTGAAAAATATGAATCTTCAATTGCTGTTCTCACACGTCTTATTTTGATAAGCTTCGTACTCCTACATCGGTCATGGCTTTTCAAAGTTTATACAGTAGAGGAGCATATTTGTGAAATATGTTTCTGTTTTCAAAATCAGCCAGTTGAATATTAACTGATTATTTGTATGGGATACACCACTCAAAATGCATTTCAGTTAAACATTCACAAACAGTCAATCTTTTCATCTGGATTTGTCACAATTGAATACATTTGTAATAAATGACAGTATGGTCTGGTGAAGAAGAGTAAACACATACCATTTAAATGTTTATTTTTTAAGTACAAAATGTGGTATGAGAGAACTAGTTCCATAACTACAAAATACTCAACCAAGTTTAGAACTTGAAAAACACGTGAGTTTCTAATGCTAAACATCAGATAAACATGATGCTGCTTTGGTTTAAGCGTTACAACAGGCTTCAATAAAGTATATAAATGCCTACTAGACATGTTGCAGTGATGACCAAAAGAAACTAAATTCAGAGCGATTTAAATCTAATAACACCTGCCTTTCCTTGTGTGAACTAACCCTTTAATTCAATACAGAGTACAAAATGGAATGGTGATGGTCTGGTAAATAGATTCCTTTATCATTTTAACCCACCAATCTATTCAAAATGTCACTGAGGTATTTCATCCACAACAGGTGAGGGGAAACTGAATGTCCCTCCACAATGTTCCTGACAAATTAAACCTTAATAGTACATCACACAGAATAATTCAAAGTAGGAATGAGAGTTACTTTTTCTGGCTTTCACACAGAGTTCATAACAGTAAATCCATTTCTATTAGCCCTGATTTCTGGAGGCCAGGGTCATGACTTTGAGGCCAGTTAGGACAGACAATTACATATTGTTACAGCTTGTCCCTTTAAAAATGGTCTTTGCAGAAGTAGGAAGAATATTGAGAAAATGAACAAATTCCAATTTACAATCCTCAAAACACTGGTTCTGTAGAGAAAATACCAGACAAACATTTATAAAAAAATGTTTTTAGAGGATGCAATGATTTGAGGATATTTTGTTGAATTTATATATATATATAAAATACTTAATTACAACATTCCAAGGCATGAACTGTAAAATACAGTCCTAGGCAGGTTTTCAATCACATTCCACCAAGACCAAAATGCCCTAAACACCAACTTCCAGTCAAGAACCAAAAATATATTATCTATGGAAAGGTTATACGATGCAACTACCTCACAATTGTTAGAAACTGACTACTAGTAATGGCATTTCCTTACTTAAGTACCACATTGTCCACTTGGAGTCTGGCTGGGTGAGCTACTTGTGCACAGTACAACATCCACAGTACAACTCATACAGTAGCTAACCGTTCCTGCATGGCATGGGAGACAGTCCAGAGTCAAAGCTCTAAAATTCAATAGTGCTGTCAATATCCTGTGGACCATCATCTTCTATGGGACAGAGACAAAACCGTCATCCATCCGCCACCACCCTGGAACGCACCTGCAACAGCAGTAGGCTTGAGCATGGTCGGAGTTGAGGACAGAGATTATTGCAGAAAAAGACAGTGTGTAGCGACTCCAGAGAGGGGCTACGAGTCTCTCAGCACACTGATCTGGGCAAAGATCTTGAGCGCGGGCCCCAGTTTAATGTTCATTGTGCCCATAAGGTGGTCCTCTTTAAGCAGCAGCAAGGACTGGCCGTCGATCTCCTGGGAGCGGAACTCCTCGGCTATCGCCAGGCAACCTGGGAACAAATCAAACAGACACTGCATTGCTAGGAAAGAGCTTGGAAGCAAGCATTTCACTGTACTGTTTTACACCTGCTGTATCATGTACAAAATAAACATTAACTTCAACCTCTAAATAAAGTTTGATTTCATTTGGATTTGAACTAAGTTTGCTGGCTGAAGTAGGTGTTTTACTACAGGGCTAAAACAAAAGCCTGCACATCTCCAATACCCTGTATGGGGCTGCTACTCCACCATTTTGGCTGATATTAAGCATCTGTTGGGGTATGTGGAAAATGTGGCAATGCCAACCTGGCAGGGAGCAGATGAACCCGTAGACGTCCTCCACGTTCCACTTGGCTGGATCGCTGGGCAGGAAGTGCTTTGTGAGGTTTTGTCCACAGCCTTCCATGTGCTCGGGCCCTCTGTCCACCTGGGGCCTGTGAGCACCGAAGCTGGCAGCAGACAGGGGGGGCGAAGGAGGACCCTCGTAGCTAGACATGTCCGAACACTGGCTGGACTCCCCGTGAGAGGGGTGGCTGGACGTCAACGATCCACCCCCAGTTTGTTGGCCAGTGGTGGGAGTCTGAAAGCACAGGAAGGGTTTAGCTTTTAAGTGATCATATAGGACAGGTCTGCTTCAACCTGCCTTGCAAAGAGGGCATCAATAGAAATACATTTTTAAAGTCATACTGAATTTATTCTCTATATATTTTAAACAGTGCCATTTCACCCGTTTTTTGGTTTCTGAACTTGAGTTCTGTTGGTTTCCATCCAACATTCTTTGCTTCTTCAGTTTCTCCATGGTGGTTTGTCGATTTGGAAAGAGGCCCATTCGCTTTGTACAGCCCACATTATACCTGCACAAAAATGAAATTGTGTGTGGGGGTGGAGAATAGACAATGTATCAACAAGTAGCTTGGGTAATCAAGTATGTCAGAAGCTGAGCAAGCCATTTAATTGTGGGTCTACATTTGTCAGAAACAAATTCTAGGCTAAAGTAAAGAACAAGCCATTTATTTGTTATTTCTGCACATATACATGTGTACTACTGCTATAATTACTACAGCAACAACTGCTGACAAACATGTTATTCAGAAAGCCTGAGTTGTATTATTTAGACCAGGGGTTCCTAAACTTTTCCACTCTAGGCCCCCCTTCCAATATTGGAAAAAATCCTGCTTCCACCCTGCACACACCATGTCTATTTCTATGGACACAAGTACTGTTCATGACAACTTGTTGATGTTGAGATTTGGAAGTTTGAAGGTTATTTAGTGCAATTCTACACATCGTCATGGGGTGCAAATATCTTCTTGCAATTCTATACATTTTGCCAAGTCTATAGTGTATTCATGTGATACTGTATTTGAGTGACAAAAAAAATGACAAAAAAACAGCTGGCATGGGCTAGTTGAGCTGGACATTTCTGATAAGTTAAATAGCTCTAACGTATACAATAACTAACATGACAAGAGGAAATGATGCACTAGCCAATTTCAAAATTGCACATTCTACTATTACAACTTTCAAGAGTAAGTTTAAAGCTGGACTAGGGGGCACGCCCCCTACAGTTTGTGAACCACTGCATTAGACCACACCTAAGGAAAATGTTTTACAATGGGAAAAGGAAATTGGTTCAAATAGTCCCTCCCCGTTGCAGTCTGTATCCTTCCATTTGGTGCCTAATGAATACACCTCAGATTTCAGTCCCAGCATGTTCTCTACCCAGGCCTTACCGTTTGGCACATACTGTGGAGCAGAACCTCTTGGATCTCTTGAAGTTGTAGGCAAAGTCCACTCTACCACATAGCTCACACGTCAGGGTGGGCTCCTCCTGCTGCTTCAGCTCTGCCCAGCAAAACAGATACACATCAACAAATGGGAACCAGGGATGCAGTGGTAAAAAATACAGTTGGTATAAACATTGAATCCCAGTTGACATGGCAGGCAGTGAGTGGCATGGTTACATGGCTCAGACATTTGGCTGATTTGACACAAATAAAAAAGGTATTCAAGACATTTGTACAGTATGTGCCAAATATCAAGGCACTTATCAAAGTGCCAATTTTTGCCAACAATGAGCCAATGAAATTCCAGCTGAAGTGAGATTATGAAGCCAGGTAGCCAATGACACAATGAGAAACTTGTAGTTCTGGTTTTAGAGTGGGCCAAGCAAGATGTCCTACTTGGGCTGCACAATAAGGGCAAAATCATTATTATAAAAAATGTAACCAAATATTGCAATTTGAATTGGACTTGCTGACGGGCCACCCCCAGGTGGTGAAGGTAGGAAACAACATCTCCACTTCACTGATGCTTAACACGGGGGCCCCACAATGATGCATGCTCAGCCTCCTCCTGTACTCCCTGTTCACCCATGACTGCGTGGCCAACTCAAACCTGAAGTTCAGACGACAACAGTAATAGGCCTGATTACCAACAATGACGAGAGCCTACAGGGGAGGTGAGGGCCGTGGCAGAGTGGTGTCAGGAAAATAACTTCTCCCTCAACAAAATTAAAAGTGTAGGAGAAAAAGTTCCGCAGCATACACGTCACTGAAAATCTGAAATGGTCCACACAGAGTGTGGTGAAGGCACAATAGTGCATATTCAACCTCAGGAGGCTGAGGAAATTTGTCTTGGCCCCCCGAAGACCCTCAAACTTCTACAGAAAGACAATTGAGAGCATCACCACCTGGTACAGCAACCGCACCGACCGCAAAGCTCTCCAGAGGGTGGTGCGGTCTGCCCAACGTATCCCCAGGGACACACTGCCTGCCCTTCAAGACACCTACAGCACCGATGTCACAGGATGGCCAAAAAGATCATCAAGGACATCAACCACCCGGGCCACGGCCTGTTCACCTGCTAACATCCAGAAGGCGAGGTCAGTACAAGTGCATCAAAGCTGGGACAGAGACTAAAAAAAACTGCTTCTCTCTCAAGGCCAGACTTAAATAGCCATCACTAGCCAGCTACCACCTGGTTACTCATCCCTGCACCTTAGAGGCTGCTGCCCTATATTCATGGAATCACTGTACACTTCAATAATGGAACACTAGTCACTTTAATAAATGTTTACATACTGCTTTACTCATCTCATATGTATATATTGTGTTCTATTCTACTGTATTTTAGTCAATACCTCTGACATTGCTCATCCTAATATTTATACATTTCTTAATTACTTTATTTTACTTTTAGATTGGTGTATTGTTAGATACTTTGTACTGTTGGAGCTAGGAAAACAAGCATTTCGCTACACCCACAATAACATCTGGTAAATATGTGTATGTGACCAATACTTGGGTGAACTAGAATCATAAAAATAGCCATTAACATTAAAACAAAAAGTAGAATCGATCTTGTTTGGTACAATCTGTTGACTGCACTTGACCTATAAGAACATCATGCAAATTTATAGTGTATCTAACAGCGAGGAAGAACTGCACTGCTTGAGTGACAGTGGGGAGGGCTTTATATGTGTGAGAAGCAGCCGCAAGAAGAGGGAGAGAGACGAAAAACGGAGTAAACAAAATATTGCATGCGATATGATCTCTTTCAATAGGGATATTGCACATGTCAGTATTGCAATTTTGATGTGAATTTGATTCATTGTGCAGCCCTATGTCCTCCAGGCTGGCCCTTTACCTTGGTGTGATAAGTCCTCCATCTCAGAGTCTGTGGTGCTGTTGGAGGAGGTCGTTTTCTCTGAGTCGGAAAGTGTTTGCTGTTTGTGTCTCTTCAGGTTCTCGATCAGCAACGACAACGGACGTTCCACCTGAAAGGACAGACACTTTAGACATGCTGCTTTACCCCCATAGTAAAATGCTGAACAGTACAGAATAGAGGGTTTAGTCAAATGTTGTCCACTAGAGGGAAGTGCACTCCTTCTCGTGGACAGGGCTAACAGTGTCCTTATGGTTCAGTTGAAAGCCCACCTTACATATTGTGTGTGTTTCTGAACAGCCATGTGCCCAGTGGGTGGAAAGCTTCTTCATTATCCTACTACTTACAGGGAAAGGCTCGGCTCCCTCCTGGATCACAAATCCCTCAATGACGTGGGTGAGGATCTGGGGTTTCACTATTGCCTGGGGCGGTTTGCTCTCGCCATTATGAGGGGTGCTGCCGGTCACCGTGGGCGCATTGTTCCCATTCCCCGAGGTCATGACTGGAAGCGAGCCTGCACCTGGTTGCGCATTCAGCCCCTCAGCGTCTCCCTTACCTGCTGGGAATAATAATATTCGAACGCGAGTAAATAAAATGATATATTGATATGTCAAATGACTGACATCATGCAAGAGTCGGTACTGATGTATACAAAAATAAAATAGTTCAAAGTGAATGACCACTCATGTCGTTGATTCATCTGTTAACATTTTATACAGTGGAGATTATTTTCAGCAGAATATCTGGACCACCTAGTAAATTGTTTGTTTACTTTTCTTCCCACTTAATTCTACACCTAGGCCAACAAAAAACAATTCGTTTTATTTCATACAATGAATGTGTACTGTAACAACTAAATGATATTACGCAATTTGATTATCCCAAATTCGTATTGTTAATCCATTATAACAAAAAGCAAAGGTTTCGTCGACATCTGCTTGAAAAGTAATTGTGACCACATTTTAACACTAACTTAAATTGAGAAACCTGCCACAAGAAATAACAAATATAGGGGATCTGATAACTGATTCAAACGCCCCGACAATGGTCAACACGGAGCGAAAGAACACCCTTTTGTTCCAATGCTCCAAACAACCTTCCCTTTCATATCCTCTCTGCCGAGGCAACATGAAGCAAACAAATCATGTGCTCAAAAATCTCAAATATTCCGTGGAAATACGCACCCGTTACATCAGTAGAAGTTACACAAGCAATGCAATCTTTCCAACGTTTTAACGTGCTTTCTTCTGTTTGTTCGGTCGCTATTACCACTGCAGCAAGCACACAGTACACACTTTAATCGCTTTGTATGCGGGAAGTGAATAGGAAATAAAGCGCCCCCACCATTGGCCCGTGCTATTTGGAATGTGATCCAATGGCGGCGAGTATCTCAAACGGACGTCCTCTCTGATTGGTTGGACTATTTTCACCTCCCACTCATTTCAAGTTTCATCTACCACATTATTTGAGAAATATAGTGGCAAAGCAGAAGTGAAAGTCTATGTAAAAAATAAGATGTTCCTTGATTAGAGACAAATCATTGGAATGGGAATTGTTGAAAGATGGATTTTCTCAACTTTTGAGCTATGGCCCTAGAGGTAGGGCCTCTAATGTTTTCATATCTTATCATTATATTTAAAAAACGACATAAATGGTAAAGACAATGTTCATTGTATGTCAGACAAGCAGACATGCTGGGCCTTGAGAATTAGTCCAAGGCACCACTGGTCTTGCTAGATCAAGGCTATAATATGGACCACCTAATGATTACACTTAGAGGAGGAGTGCCCTGATCACATGGTGGTCTAACTCAAAGTAGCCAAGTGGCACTGTTGGACACTTCAGTATACGCTGAGTAACAGCCTCCTGGTCTTTTGAAAGTACTGTATATCACAGGAGGTTGGTGGCAAGTTTTGGGAAGGACAGGCTTGTGGTAATGGCTGGGGCAGTATAGGTGAAATGGTATCCAATTCATCAAACATGGTTTCCATGTGTTTGATGCCATTCCATTCGCTCCGTTCCAGTCATTATTTTGAGCCATCCTCCCCTCAGAAGCCTCCACTGCTGTATATTATTCATGTTTGAATGTGGATGGGCCTTGCGCGTATACACCTGCCAGACATTACAAGTGCTCCTTTCTTCCCCCTAGCCCATGGGGAGAATGACAAAGCCCGGCCCCTCTCCCCTAATTATGGCTAAAGCTGTCGCGTTCCCCCAAGTGGCAGGGCAGAACAATGGACTCTGGGGCGTGACAGATTTAGTCTTCCGCTTGAGGGGAGTGCTGGAGTGGGGATGGTCATTGTGCCTGGGCTGCCTAGGCCTACAGACAGAGTGAGTCTGAGGGAGGGAGGGAGTGTGAACCCCTCTCTGCCATGTGGGTGGACCTTCACATTACTGTATCAAATTGAACAGCGTCAGGGCTTCTGGTCATCCATAAGTCCAATGACTTTGAGATGCAACCTTATGTGAAATATAAAATATACAGTAATATCTACCTCCAGTGTGTGTGGTGGGGCTGCTGGGGTCCGATGGGCATTACTCAGTAGTGATGACCTCAAGAGTACAAGGGGCTGTTGGCTGCTGTACGAGGGAAGTGAAACTGCTCTCCGTGACTACCTCAGATGTGGGCAGCTCCTTGCTGGCACTGTCCTGAACCAGCTGAGACTCCGGGGCAGAAGCTGTTGATCTGGAGGTTGACTGCAGCTAGCTTCCCTAGCTTAGTATTGGGCAGAGGGGCAGCCTGGGTCTGGCACATTTTGGGTAAGGATCTGGGAGCTGATAGTGGAGATATTGGCCTGCTGGCTGGGAACAGGAGCATAAACAGGGGGTTTGCACAGCACAGGGCTGGTGCTGGATAAACAGGGCCTGTAGCATCTGGGCTTGAGAGTGGCTGTGGATGGAGGATGTGTACAGCACTAGGGCCTGGCCCCTCAGAGGAAACTGCTGGGTCTGGTGATGCTAGAACAAACTGCTGCTGTTTATGCTGCTGCAGGATCTGGTGTGTCTGGATTTATGTGTACTCTGTAAAAACAACACAAATCAACATTAGTCTTTGCTTTAAACTAAGAAATGTCAGGTTTCTTTCACAAAACGAACAATAAACTACAAACAGTCCATGTACACAATTATAAGTTGAGCACATTGAGTTAGGATTTGGCCCCAAGTGTGTATGCCTATAAAGCCCCAGGTATATTGTATAATGGTTACCACAGCAATAACTTCCCAAACAGATAGACACCCCAGGAGATGTTTAGTCTTGGCTTTAGTCGGTGAAGCCTGGACCGAGGCTTCCGCTCATAGAAAGTGTTTATAAACCAAACAGTAGATGCCCTGAGGCCTAACACATTATCATGGTCTATGGAATTTAAAGATAACAAACATCTGGGGATAAAGATAAAGATTTAACTGCTTTTAATAAACTGATACTTCAGCTAGCAATATCCTTGTGTAGCCATCCAATGCATACTTCTAATCCTCGCATAGATTGCTGGGTAACGTAGTCTTCGTGTTATTAAGAAAAAACACATATTCCTTCCTTTAAAAAAACACATTTTCTCTGTAACTAAACATGTTACATATCAAATCGCACATTTGTTTACTCAACCTGCATAACATACAATTTTCAATAACATACATTTCTTCCTTTTTCTTTTTAAAATCGCTCTCGTCTTTTAAGAGGAAGTAAAAAAATATATTTTTTAACTAAACACATTCTGTCAAACAATACTCTTTTGGGGCTCTATTTGTTTTCACATAAACGAAAACATTCAGTCCAGTTGCTTTTATATTTTTGAGCAATTCTCAATAAGCCTTTCTGGGGCTCTGACAGTCCTTTTTGGTCGTTCTGCTGAAGTGCTTCCTGAAACAGTTGGACAGTGGTCGTTGTCACTCAGGGTTGTTCTGACTCTTTTGTCCATTGGTAAAGACACTTCAGCAGTATCCTCCTGATGATCCTCAGTCTCTTGACTGAATGGCTGAAGCCTTATATCCACTCTGTTTTGTCTCAGTTGTGATCCATGCTCCGTTTGGATCTCATAGGATCGCAGTGCAACTTCTCTCTGCACACACCCTTGCTGCATCCAGGTTCCTGTAGTGATGTCTCGGAGTCATACATGATCTCCAGGTTTCAGTTCAGATAAATGTCTTGCACTGTTGTCATGTCGCTGTTTTTGTTTGTCTTTGTTTTTCCCTTTGCGAGTTTGACTTGTGAGTACCTCTGGGTGTTAGCATGTCCTCATGGATGGGTAGGTTGGTTCTGATGCAATGTCCCATCAACATTTGTCTGTTCTGCAGCTGTGCGCTGCGGTAGATCAGACTTTTTAGGAAATTCTCCTTTCCATCGTGTGCCTTTTTCATCAGACCTTTGACAATTTTGACTGAACTCTCTGCTAAGCCGTTGGACCTTGCTGGAGGTGTTGTGTCGGAATCCCTCGTTGTAAGCGAACTATCAGAATTAGGAACTTGAGAACTGCCATTGCATAATCCAAAATATTGGTGCCCTCGGATGCTCTTGGGTAGAGGTCCATTGCGATCCTGCTGAAAGGGACTGAAATAATCGGTAGGAGAATTAAGGGGCTGATAAAGTGTGGTTTTGGAGCTACCTGCTGGTACTCCAGGCTACTGCGGCAGTAATCTTCCACTGCTCTCTTGGCCAGTAAAATCATGCCTTGATCCGGTCTAAGGTCTTCTCCACCCCTAGGTGAGCCCCAAGAAGGTGTGAGTGCGCCAACTGCAGGGCAGATTGTACAAAGGGATGGAGCACCAACAACAATGCCATACATTTGTCATTCTTCTTCATGACCTGATACAGCAATTTCTTCTTTATAGAAAAATGGGGGTAGGTGATCTGACTTATGGGCTTTCCATCCACTAAGGTCACCTGCTGGAGAGCGCTGGCCAGGTTAGGATCCTACAATTGGGCCGTGCAGAACCGGACCGCTAGGGAGGCGTGCTCTGGCGCCACCTCATGATCCATTGGGAACATGTCTTCCAGACTCGCCACACCTTCCTCCAGTCTTGCTTCACCCGAGTCACCCTCAGAGAGGGGTTCTGTTGACGCCTGGGGGTCCACTTCCTGGAATCCACACATCCGGTCATCCCTCCTTCTGGCATCGATCCCACCTCTCTGGCTTCCTCCTCCCTTCTGGTACCCCACGTCTCTGGACATACTGGTCCACAGTTGGCGGAATATCAGGAAATCCCTCCCAATAAGGACCGGCACAGGCAGGTTTGGGACAACTCCCACTGGCCCTGTGTGTTGTTCCTTAGTGGTCTGTAGGTGGATGAGTGTGGTAGGGTAGTCCTTGGTCTCACCGTGTATGCATGTGATGGCTACAGTGTCAGTCAGGTTCGGGGACTGGGCAAAGTCAGGTTTGATCAGGGTCACCATACTCCCGGAGTCCAAAAGTGCTGTGGTGTCCTTTCTGTTGGCTCTTACCGGTGTGACAGGGGAAGGACCACTCTCCTTAGCCCAGCATGCCATCAGCAAGCCGCAGAGACTCCCGGTGGCTACCTTAGTGGCTAAGGCATCGGGATATCGTGGTTTGGACAGTTCCAGGTGATGTGTCCCTGCTCGCCACACTTGTAGTTCTTCCTGTTGTCCAGGTTCAGGAAGGGGCGTTGTCTCGGGGAGCTGGCTGTTGTTGGGGGTCCCGGCATGGTCCTTGGCCTGGGGCAGCGTTGTCCTCCGCCCTTTTCCGCTCCATTGGGCGAGTGGAGGGTTCAGCCTTCCGTGGTTGTCCGCTGTGCAGGACCTCCAAAGCCACCTGTTGACCTTCCACCAGTTTCACCAGCTGATCTGCGCTCTGCGGGTTAGCTTGCTAACGTTTTAGCTTTGAACTGGATAGAGCGTAGAAATGTATCTATGACCACTTTCTCGATGGGTGTGAGCATCAGTGGTTCAGCAGTTAGCCAGCTCTTGGCCAGCCTAATTAGGGTGTAACCATACCGGCTCAGGAATGCATCTCCTGGTCAGCCGTCAGATCCTGATAGGTCTTCTGTGCTGCGCCTGACAGGAAGGGTGCTAGCAGGCTGGCCCATTGCTCATGGGGCCATTTCTCCGTAGCCACCATCCTCTCAAAGGCTTGGAGGTAAGCCTTGATGTCGTCAGCCTCTGTCAGCTACAGTATAAACCTACTGAGTTTGGAACAAGAGACTGCTGCACCTGCAGCCACGCCAGCCTGGGCGGCTGTCAGCTGGCTGAGTCCAGCTCACAGGAGAGCGGTCTGCTGACGCTGTTCCTCCAGCAGCTACCGATGCATAGCCTGCTGCGATAGGTTTGCCTCCACCAGCTGTTTCACCAATGCTTCCATTGTGCTCTGTGTCTGTTTAGTTATTGAGCTTGGTGTGCCCGCATTCTCCACCACATGTAGCAGGCTTAAGGGGGGTGGGGTTTCCACATCACCAAGTTCAATAACCAAAAACGCACACAAAGCACAACTAGAATACAAATGGGGAATTTTTAGGGAGAATTGCACACTGTAGGAAAGGGGGGAATTCAGCAACCAGTTCACAGTTCACAGTCTGTTCTCATTGTCCATTCCATTCTCCAGGAGTAATCCTAAAACTCGGCTCCTCAGCCAAACCAGTTCGGTACACAGTGGAGGGGGGTGGGCAATTACACAGCTAATTCTCTCTTCTCACACTCTCCATAACACTCAGTCCTCTCCCAATAAGTGCAGCCCGCTTCCTCTTTTATCCCCAAGCACTCCATGACTTAATGATGCAAAGGCTTGCCTCGTTGGGGCAGGAAGTCCATATAAGGCACGGGGGTGGAGCCAGCTGCAAGATATCTCCCTTCAATCACCACTCCCCCCACCTCTCCCTGCCATCTGCCACAATATTTAAAATCAAATACTTTTACTCAAGTAGAATTTTACTGGGTGACTTTCAACTTTTACTTGACTATTGGGTACTTTTTCCACCACTGAAATGTTTGGGGCTGCCTCTCGTCCCAGCCGTGCTGCCTCCTCATACAAGCCTGTCAGCTTTCGCTGCCTCCAGCTCTGCCTTGGGGCGGCGATATTCTCCCAGCTGTACCCAGGGTCCCTTGCCATCCAAGATCTCCTCCCATGTCCAGGAGTCTGGAGATCGCTGCTGTTGCCCGTTACCACGCTGCTTGGTCCTTTGGTGGTGGGTGATTCTGTAACAGTTGTCCTCCTCCTCCTCCTCTGACGTGGAGGAGTAGTAGGAAGGATCGGAGGACCAATGCGCAGCGTGGTAAGTGTTCATGATATTTATTATAACTCAGAACACTAAAGAACAAAAACAATAAAGCGACTACGAACTAAATGAAACAGTCCCTTACGGTGAATATACAAAAACACAGTACAGAAAGTATTCACCCACAACTCAAAGGTGAAACCAGGCTACCTAAGTATGGTTCTCAATCAGGGACAACAATTGACAGCTGCCTCTGATTGAGATCCATACCAGGCCAAACACAGAAATCCCAAATTATAGAAAAAAGAACATAGACTGCCCACTCCAACTCACGCCCTGACCATACTAAAACAAAGACAAAACAAAGGAACTAAGGTCAGAACATGACAATCAAAAAATAGTGATGCACCGATATGACATTTTTGGCCGATACCGATATCCGATATTTTTCTTGCCAAAAAAACCTGATACCGATATAAAAAAATGTTTGCGTCCTTTTAAGCATTCTATTACAGTTAAATAGTTAACACACTGTCAAGACGTGCCCTGGGGGGAGGATCATAGCCCCCCTCTCTCTCGCTCCACAGTTGTATAACTTTACGACAGGTCATAAATACCTGGTAGAAACTGGCATGCAGCATTGAGAGAGTCTAAGAGAACAAAGACCCTCTCTTGGCAAAACTCCTAATCCCCAAAATGGGAGAATTAAACAATATTTCTACTTTTGAGAATGTGGGAGGGGTCCGTGGACACTTAGGGGACAGTTATGACGGGTGTGTTTCATTTGGCAATCTCATGAAGGACAGGAAACACACATAACTGTATCTCTTCAAGTGTACGTTTCCCAGCTGTTAGGTTTACATCTAAATATTGTGAAACATATGTGATTAAACATGAAGCTATTTGTGAAAAGATGTAATGTGATGTTAACCTTCTAAATGAGAGTATGGGGTTTCATATAAAGTTAACCAAATCAATGGCCACGCCCACATGAGCGTAGACATCAGGTTGAGAGCTTCAAATTCCTTGGTGTCCACATCAACAACAAACTAGAATGGTCCAAACACACCAAGACAGTCGTGAAGAGGGCACGACAAAGCCTATTCCCCCCCAGGAAACTAAAAAGATTTGGCATGGGTCCTGAGATCCTCAAAAGGTTCTACAGCTGCAACATCGAGAGCATCCTGGCCGGTTGCATCACTGTCTGATACGGTAATTGCTCGGCCTAGCAGTTCAGCGGGTAGTGCGTACGGCCCAGTACATCACTGGGGCAAAGCTGCCTGCCATCCAGGACATCGACACCAGGCGGTGTCAGAGGAAGGCCCTAAAAACTGTCAAAGACCCCAGCCACCCCAGTCATAGACTGTTCTCTCTACTACCGCATGGCAAGCAGTACCGGAGTGTCAAGTCTATGACAAAAAGTCTTCTCAACAGTTTTTACCCCCAAGCCATAAGACTCCTGAACAGGCAACCAAATGGTTGCCCGGACTATTTGCATTGTGTGCCCCCCCAACCCCTCTTTTACTCTCTGTTTATCTTATATGCATAGTCACTTTAACTATACATTAATGCACATACTAACTCAATTGGTCCGACCACCAGTGCTCCCGCACATTGGCTAACCGGGCTCCAACCCCTCTTTTTACGCTACTGCTACTCTCTGTTCATCATATTTGCATAGTCACTTTAACCATACCTACATGTGCATACTACCTCAAAAAGCCTGACTAACCGGTGTCTGAAAATAGCCTTGCTACTCTTATTTTCAAATGTCTTTTATTTCTTTACACACACACACACACACACACACACCTTTTTTTCGCACTATTGGTTAGAGCCTGTTGAAAATAAGAATATGTTCTTCACTGACTTGCCTAGTTAAATTCCAGCCATGTAGCCAAACTACAGCTTTATGGTCTCCGATCTTGTAGTTTTAAACCATTTCACACGTAGCTTCAGCTACATGTTTTCTAGTCTAATGTGAATTTCATCAGGTGTGGGTTTAATACACTTCAGTAGAAAAGGCCGGTGCCACTGTAATCAAATCAAATCAAAGTTTATTTGTCACTTGCGCCGAACCGGCCTTTTCTATTGAAGTGTATTAAACCCACACCTGATGAAATTCACATTAGACTAGAAAACATGTAGCTGAAGCTACGTGTGAAATGGTTTAAAACTACAAGATCGGAGACCATAAAGCTGTAGTTTGGCTACATGGCTGGAATTTAACTAGGCAAGTCAGTGAAGAACATATCCTTATTTTCAATGACAGCCTAGGAATGAACAGTGGGTTAACTGCCTGAACGACAGAGCTCGGAGGTTTGAACTTGCAACCTTCCGCTTACTAGTCCAACACCACTAGGCTACCCTGCTGCCCCAAATCTCTGAGACTATTGATCACTACAGAATAAGATCAAATCTTAGACGTATAATTACTAGTCTGCAGCTAGAAATTACGTAAGCCTAGAACAAGAATACCGACAACCGACGAAGCATCTATCTATTGGAACATTTCCGAATGGTACTCTGAAGTATCCATTCTAACCACCTACAACCACGAAAGACATTGTGACATCTGGGAAAGTTAACCAGAGACTCTGATGAACCCTACAGGATGATCGAGGATTCCAACAGAGAAGACAACAACGAGATAGAGGAGTAAATATAGATACATTGCAATTATTCTCGTGGCCGTGCATGTGCAAAGGATTAGCATTTCAATTAATGTAATTATAGACTGTGTGCAGTGAATCCACTTGGTCTTTTCCGCTCTTTCTCAGTCCCCACCCCTTTCCTTTGACTACCAAGCCGTCATATCAGCTTAACCCACTAGGGACTTTTCTATCATTGTTCGTAACCAATATCTACTGTTTGTTTGTTATGTAATTCTGTGTGATTATTTAGTTAGTTAGTAAATAAATAAATAAGCCAATTTGTATATTGCTGATTCATTATGGAAACTAAGGTTTGTGAAGATAACCATTAATTTTCTGACGTTTGGAATGAGACTAATAAGGTAACGATTCAGAATTCATTAATAGAAGACTAATTGATCAGATATTAAAATATCTGAAGAGTTACATTCGGAAAATTATAACTTTGTAATCAACATTTCCCGTGGTGCCCCGACTTCCTAGTTAATGTTTACATGATTAGTTTAATCATGTAATAATTAAACCTAGAGTACTGATTTGATATACAGTTGAAGTCGGAAGTTTACATACACCTTAGCCAAATGTACACTTAGTTTTTCACAATTCCTGACATTTAATCCAAGTAAAAATTCTCTGTCTTAGGTCAGTTAGGATCACCACTCACATAATTGAATAGATCATGCTAAACGAGGTTGGAATGTTGTTATATAAAATCAACAAAAGGCAATAATTTGTTAATTTGACAAAAATCTGTTGAAATCACACTGGATGTGTTATAATTTAGAATTGCATTGGGGGCATACTTATTTCACTGTACAGCCTTACCTATGGATTGTGGATCAATGACATGAGGTATCAGTCTCCTCATTGACACCCAGAGATCATTAGCATCGTAGCTCTTATTGCGGGACTGTTAACCTATGTGTATTGAACACTATTCCAGAGGGAAAACAATACTGCGTGGATGGTTTGGAGTCTGATAACTCTGAGGAGGACGTTGGGAAAAAATATCTTGGGTATTGAGTAGACTGTTACCCCATTTCATTGATCCCCAATCCTTAGGTAAAGCTGTACAGTGCAATATGAATGTCAATACACACAATAGGCTGACTGTGGAGGTGATTTCACACAGTCACAGTCCCGCAATAATTATTGTGGCTAGCTTCACAACACATAACCCGGTCAGGTCACTCCTCACTTGCCAGATGAAGCTAGCTGGCTGCTTATAACGTTAGCTTTGGGCAACAGGGTTAAGTAGCTGCCTAGCTATTTATTTTTCATGAACTAAAGTTACATTTCAATTGGCAAACAACAAGTGGCTACCTAGCTAATACTTACTCACAAGGATTCCTAAATCATTGCTAAGATTAGTGAAAATGACTGCAGTTTCTACTGGTCATTGTTTTCAGGTTGGTTGTATTGTTGCTAGCTAGGTACCCCAAAGCTAGCTACCCCAGAAATTGTGGTCGAACAAATAATGCTTCATTACCAACGCGGTATTGTAAACACATTGTTTGTGGCCGGTGTTTGCTGTTTGCAGACTTTTTGTACAGCTTTGACAGTGCTACTGATAGTAGTGGTGGGGCTTGCACATGCAAATTCATAACACCCAACAATCTATAATATAACTGTTATTTGATGTGTCAAATTAAAAGCGAATTTAACACGTCAAATAGTGTTATTGTCAAATAGTGTTATTTGACATGTATCTTTTTTGACACGCAAAGACCCAAATGGCGTTCCATAGTATGTCGTGAAGCTAATAGCAGTGAGCTATTACTGTGTAACTCCGGCAGGGCAACATCTGAACAATAGCGCACTTGGTAACATTAGTGTGCACCGGTGCTCAACCAGTCACGAAAGCCATCACCCACGACAGAACGGTTGATTGTCAAGGGCAATGAATTCCATTATCTTGGCATTAATGGATTTTGTCTTTGTTGTCTCACTGAAATGTTCTTACTCTTTCAAATGACTGCTCGACTTGTTGACTGCTCGATCCACACAGCAGACATTGTGGGCTAGGTTAGGAATACTGTGTTGCAGGTGCAGCGCAAAATTTTACATGGCGTCATTACGTTATATAGGTATGCACGTCAGCTTTGACATCGGTTTTTCACAACGGCGTTAAACTAGACATCGGCCGATACTGATGTTGGCATTTTTAGCTAATATCGTCCGATTCCGATATGTTCACCAATATATCATGCATCCCTATAAAAAATGCTCCATGGTCGAATTCGTATTGATAAAAGGAATCACTTGAAGCCATTGTTTTGACCAAATGATTTTGTTGTTAGTGTCCGCCTCCTTTTCAAAAAGGCCCGCCTTGGGGGAGGGATGGGGGCCAGACCACAAAGCACCGCCCAACACAAGTTGTAGGCTTTCAGAGACTGGAAAAAAATGGTCTGCTTGTATATTTAGCAATGAATCCAAATATCGCTGAAAGACGTCCAATGGCTCTATCGAACAAGGACAATCATATCTACATGCACGAAAAAGTATAGTGCAATTAGTATAACATAGAGCCTTCGCGAAATGCCATAAAGCAGGACTACATTTATTTTTAGATCTCACCCCCCGCAGTGTACTTTTGGTTTTACACATATCAATAAATAATAGAATCCAGCACACAATGTTCCGTACATGAACCAATTGAGCCTGTCAAAATAACCCAACAAACACAACTAAATCAAAAGGATATACCACCAAACAATTTTAAGCAAAACAGTAGCGCAACTATCGTGGCATGCATTTTTATCAAAAACAGAGGATCCTGCCTCTGATCTATTGATTTTGGTCCCTGAGATGGGGGGGGGGGGGTTTCCTGTGCGCACATGGTGGCAGAGAGGAAGATGTGCTGCGCTGAATGGCGTGCACCCAGCCAACCCCCATCTGGTAGTAGCTGATTAGGAGTACCTTAGCTCAGTTGTGGAGACCCATGGGTCAGGCCTCCGCTGCAAGCTTGTCCTCCTCACCTTTAGCTTCACTACGGAAACAGTCTGGTTCTGCTTAGAGCTTCTTAAAGCTACACTGCTGCAGGAAGGAGGTGATTGTGTAAGACAGTGTTTGGGAGATCCCCTTTATCCCAACTTATAATTAGATCCTCATGAGGAAAAAATTGAGCGGAGAGATTCAGCACAAAACTGTCAACATTTCTAAAGAATTCTACCAATAACAAGAAGGACGGAATTGGATCACTGTCTGCACATAGTGTTGCATACTGCACACAGGCAGTAGAGGTTGAATGTTGATGTTGATGGACTATTGGAAATCTAGTTAAAGTCAAGGAACTCTTCATATTAGAATTATGCTGAGTGTACTGCTGCTGCTGCTGTGTTTTGAAGCTGTCATTCTCTTGCCATTAAGATACTTTTAGGACTCATCTCTGCCATGTTTGCTCAGTATAGGAGCTGTTACTGGGGTCTGGCTGAGGCTTTCTGTCTGATTAGGCCATTTCCTCTTTAAGTCCTGTAATAATAACCCATTTCCTCTGTTAGTGGGTTCACGTGGATAGGGCTGTCTGTCTAATGAAGGGCTGGCATGCATTTACAGAAAAGCCTTTGGATAGGTCTGACAGACAGCCCTGTCCCTGGTGATGTGGTTAGGAAATACTGTAGAACTCAAAAGGCCCTATAGTGGAGACGAGGTTATGGATGTGCCTTTTGACAAAATGATGAAAGAACACGTGAAATGTGATGTCTATATCACAAAAGTAAAAAATCAACAGCAGAATGATTCTCTTTTGAATGTGGACACTCATGTTGCTTAACACTCCTCCAAATCTGTTCAGCATGGCATAGAAATAGCAGCTCTGGCTGCGGCTACATGCACTACAGTTGTCATGTTTATGAAAACCTATGCTTCTCTGTTATGCTAACCTAATAATGTGTTTGAGCATGGAAGTCCTGACCAGGGTGCTTTGAATGTTATCTACCTGGGTTGACTGCTGACAGCTGTCAAACTTTGCCTCACACTCACCAGGTGGGCACTCAGCTCTATGTGGCCCTCGCCCTTCTGCCCGCCCTCTGAAGGGGCCTACAGGGGCCCCAGCTGGGCTCCTTGTGGCCCCAGGGTGGGACTCCTGAGCTGGCCAGCCAGGGAGAGCTGGGCCTCTCCAGACATCTGTTTGAGATACAGGCCCTGGAGCTGAGAGGAGGAGGAGGGAGCCTCCTGCTGGCTACGGATGGCAATGTTCTGCACCTGTGGGAATCAGGGTATTTAGAGCGACAATATAGTGTCCATGGTATGTGTGTGGTGAGGATGTGTGTTGTGTGATAATGTGTGTGCCTGTGTCTGTGCATACAGTATGTGTGCTCATTGAGGTTGTGAGTGCACATGGATGTGCATGTTGTGGGGTGAATATTACCTGTGCACTATTAGACTGTTGGTTGATGGCGGACTGTACGGAGGCCTCTGATTGGACAGTGGCAACAGCTGCAGTTGGGGTGAAGATGATCAGGGGGGACAAAGAACAACAAATATTGGCACTAACACTGCTCCAAATCAGGACCAGCTAAGCCCTCAGCCAAGGTTGTGTTATCCCACTGTGCTAAGACAAAAAATAACAACAGTAACAAAGCTCTTTCAACTGGATCTCGCACTCCATGAACTACATGGCTAAGGCATTTTCTTCCATGGCAGCAATTTGATTTTGAATAAGGCCAGTCATGTGCAGCATTGTACCTATTGTGTTACTCTGATCTAAAATGGATAGCAACTCAGTGGCGCTTGATGGTTACAGATTGCAACGTTGTCAAAAAAAACATTACTCCAAAAATCATACGAGGAACCTCAGTATTTCTACCAGGAAAAATATGACTGACACTCAAGTCTTGAGTTTTGTTTTTCACCGAAATTAGCCTCTGCTGTGCCACAGTTCTATACCCTGGCCACATGAAGGAAAACATCATATGGAATCATATGGAAAACAAAAACTAGATGGTGTAGACAGAGGAAGGAAAGTTTTCAGAAAATAAAGCCATATCCAAACTTTCCATCACTATTCAGATGAAGGGTGCCCATCCAGTCATGTGGAGAGGAGATGACTATTGACCTAGGTGAAATAGGAATGAGAAATGTGGAGTGTGTGTGCGTGTGTGCCATTTCCTTACCATCTGAGCCCGCAGATACATCTGAGCTTGGCTGGTGGTGAGGGCGGGACTGGAGGCGTTGCCCAGGAGCATGGCCTGCTGGAGGATACATGTGGGGGCAGAGCTAACATTTTGGGCTCTGCTGATTAGCTGGGCTGCTGCTAGAGGCGTGGCCAGGTTTACCTGGGAGAGGAGGAAGGAAGTGTACTGTTATGACTATACTAACACAATTCCAAACATATTTCTTCAGCACAATATGTTAATGTGATGAATGTTTTGTAAGATTGCCCCCTCATGCCCTATATATAATCAGTCACAGAAAGTCCTGAAAAAGACACAGAGATGCAGGAACAGACTTACAGACATGGACATGCAGCACACACCAAGATAAACATGAATACAAGGACACAAGCAGACAGAAACTGGGACAGTCATTGAACTCAGTGGACTAGCTACAGACTAAGACAGCTATATCACAACAGTTCTACTTACAGTGGTCTGTGTGGAACCTGTCTGCTAAGAAGTGTTCCCACTCAGATTGTAGCTCTGTCGTCCTGCCACTATGGTAACCTGGGAAATGTAGGAAATATAATGGTTCCAATATCAAAACCATCAATAGATAATTTGTGCCACCCTGCAATATACTAAACATTCATTGATGTTGTCCCTTATAAGTAGGTCATTCTATAGATTAGCGTCCTGTCCAGAGAGTGTACTTGTAAGCTGCCTCAGGCTACAGAAACAGGACACGGGCTAATGCTCTATGGACTATTCTGGCTCTGAATGGCTCTACATACTTTATTACTTATATTTGCCACTACATAGGGAAAATCCAATACAGGCCAGAGTAATGGACAGTTTTAGCCCCCAAGTGTAGCCTACGCTTCTCTAATGGAGTGTAAAGACCTTCATAAGATGTAAGATGAGTGTGCCACCAGGGAGGGACTGACACGTCAGACATCAAGAGCCCATGTTGACCAGCCTGTCACGCCCTGACCTTCGAGATCCTTATTTATTCTCTATGTTTGGTTAGGTCAGGGTGTGACTCGGGTGGGAGAATCTATGTTTTCTATTTCTTTGTTGTTTTTGCCTATTGTGGTTCCCAATCAGAGGCAGCTGTCTATCGTTGTCTCTGATTGGGGATCATATATAAGTTGTGATTTTCCATTTGGGTTTTGTGGGGAGTTATTTTCTGTTTAGCTGTTTTGTTGCCTGACAGAACTGTGCACTTTTGTTTTTTCTACTTTGTTATTTTGTTGTGGTGTTCAGTTAATTAAAAATCACGCTGCACCTTGGTCTCCTTCTTCAACCCACGAGAGTTGTTACCCAGCCAGGCCTCATACTGATGGAGAACCAATTAATGTTATGTTGGGGGAAACTATACGGGAGTCTTAACTTGGTTAGTTGTGAGCAACCAGTAGTTCTCTTTAGCTATAGCTGTAATGGGGCTCATACATGCTTATAGCAAGTTATAAAGCATTATACTGGCAGGCTGTGAAGTGTTCCTGCTATAATGACTGCTGTCAATGCTGGACTGTCCATTGTTTTAATCAATGTTGTTAGGAGGATAGATACGCGATTCACTGACCACTGATCAGATAGGTTAATTATTAACCATCCCTACTGAGCACAGGCGGCCGGCGGCACCGTAGCCCTCACCTGCAGTCAAATGACCATATTGCCCTCTAGTGGCCTTGTGTGTAACGTTATTCACAGTTTTCATAATTTCATAATTCATTTCATAATTAAACATTCATACAAATTTAAAAAATCTAACTATTTTTGTTATATTTCATTCTGTGATATATATAAAGTGTAATGTTGGGATGCAAATGCTAATGTAATACATTTCAACTCTATATCCGACATGGTAAAGGTTTCCTCTTATTTTAAGCCCATAATCATGTGTGTGAGGTGTATACTTTTGTTTCAAAGTAGATTTATTTAAGACTACCAAGAAACTCTGTGACCCTGATTTAGCCCACTGCAGTAAAATGTTAATGGGGAGGACGGCCTCATAGAAATGGCTGGAATGAAATAAATTGAATGGTATCGCACACATCAAACACATGTTTTTCATGTGGTTGATACCATTCCATTTACTCCATTCCAGACATTATTATGAGCCGGCCTCCCTCAGCAGTCTCCTGTGCTATTAAGATATACTCTCAATTCAATGTCATCCTATTGAGGTCCATTTCCATGTCACTGTCATTTTTCACAGATTTCTAAACAAAAGTCGATGCCTTGAACCCCAGGATAGTGAGACAGAGACATAGGCAAGGACTCCATTCTCCATTCAACTGACGTGTTTACTTGGACGTACTGCGAGAGCTATCATCTCTGTGTGTTTAGAAAATGGCCGACCTTTGTATTCCTGTTTCTGGACCTTCCCTCGTTTCCCCAAACAAAACAAAACCCTTTCTTTCTAACAAGGTACTGTATATGAAGTATGCTGTGGGTCCCTTGACACTGGTATATGCCTTGGAGTCTGCCAGGTATACATACATTCTCCCTCTGAGCTTTGACAGTGATGAGAGCGAGAGAGAGAGAGAGAGAGAGAGAGAGAGAGAGAGAGAGAGAGAGAGAGAGAGAGAGAGAGGTAACAATGTACAAACAAATGCAGTGTACAAAAGAGGGCTCTCCATCCATCCACACATTAGCCCACAGGAAGTATTGCCATCGCAGATAAAAATGAAGGGAAGGAAGGCAGCGTGGGGAAATATTTTTGGCAGTCTGTCAGCTAGCAAGTCAATAGCGCACACAACCTATGCCTTGTTTAAAAAATGTCCCTTAAAACCATAAACGTTATAAATCACATGTCACTGTCACACTGTTTTTGAATAGGTTTGTTAGGCTCAAAGGGCACCCCCTATTATTAAGGTCATTAATATGCACCCTATTTCTAATGAACTTCTAAACAACTAATGCTCTAACAAATACAGACAGACACACACACACAAACACCTGCTGCACAGCGACTAGACTTTGGAACTGAGTGTTGCTTAGTTGCTGCTGCTGTTGGAGGGCTGCTGTCTGTAACATGAAGTGTTGCTGCTGGGCTGCGTACATCTGCTGCAAGTACTGGACTGTCTATGATGCGCCTGTTGCATCACCTGCAAAGAGAGAGGGATAGAAAGAGAGAGCGAGAGAAACAGAAAGAAAGAATGACAGATAAAGAATGAGGGGAGAGAAAGAATAAACGAAAGAAGGAAAGAAGGAAAGAAGGAGCATAATAAATATGGAGGCAGGATTTTACATTACATTTCCCTTACTCCTCAATAAAGAAGTTATCAGCAAAGTCAGTTCTAGTTGGAAAAGAGGAACAGCGTGGCAGATAGCTTAGGGAAAAAGAGCATTGGGCCAGTAAACAATAGGTCACTGGTTCAAATCCCAGAGCTGACTAGATGGAAAATCTCTTGATGGCCCCTTGCTAATTGCTCCTGTAAGTCGCACTGGATAAGAGCATCTGCTAAATGACAAAATTATATGAAAGATGGATAATAAGCATAGAGATATGAGTCCTCAACTGGCAGCTTCATTAAATAGTACCTGTGAAACACCAGTCTCAATGTGAAGAGGTGACTCTGGGATGCTGTATTTCTAGGCAGAGTTGCAAAGAAAAAGACATATCTCAGACTGGCCAATAAAAAGAAAAGATTAAGATGGGAACACAGACACTGGACAGAGGAACTCTGCTGAAAAGGCCAGTGTCGCCTCTTCACTGTTGTCATTGAGACTGGTGTTTTGTGGGTACTATTTAATGAAGCAGTTAAGGACTTGTGAGGTGTCTGTTTCTCAAACTAGACACTAATGTACTTGTCCTCTTGCTCAATTGTGCACCGGGGCATCCCACTCCTCTTTCTATTCTGGTTAGAGCCAGTTTGCGCTGTTCTGTGAAGGGAGTAGTACATAGCGTTGAACGAGATCTGCAGTTTCTTGGCAATTTCTCGCATGGAATAGCCTTCAAGAATAGAAGAATAGACAAGTTTCAGAAGAAAGTTATTTGTTTCTGGCCATTTTGAGCCTGTAAATAAACCAACAAATGCTGATGCTCCAGATACTCAACTAGTCTAAATAAGGCCATTTTTTTGCATCTTTAATCAGGACAACAGTTTTCAGCTCTGCTAACATAATTGAAAATGGGTTTTCTAATGATCACCTTTTAAAATGATAAACTTGCATTAGCTAACACAATGTGCCATTGGAACACAGGAGTGATGGTTGCTGATAATGGGCCTCTGTACTCCTATGAAGATACTCCATTAAAAAAATCAACAATTTCCAGCTACAATAGTAATTTACAATATTAACAATGTCTACACTGTATTTCGGATCAATTTGATGTTATTTCATTGGACAAAAAATGTGATTTTCTTTAAAAAACAAGGACATTTCTAAGTGACCCCAAACTTTTGAATGGTAGTGTATATATATAAAAAAAAGAAACGTCCCTTTTTCAGGACCCTGTCTTTCAAATATAATTAATAAAAATCCAAATAACTTCACAGATCTTTATTGTAAATGGTTTCAACACTGTTTCCCATGCTTGTTCAATGAACCATAAATAATTAATGAACATGCACCTGTGGAACGGTCGTTAAGACACTAACAGCTTACAGACGGTAGGCAATTAAGGTCACAGTTATGAAAACGTAGGACACTAAAGAGGCATTTCTACTGACTCTGAAGAACACCAAAATAAAGATGCCCAGGGTCCCTGCTCATCTGTGTGAACGTGCCTTAGGCATGGTGCAAGGAGGCATGAGGACTGCAGATGTGGCCAGGTCAATAAATTGCAATGTCCTCGCAAAGGCAGACCACATGTAACAACACCTGCACGGGATCGGTACATCCGAACATCACACCTGCGGGACAGGAACAGGATGGCAACAACAACTGCCCGAGGAATGAACAATCCCTCCATCAGTGCTCAGACTGTCCGCAATAGGCTGAGAGAGGCTGAACTGAGGGCTTGTAGGCCTGTTGTAAGGCAAGTCCTCACCAGACATCACCGGCAACAACGTCGCCTATGGGCACAAACCCACCGTTGCTGGACCAGACAGGACTGGCAAAAAGTGCTCTTCACTGACGAGTCGCGGTTTTGTCTTACCAGGGTTGATGGCTGGATTCGCGTTTATCGTCGAAGGAATGAGCGTTATGCCAAGGCCTGTACTATGGAGCGAGATGGATTTGGAGGTGGACGGTCCGTCATGGTCTGGGGCGGTGTGTCATAGCATCATCGGACTGAGCTTGTTGTCATTGCAGGCAATCTCAACGCTGTGCATTACAGGGAAGACATCCTCCTCCCTCATGTGATACCCTTCCTGCATGCTCATCCTGACATGACCCTCCAGCATGACAGTGCCACCAGCCATACTGCTCGTTCTGTGCGTGATTTCCTGCAATACAGGAATGTCTGCCATGGCCAGCGAAGAGCCCGGATCTCAATCCCATTGAGCATGTCTGGGACCTGTTGGATCGCAGGGTGATGGCTAGGGCCATTCCCCCCTGAAATGTCCTGGAACTTCCAGGTTCCTTGGTGGAAGAGTGGGGTAACATCTCACAGCAAGAACTGGCAAATGTGGTGCAGTCCATGAGGAGGAGATGCACTGCAGTACTTAATGCAGCTGGTGGCCACACCAGATACTGACTGTTACTTTTGATTTTGACCCCCCCCCCCCCCCTTTGTTCAGGGACACATTATTCCATTTCTGTTAGTCACATGTCTGTGGAACTTGTTCAGTTTATGTCTCAGTTGATGAATCATGTTATGTTCATACAAATATTCACACATGTTAAGTTTTTTAATTAATTATTTAATTTTATTTAACCTTTATTTAACCTAGTAGGCCAGTTGAGAAAAAATTCTCATTTACAACTGCGACCAGGCCAAGATAAAGCAAAGCAGTGCGACAAAAACAACAACACAGCGTTGCACATAAACAAACATACAGTCAATAACACAAAATACAAAATGTGAAAAATCTATGTACAGTCTGTGCAAATGTAGAAGAGTAGGGAGGTAGGCAATAAATAGGCCCGAGAGGCAAAAATAATTACAATTTAGCATTAAATCTTGAGTGATAGATGTGCAGATGATGATGTGCAAGTAGAGATACTGGGGTGCAAAAGAACAAGTGGGTAAGTAATAATATGGGGATGAGGTAGTCGGGTGTGCTATTTACAGATTGGCTGTGTACAGGTACAGTGACCGGTAAGCTGCTCAGACAGTTGATGCTTAAAGTTAGAGAGGGAGTTATAAGACTCCAGCTTCAGAGATTTTTGCAATTTGTTCCAGTCACTGGCAGCAGATAACTGGAAGGACAGGCGGCCAAAGGAAGTGTTGGCTTTGGGGATGACTAGTGCAATATACCTGCTGGAGCACGTGCTACGGGTGGGTGTTGCTATGGTGACCAGTGAGCTGAGATAAGGCGGGACTTTAGCTAGCAAAGACTTATAGATGACCTGGAGCCAGTGAGTTTGGCGATGGATATGTAGTGAGGGCCAACCAACGAGAGCATACAGGTCGCAGTGGTGGGACTTTGGTAATAAAATGCATGGCACTGTGATAGACTGCATCCAGTATGCTTAGTAGAGTGTTGGGGGCTATTTTGTAAATGGCATCGCCGAAGTCAAGGATCGGTAGGATAGTCAGTTTTACGAGGGTATGTTTGGCGGCATGAGTGAAGGAGGCCTTGTTGCAAAATAGGAAGCAGATTCTAGATTTAATTTTGGATTGGAGATGCTTAATATGTGTCTGGAAGGAGAGTTTACAGTCTAACCAGACACCTAGGTATTTGTAGTTGTCCACATATTCTAAGTCAGAACCGTCCAGAGTAGTGATGCTAGTCGGGCGGGAGGGTGCAGGCAGCAATTGGTTGAAGAGCATGCACTTAGTTTTACTAGCATTTAAAAACAGTTGGAGGCCACGGAAGGAGTGTTGTATGGCATTGCAGCTCGTCTGGAGGTTAGGTGGTGTCCAAAGAAGGGCCAGATGTATACAGAATGGTGTCATCTGCGTAGAGGTGGATCAGAGAATCACCAGCAGCAAGCGCGACATCATTGATGTATACAGAGAAAAGAGTCGGCCCGAGAATTGAACCCTGTGGCACCCCCATAGAGACTGCCAGAAGTCCGGACAACAGGCTATCCGATTTGACACACTGAACTCTGTCTGAGAAGTAGTTGGTGAACCAGGCAAGACAGTCATTTGAGAAGCCAAGGGATTTGAGTTTGCCGATAAGAATGTGGTGATTGACAGAATTGAAAGCCTTGGCCAGGTCGATGAATACAGCTGCACAGTACTGTCTCTTATCGATGGCGGTTATGATATCGTTTAGGACCTTGAGCGTGGCTGAGGTGCACCCATAACCAGCTCAGAAACCAGATTGCATAGAGGAGAAGTTACGGTGGGATTCGAAATGGTCGCTGATCTGTTTGTTAACTTGGCTTTCGAAGACCTTAGAAAGGCAGGGTAGGATAGATATCGGTCTGTAACAGTTTGGGTCTAGAGTGTCACCCTTTGAAGAGGGGGATGACCGCAGCAGCTTTCCATTCTTTGGGGATCTCAGAATATGAAAGATGTATTGTCTCTAGAGACACCATTTAAACCAGGTGAGGTCACCGCATATGTGGGAGGTGGAACAAAAGGGTTAGCTAAAGCATAGTGAGCAGGGCTGGAGGCTCTACAATGAAATAAGACAAAAGTTACTAATGAAAACAGCAATAGACAAGGCATATTGACATTAGGGAGAAGCATGTGTACCCGAGTGATCATAGGGTCCAGTGAGTAGCTAGGCAAGCTGGAGGCACGCCGATTCAGAAAGCTAGCAGGCCCGGGGCTAGCAGCAGGCTAGCAGATGGGCATCAGGGGAAGGTCGCAACAGGAGAGTCTGTTGAAACCCCCTCAGACGGTTACGTCGGTAGACCAGTCATGAAGGATCGGTGGGGCTCCGTGTCAGCAGCAAAGGGTCCAGGCCATTTGGCAAAAGAGGTAATTGGAGCCCAGGGATTGCTTGATGGAATCTCTTCGTCTAGCCGGGAGATAGGCCTAGTTCGAGGCTAGCCCCAGGCTAACTGGTGCTTTCTTCGGGACAGAGACATTAGACGGAGTAAAGGTTCAGACCTTGCAGTAGGAATCCGGAGATGTGGTAGAGAAAAACAGTCCGATATGCTCTGGGTAGATATCGCGCTGTGCAGGCTGGCAGGAGTTGCCTGGTGACTGCTAACGGTGATGACCACTAGCAGTAGCTAACTGACTACTAGCTAGTAGCTAGTCAGCTGGCTAGCAGGAGAGTATGTTCAGTCCGTAGATGGAAAATGAGATTTAAAAAATAATACAAATAATTACGACATATATACGAAGAAAAACGATATATACAAGGGTCGGGACAAGACAATCAAAAACAGACATCCCCACTGCTATGCCATCTTGGATAAGTTTGCTGAAAATAAATGCAGTTGAGTTTATATATATATATACATACAGTACCAGTCAAAAGTTTGGACACACCTACTCATTCAAGGGTTTTTCTTTATTTTGACTATTTCTACATTGTAGAATAATAGTGATGATATCAAAACTATGGAAAAAAACGCATATGGAATCATGTAGTAAAAAAAGTGTTAAACAAATCAAAATAGATTTTATACTTGAGATCCTTCAAAGTAGCCACCCTTTGCCTTGATGACAGCTTTGCACAATCTTGGCATTCTCTCAACCAGCTTCATGAGGTAGTCACCTGGAATGCATTTCAATTAACAATGTGCCTTGTTAAAAGTTAATTTGTGGAATTTCTTTCTTTCTTAATGCGTTTGAGCCTATCAGTTGTGTTGTGACAAGGTATGTGTTATACAGAAGATAGCCCTACTTGGTAAAAGACCAAGTCCATAATATGTCAAGAACAGTTCAAATCAGCAAAGAGAAACGGCAGTCCATCGTTACTTTAGAACATGAAGTCAATTCGTAAAATGTCAAGAACTTTTCATATTTCTTTAAGTGCAGTTGCAAAAACCATCAAGCGCTATGATGAAACTGGCTCACATGAGGATCGCCACAGGAAGGGAAGACCCAGAGTTACCTTTTCTGCAGAGAGTAAGTTCATTTGTATTAACTGCACCTCAGATTGCAGTCCAAATAAATAATTCATAGAATTCAAGCAAGAGACACATCTTAACATCAACTGTTCAGAGGAATTGCTGCAAAGAATACTAAAGGATACCAATAATAATAAGAGACTTGCTTGGTCCAAGAAACACAAGCAATGGACATTAGACTGGTGGAAATCTGTCCTTTGGCCTGATGAGTCCAAATTTGAGATTTTTGGTTCCAACCACAGAGTCTTTGTGAGACGCAGAGTAGGTGAACGGATGATCTCCATAAGTGTGGTTCCCACCGTGAAGCAAGGAGGAGGAGGTGTGATGGTGTGGGGTGCTTTGCTGGTGGAACTGTCTGTGACTTATTTAGAATTCAAGGCACACTTAACCAGCATGGCTACCACAGCATTTTGCAGCGATACACCATCCCATCTGGTTTGCGGTTAGTGGGACTCATCATTCATTTTTCAACAGAACAATGATCCAACACACAGGCTGTGTAAGGGCTATTTGACCAAGAAGGAGAGCGATGGAGTGCAGCATCAGGTGACCTGGCCTCCACAATCACCCGACCTCAACCCAGTTGAGATGGTTTGGGATTAGTTGGACCGCAGAGTGAAGGAAAAGCAACCAACAAGTGCTGAGCATATGTGGGAACTCCTTCAGGACTGTTGGAAAAGCATTCCTCATGAAGCTGGTTGAGAGAATGCCAAGTGTGCAAAGCTGTCATCAAGGTAAAGGGTGGAGAAGAATCTCAAATCTAAAATATATTTTGATTTGTTTAACACTTTTTTGGTTACTACATTATTCCATATGTGTTATTTCATAGTTTTGATATCTTCACTATTATTCTACAATATAGAAAATAGTAAGAATAAAGAAAAACCTTGAGTAGGTGTGTCCAAACCATTGACTGGTACTGTATATATAGCTAAAGTCAAGTATTTTATTTCAGTCACTGATCTGGAGAAAGTTATACATGCTTTTATTTGCTCACACTTAGATTACGTAACTTTTTGCATACATGTCTCAGTCAGAAATCACTCAATCGTCTACAGATAGTTTAAAAAAAAAAGCTGCAGCTAGGCTTTTAACAGGCACCATAAAACGTAACCATATCACACCTATTTTAGCTTCTCTACATTGGCTACCAGTCATGTTTAAAATAGATTTTAAAATGGTACTAATCACGTTTAAGGCTTGATTTAGCCCCATCCTATATCTCTGATTTGTATCTCTCTACGAGCCAGGACGCAGCCTGAGATCTTCTGGCAGGGAACAGTTGACCCTTCCAAAGTCTAGGTTGAAAACTAAAGTAGACTGGGAATTTGCAATTAGGGCCCCTAGACTTTGGAATGGTCTACCAGAGGAGATCAGGATTGCAGCTTCAGTGCCTCTTTTAAAATCCCTGCTGAAGACACACTTTTAGAAATATGCTTTTAATGTACAATTTCAACGTATGATTTTTGTTCTCCTTACTCCTGTCTTAGTTTTTTTGTAGTACTTTTATATATGTTTTATTGTTTTATTATTTATTGTTTTATTATGTGAAGCACTTGAAAAGCGCTGTACACAAAGTTATTATTATTATGATAAGGATGATGATGATGATGATGATTATTATTATTATCTTAAGCAGCGCTTGGAACCGGTTCAGGGAACAGAACTAAAAACTGGAAAAGAAATACATTTTCAAGGAATAGAATCAGAACCGTTAAAAAAATGAATATGGGAACAGGTTAATAACGTTCTTGTACGTTCCCTGCTTTTTCCCCAGTCCCACATAAAATATAACAAAGCGCCTATGCAAAGCCCTCCCTTTGTCGATCAGAAACCTCTTCCAGTGTCTGCCTGACAGCTGAAAATCTTTGCCAGTGTGTGTGCATGTAGGCTACCTGCACCTCCCCTCCAAAGCATAACTGTAGCCTACTGACATTACAAATGTGAGAATGTGAGAAATTAGAGAAGGATGGATGAACTTTTTCAATGCTAATTGTGGATACTATAGTTAAAACATTTCACATTGGATTTATTAACTACAAAAACGTGAGACGTGTTTTTAATTCTGGTACCGCTTTGTACACACATGCTTCTTAGCTTGCTAGCTAGCTCTGGACCAGCGTTAAGCCAACTCTGAAGTCAAAGACATTCAAAGTTCTTCCAAAGCAGCCGCTCCTCCGTAGGTATAATTCTGTGGGCCTAATTCAGATAATGTATGTAATCACAAGATTCCCAGCGCTTCAAGCCAACCCTCCTCCACCTTCTCGCTCTCTCCACACCAGCAACATTTCTGTTGCATCTCATGCCCTACACTTGTCTTTCCATCACCCAATTTAACAACTCACTGAGCTATAATTTGCCCGCTCCATAGCAAGCTGCTCAGCACTGCATGATTGGTGAAGTAATTTAATGTTGAGCTTAATGCAAAAACAATAATGATTTCAGAGGTTTAAAAAGGAACAGCAAGGAACTATATAAACCGGTAATTTTTGGGGGGTTCAAACTTTATTTTGCTGGTAGGAACAGTGGAACAGAACGCAAAAAATAAGGGTTATTTTCAGAACGAGACAAATGGAAAATTATTTTGGTTCCAACCCCTGATCTTAAGACTTACGTCTTAAAATGGCTACTAGATGGTGGTAATGACCTGGCAAATTCAGATTGATCTGCACCACTGTGCACGGCTGAGGATCAAATCCATTTAAAAAACATTTCATAACATTTGACAAACTCCACCACTTATTACAACAGTATTGCTTTCTGAAGACATTGGCAGCATTACATGTTTGAAAAGTCACTTTATTCCACATTCCTATTTTTGTACGGCACCTACAAACACACGGTTGCATCACCAATATGTGACATAAAGCTTAGGTCCCCACAGCTGGTAGGGGGCCCCGGACAAAGAAAATATATTTCCTATTGTTACGTGAGTCACTGACTGTCACTCAATTAACCCATGTTAAATGTTTTGGGGATTGCTTGGTAAATTAGTCTAGCCAGGTATCTAAACCTTGTAGTAATCATGGTACTACAGGGGGTCTGAGGATTTTTAGATTTCTATTTTTCAATCTAACCTTGTAGTTATGGTTGAATTAGCTTACCGACAGGGCACGTGCCCAAGGTCCCTGACCTCAAGGGGGCCCCCATTGATGTTGTTGGTCCCTCTCACTCAGATATCATATGAACATGGCATAAATCATGACAAAATGTGTAGAATTGCAGGGAATTAGCTTTAAAACTGCCAAATGTTCACTCCGCCGCATGGCAAGATGTGTAGAATTTCAGGAAATTTGCTTTAATATTATTCTTGCCATTCTAATTCATCTGATAAGACAAGACATCTGAAAAAGTGTTTTGCTAACATATGATGGAGTTCCCTGGCTCACCGGTTTGCCTGAGCGGGGCTTCCTGGGCAAGAAAAGTTTAAAACCCCTGCTTTACAGTATTGAGGAAAAATGTACTTACTATGACAGTGATATGTGCTTGTCTCAGATGAATGCGCTAAATCGTTCTGGATAAGAGTGTCTACTACATGCCTAAAATGTAAATGAAAATATAGGTCAGTTTTACTGGGAGAAAAAATTTAATTGCTAACAAAATAATCTGTGTAAGAATACATATATTGCAATATACCTAAAATGTACATTTAATTTGAGTGCTTTTCTGTCTGTTCTCATTCAGGAGTTGTTTGTAAAGTTTTCATGGTATTGTGAATCATGCTGTAGTGTTGATGTGTCTCAGCCTCATCTAGTGAGCAGGGTTCAGAAGCACAGGTTTTTAGTCAATCGGATACATTGGGGTGGCAGGGTAGCCTAGTGGTTAGAGCGTTAGACTAGTAACTGAAAGGTTGCAAGTTCAAATCCCAAGGCTGACAAGGTACAGATCTGCCCCTGAACAGTGTTCCTAAGCTATCATTGAAAATAATAATTTGTTCATAACTTATTTGCTTAGTTAAATAAAGGTTGAAAAAATAAACATTGACGAAACAGATCAAATGATGATGTTTTTATACTGTTGCTAAAAGGCCCAGCAATGGAACAGTAAAGTGAATAATTATTATGATCAAATTGAATCAATTATGTGCATTGATACTAGAGATTGAGATCAAACATAATACTTTGGCTAGTTCAATATCTGTTTTCAAACTACAGACTGGGAAGAGGGACATTTTCATTAAAAAACTCAGCAAAAAAGGAAATGTCCTCTCACTGTCAACTGCGTTTATTTTCAGCAAACTTAAAATGTGTAAATATTTGTATAAATATAACAAGATTCAACAACTGATACATAAAAATAACAAGTTCCACAGATATGTGACTAACAGAAATGGAATAATGTGTCCCTGACCAAAGGGGGGGTCAAAATCAAAAGTAACAGTCAGTATCTGGTGTGGCCACCAGCTGCATTAAGTACTGCAGTGCATCTCCTCCTCATGGACTGCACCACATTTGCCAGTTCTTGCTGTGAGATGTTACCCCACTCTTCAACCAAGGCACCTGCAAGTTCCCAGACATTTCTGTGTGGAATGGCCCTAGCTCTCACCCTGCGATCCAACAGGTCCCAGATGTGCTCAATGGGATTGAGATCCGGGCTCTTCGCTGGCCATGGCAGAACACTGACATTCCTGTATTGCAGGAAATCACGCACAGAACGAGCAGTATGGCTAGTGGCATTGTCATGCTGGAGGGTCATGTCAGGATGAGCTTGCAGGAAGGGTACCACGTGAGGGAGGAGGATGTCTTCCCTGTAATGCACAGCGTTGAGATTGCCTACAATGACAACAAGCTCAGTCCGATGATGCTATGACACACCGCCTGTTATGAGAATTATGTTCTCAAGGTTCATAAACCAATTCAATTATACTACTCAGTATGCAACCTAGAATTTGTAAGATACTGGTCGAATGAAACAGACGAAGCTAAAATAGTCAAAAAGGTTTATTCACGAGAGCGCTGGTCTGTTGTACAAAACCATTCATTTTAAACTGGCTTCTTAAGCACATACTTTCACACACAAACATTAGGTATCCTACGCACACACGCACATACTTTCATACACAAACATCAGGTATCCTACACACATACTGTCTCCCTGCTCCGCCAATATAGATTAGGGGAGGCCGTGAGACCAAATCTCTCAGTGGCCCCCAGCCAAGGTCGGCACCGAATCTTGCTCAGACAGTCTGTGTTTAAGATACTATAATTGACATATTGTACAGATATATTGTTATACCCTAATTCTGACTAAAAACTACACTCATGGATATATAATTCTACTGACTAAAACCACACACATCATTAGAATAATCTCATGATTCTAATCAATTTCATACAATCATATGGTTTCAGGGTGGAATATTCTAATCATTCATTTAAACATATAAATCCCATTAACACCGCCCCAGGTCATGACGGACCCTCCACCTCCAAATCGATCCCGCTCCAGAGTACTGGCCTCGGTGTAAAGCTCATTCCCTTCGACAATAAAAAGCAAATCTGACCATCACCCCTGGTGAGACAAAACCGCGACTCGTCAGTGAAGAGCACTTTTTGCCAGTCCTGTCTGGTCCAGCAACGGTGGGTTTGTGCCCATAGGCGACGTTGTTGCCGGTGATGTCTGGTAAAGACCTGCCTTACAACAGGGCTACAAGCCCTCTGTCCAGCCTCTCTCAGCCTATTGCGGACAGTCTGAGCACTGATGGAGAGATTGTGCATTCCTGGTGTAATTCGGGCAGTTGTTGTTGCCATCCTGTGCCTGTCCCGCAGGTGTGATGTTCGGATGTACCGATCCTGTGCAGGTGTTATTACACGTGGTCTGCCACTGCGAGGACGATCAGCTGTCCATCCTATCTCCCTGTAGCACTGTCTTAGGCGTCTCACAGTACGGACATTGCAATTTATTTCCCTGACCACATCTGCAGTCCTTATGCCTCCTTGCAGCATGCATAAGGCACGTTCACGCAGATGCGCAGGGATCCTGGGCATTTTCCTTTTGGTGTTCTTCAGAGTCAGTAGAAAGGCCTCTTGAGTGTCCTAAGTTTTCATAACTGTGACCTTAATTCCCTACCGTCTGTAAGCTGTTGGCGTCTTAACGACCGTTCCACAGGCGCATGTTCATTAATTGTTTATTGGTCATTGAACAAGCATGTGAAACAGTGTTTAAACCCTTTACAATGAAGATCTGTGAAGTACAAATTATTTTTGAAAGACAGGGTCCTGAAAAAGGGACGTTTCTTTTTTTGCTGAGTTTATGTAATCACTATAGACAAAACATTAGCACACCTTAGAAAGAGGTGAGATGTCTACTACCAAACTGCATAGGGCTTCATATTATATGTTTATTAAAAGCGGCAATATCCCATTTAATTTGCTTAGTGAATGATTGGTTTGAACAGTGCGGTCCTATAGGCTGTTTGCACAGCGGCCTGCAGTGTCAGTTGATGACAGAGGTGGTAGGGGATGAATGGGAGCTCTGACACACAAACACACACAGACCCTGTGGGATCCAGCCAGGATCAGACAGCTGCCTCTGTCTCTCCCTGCTGCTGTACCACCACCGGCCCTTCAGCCGCTCAGATTCCCTCCACTACCAGGTCCATAGGACCAGAGGACCATGTCCACCACAGACGGGGTCAAGACCCCCATCCCTGTCCCCACAGAAGCCACCAGGCTGGTCAGGGTGCCAAGCCAAGAACAGGTAATGGTCCTTCCCGGGGATTCATTTAATCTCTTACAGCTTTTTCATATCATATCTTTAAAAAAATGCTGTGGGTAACAAGCCAGAGTTTTTTGGTAGAAAGTGTTTTTATGTTTAAGTATTCCTAGGGGAATGATATTGCCTCATGTTGATGAGCTCGACTTTGATTGTTTGGGGGTTATCAAAAATGATTTAATGATCTTGGAGGAGTAATATTGTATTGTGTTACAGCGTTTATTGTGTGTAAGTAGTTGTGTTTTTGCAATACAAAGAAGATGGAGCAAAAATATTTCATGGCTACATAGATACAGCTGTCTCGGTTGATATAGACCATAGCGCGGTAGATGGTGTGATTGTGGTATAATCTGATTACAGTATGGTACTGCACGTATGAAGCTGATGACTGAAATTAGGCATGCGCATACTGCGTAATCCCGTTATAGCAGGCTAGTTATGACCTAGCTAGGACCTATTTGTACAATGTATTATATTATGTGTATCCTATCTGCAGCTCTACATAAACTTTTTATCCGACTACAGTATAAAAGACATGGCTGGTAGCCTGGAACAATGCTGAGCAATATGTAATCCAATCGCAAGTATAGTCCATTAGTGCCACTGAGATGTATTTGTCTGGGGGTCATATTGCTCTTACCTTAATCTGCTAAGAATAGAATAGAATCCATTTTTGTATAGCCTCAGATGGATGAAATGTTTTGAAGTCAATGTCATGACAGAATTTTGGATGAGAAAAAGTAATCTATACTGAATAAAAATATAAACACAACATGTAAAGTGTTGGTCCCATATTTCATGAGCTGAAATAAAATAAATCTTCCATGCGCACAAAAAGCTTAGTTCTCTCAAATGTTGTGCATTAATTTGCTTACATCCCTATTAGTGAGTATTTCACCTTTGCCAAAATAATTCATCCACCTGACAGGTGTGGCATATTAAGAAGCTGATTAAACAGCATTACCATTACAAAGGTGCACCTTGTGCCGTGGACAATAAAAGGCCACTCTAAAATGTGAGTTTTGTCACACAACACAATGCCACAGATGTTGCAAGTTTTGAGGGAGCACAATTGGCATGCCTACTGCAGCTATGTCCACCAGAGCTGTTGCCAGATAATTGAATGTTAATTTATCTACCATAAACTGCCTCCAACGTTGTTTTAGAATATTTGGCAGTGTGTCCAACCGGCCTCACAACCACAGACCATGTGTATTCATGCCAGCCCAGGACCTCCACATCTGGCTTCTTCACCTGTGGAATGGTCTGAGACCAGTCACCTGGACGGCTGATGAAATTGAGGAGTATTTCAGTCTGTAATAAAGTTTTTTTGTAAAGAAAAACTCATTCTGATTGACTGGGCCTGGCTCCAGTGGGTGGGCCTATGCCCTCCCAGGCCTACCCATTCTCCCATGTTTATTCTACAATTTAGACGTTTTCTGCAATTCCATTTCACCTACTCTTAATATTTAGGAATATTTAGGAACACAAATAGTGTTTCATATAGCCTTGTGTTTATCTGTCATCGTGTGATAGAGCTGTGAGCGTTAAAGAGAAGTATTTGATTTGGCATCGCAGTAATGGGGAGTTGCTGATTGGCTGATTGGAGGATTTTTGCTTCATAATCTGGTAAAGATAACAGAAGAAGGGAGTGTGTGTGTGAACAGTGACCTACTGTCAAGCATGAAATTTGTTCACCATTACATTCTGTGTACCACTCACTGGCCTTGTTGCTCCACCTGTTGCTCCATTCCCTAAATGCATTGACCCTTATCCTGACCTGATACAGCCAAACCTATTTATTGTCCTTAAAAACACATTTGTTTCATTGTATGACGCTTATTATGCAAAGCATGTTTTTTAGTTTCTAATCATCTGAAATTAGATTGAATCGAATATATAAGGAAAGTAAATGTTACATTTTCTAATTTTACTTACTTACCCACTATGATTGGTGGGTAGTTATTTTCTGTTTAGTGTTTTTGTTGCACCTTGCAGAACTGTTCATTTGTCCGTTTGTTGTTTTTGTTCCAGTATTCATCTTTCTTAAAATCATTATGAATCCGTACCACGCTGCTCTTTGGTCCTCTTCTCCTTCCACCAACGAAAATCGTTACACATGGTAATAAAGAAAATACTTCATAACTGTATTTCATTCAAAAAGCACTTTTCACAATCCCCAAAATGTAATATTTGTATTTAAAATAAATTGTTGTGATTAAATGAAAGCGTACCAAGATGTGTTTCAGTAGTTGAACTCAAGGTGAGCGAGCCACACACCATACTGTAGGCAAAAAGCAGGCACAAATGCATAAAAAAACAAACTAAAAGTCAATCTAACAGAGTTATAAATAGTTCCTCATGAGCATATTAGCATTGGAATGAAACAGTCATGACTCATCCATCCATTGATCTATTAATTCACAGGAGGGCTTTGCTTCCTTCTGCCACTTCTCACACTACATACAAGAGCAGATACTTATCCACTATTGGTCAGTGTAAAAAATAAATTCTCGCAACTGCGGGGGATTCTGTTCCTGGCAGCAGATGTAACATGATCTGTAGGAATTCCCATGCTGGGGCACAGTGGGAAAGTTGATAAACACAATAGGACTTGAAGCACACATCCAGTACCCCAAGCAGTGTACCTTACTCCAATGCCGGTCCACTAATGAATATAAACACCTGTGAGCAATCCCCAAGAGCCAAAACAAATGGGGAGGGTCTGGTCACTGTGCCTGGTGCAGGTACTCAACCATGTTGATCCCATCTTGTTTGAGAAATCATTTGATTTTAGAATATGAGGACTTGTGCAAAGTATGGAGGCACACTGACAATGCCATCACATACACAAATCGATTTTGTATATTTTATAGCCATTTACATCAATTAACACCCAGTTTGATGCCTACATCATTCATTTGGTGCTGGGGCTCATAGGTTCATTTACACAACCCTAACCATGTTCCCATCCAACCATTTAATGCGGCTGAATTACCTGATGCATGAAAAAAGCAACACAATCTCACACTCAATTCATGCAAATATGTACAAAAAGTATTGCAACAGCAATGCATTTTTGGCAATGACGTTCTACACTGCTTTTTTTTGTGTCCCACATTTATTTATATATAACAAAAAAAAGTGTTAACAACCCAATATTGTTAATCTACCAGGTTGTCACAAAATACATACAATATAATAGTTCCTCAAGTGTCACGCCCTGACCTTAGTATTCTTTGTTTTCTTTATTATTTTGGTTAGGTCAGGGTGTGACATGGGTGATATGTGTGTTTTTTGTCTTATTCTAGGGTGTTTGTACTATCTAGGGTTTTTTGTAGATTTATGAGGTTGTTTTCATCTAGGTGTTTATGTTGGTCTATGGTTGCCTAGATTGGTTCTCAATTAGAGGCAGGTGTTTATCGTTGTCTCTGATTGGGAACCATATTGAGGCAGCTATCTTCTTTGGGTATTTCGTGGGTTATTGTCTATGTTATGTTGCATGTTATCACAGTGTTTATATAGCGGTCGTTTTGTTGTTTAAGTGTTCTTCGTGTTCTTCATTCAATGAAGAAGAATGTATTCTAACCACGCTGCGCTTTGGTCCCCTCCATACGACGATCGTGACATTAATAAATGTGGAGCAATAGAAGACCTGCAAAAATGGCTGTTAGAGCTCACTTTGCCATGCATGAGCCCTAGTTAGAGTCCCTGTTGCAGCTTTCACTTTCTTCTGCTACATTGCTGGCAGCGTTGAGATCACGTCTAGCTCACATCTAGTTATGTGATCTAGTGTTGGGAAGCATTCTGTTTTTCAACATTGTGTTGGGTGTAATTACATTGATATATCTAATGAACAATGGATAAGCAACAATGGATTTGACAGATAGAAATAGTCACTACAGGTGTGATCAAGCCTTGCTGTACATCAAAGTTGCCTGAAGCTGAATGGAAAGTACTATGCCCTGACCAGTTATTCAGGAGAAAATCCTCTGTGACTAGACATTTACCTTTTTTTTAGGGTGAAAACCAGTAATATAAATCACTGCTGATCCATCCTGTTCTGATCTAATAAGATGAATGTAGGATTTCCTGCGGCCTAGAATTGAGGCCTTTCCCAGTCATAAAGGACGAAGCTAGGCCCCTCTTGGTTATCATTGGCGAAGATAGGGTTAGGGGCTATACAATGCATTCGGAAAGTATTCCGACCCCTTTACTTTTTCCACATTTTGTTACATTACAGCCTTATTCTAAAATGGGATAAATTGTTTTTTTCACTCATCAATCTCAGCTATCATAGCACAGGTAAATGCATCTTAAAAAATGCTATTCTGTTATTTTGAAATAAATTGTCTTCGTAGCATGTTTTTTTATGACCTTTCTAAACAAAATATGAATGGATTTCTTTGTGATTGTGTATATTAAGTGTATATATTAGACTGGCAGCTATTGGTAGGCTACTCATCGAGTCCCAGCTATTCTACTCTTAGTATGCATATGGTGCAGGAAACATCACATGCGTATATTCCCCAGCCCTTTACAATATGAATATGATGGAAAATAACAGAATACAATAGAAAGGATATTTTCCCAAAATCGGTATTTGCTGATTGTCATCAGTAGTCATGGAGCTGTGGTTATTCTAGGAAAACATTGTATTTTGAAAGAGAGACCATCTGTAAAATATTTTGTGTTTTTTGGCAAAACTAGGCTCATTAAAAACTGTGGAATATGCTTTTCCGGAGAGGGTATAGCAATCAAAATGTCTGGCCTGCATTTGGAAAAGTAAACAAGCACCAGCAAGCTTCTCAAAGATGCCCTCTGGTGGTGGAACTATCATTAATGGCAACAGTGGCTGACAGTAAAGACTATGCCATACAATTCCCCAGCTTCCCACAAGCTGTGTTATTAAAACCATGGTGTTACTGAAGTTTATATATCTAATATCCTGAATGTATGTTGCAACTTTTAAAGGAAAACCCACTTTATGTAAATAAGGTATTTCTGTTTGTTTTTTTTCAATACATTTGCTTTGTCATTATTGGGTATTTGGGTGTAGATTGATGAGGATTTATTTTTTCTTTAATCCATTTTAGAATAAGGCTGTACCGTAACATAATGTGGAAAAAGTCAAGTGGAATACTTTCTGAATGCACTGTATGTCACTCTCTTATACCTCTTTGTCCAACATGTTATACCCCAGAGGTTGTAAATAAACCCTTTTTAAGGTGATATAACTTCTATCATTATTATCGGGCTGTGAAAGCCATAGCGGAATGGCTTCAGACAGAACATTTCTCACTGCAAATTGCTGCTGACATTGAATTTATTTCGGGCAACAGACATACTCAACAAAATGCACAATGTGGACCCAGAGGATATCACTTGAAAGTATGAATTAAAACGCTTATTTCCAAAGTGGTCCTCAATGGTAAAAACAATAACATGATAAGACTAGATAAAATTACAAACAACCATAAATACATTCATTTATATTGACATCTTAAAAAGTGGCACTATTCACTGCACTTCTCCTTAACCTTAAAAATCAACCATATTCATTTCACATTAAAACAACCTATTAATTGCACATCATACTGATCCTTCAAATAAATACACCTGACCAGCAGTGGGGGCACAAGGGGCAGTGGGGTGATTTCCCTAACCTAGACAACCTTGTCCTGCTTTTTAAAGCTATTTAAAATTTTTATTTGCTTGATCTCCAAGGGAAAGCTATTCCATAGACAAATGCCTATATAGAAAAACGTGCTCCTCGCAGTACTGTTTACTCTTGGGATTTTACAAGACATAACACTAGCTCTGGTATTGTGACGGTTGGTTATGGACCATATCATACCTGTATAGTTTCCCTCCTCACTTTCCTGCTTAATGTGGTCAAAAAGCTGGATAAGTATCGGGAATAAAGGTAAGACCCAAGTGTAGAAGTAACAATGTTTATTGTACCAACGGGGCAGTCAAGCGTCAAAGCAGGCAGGCTCAGATCAGGCAGAGTTCGGTAATCCAGAGATGGAGCAAAGGTACAGGACCGCAGGGAGACTCCGGGTCAGTGACAGGAAGGGTGGTCAGGCGGGTACAGGGTCAGGTCAGGTCAGGATAGGCAAGGCAAGACACTTTGTGAAATGTCAGAATAATAGTAGAGAGAACTATTTATTTCAGCTTTTATTTCTTTCATCACATTCCCAGTGGGTCAGAAGTTTACATACACTCAATTAAATGGTTTAACTTGAGTCAAATGTTTTGCGTAGCCTTCAACAAGCTTCCCACAATAAATTGGGTGCATTTTGGCCCATTCCTCCTGACACAGCTGGTGTAACTGAGTCAGGTTTCTAGGCCTCCTTCCTCACACACGCTTTTTCAGTTCTGCCCACACATTTTCTATAGGATTGAGGTCAGGGCTTTGAGATGGCCACTCCAATATCTTGACTTTGTTGTCCTTAAGCCATTTTGACACAACTTTGGAAGTATGCTTGGGGTCATTGTCCATTTGGAAGACCCATTTGAGACCAAGCTTTAACTTTAACTGATGCCTTGAGATGTTGGTTCAATATATCCACATCATTTTCCGTCCTCATGATGCCATCTATTTTATGAAGTGCACCAGTCCCTCCTGCAGCAAAGCACCCCCACAACATGATGCTGCTACCCCCATGCTTCACGGTTGGGATGGTGTTCTTCAGCTTGCAAGCCTCCCCCTTTTTCCTCCAAACATAACAATGGGCATTATGGCCAAACAGTTCTATTTTTGTTTCATCAAAGAGGACATTTCTCCAAAAGGTACGATCTTTGTCCTCATGTGCAGTTGCAAACTGTAGTCTGGCTTTTTTATGGCGGTTTTGGAGCAGTGGCGTCTTCCTTGCTGAGCGGCCTTTCAGGTTATGTCGATATAGGACTCGTTTTACTGTGGATATTGATATTTTCGTACCTCCCATCTTCACAAGGTCATTCTCTGTTGTTCTGGGATTGATTTGCACTTTTCGCACCAAAGTACATTCATCTCTAGGAGAGAGAACGCGTCCCCTTCCTGAGCGGAATGAAGGCTGCGTGGTCCCATTATGTTTATACTTACGCATTATTGTTTGCACAGATGAACGTGGTACCTTCAGGCGTTTGGAAATGTCTTCCAAGGATGAACCAGACTTGTGGAGGTCTACAATTTTTTTTCTGAGGTCTTGGCTGATTTCTTTTAATTTTCCCATGATGTCAAGCAAAGAGGCATTGAGTTTGAAGGTAGGCCTTGAAATACATCCACAGGTACACCTCCAATTGACTCAAATTATGTCAATTAGCCTATCAGAAGCTTCTAAAGCCATGACATCATTTTCTGGAATTTTACAAGCTGTTTAAAGCCACATGTAAACTTCTGACCTACTGTTATTGTGATACAGTGAATGATAAGTTAAATAATCTGTCTGTAAACAATTGTTGGAAAAATTACTTGTGTCATGCACAGAGTAGATGTCCTAACCGACTTGCCAAAACTATAGTTTGTTAACAAGAAATTTGTGGAGTGGTTGAAAAACGAGTTTTAATGACTCCAACCTGAGTGTGTGTAAACTTCCGATTTCAATTGTAAGTGGGGAAGATGGGCGACACCTGGAGGGGGTGGAGACAAGCACAAAGACAGGTGAAACAGATCAGGCAAGTATCAGTGGAGTGAGCTGTTCTGAAGCCAGATTGTAGTTCATAAAGAAGTTTGTGCTCAAGAAGGTAAACAAATCTCTCAACAACTTTGGATAAGGTGCTGAGGATTGACACAGGTCTGTAGATTCCTACATTTGTTTTACTGCTCTTATTGTGAAGTGTAACCCCCCAGGCTGTTTTGAGATCCTTGGGAAATGTACCACTACTTATTTTTTATTTTATTTAACCTTTATTTATACCAGGTTTTTCTCAATGACACAACATCTTGTTTCCAAGGGAGACCTTGTCCAACTAATAGAAAGGTTTACAATATGCGTTATTTTAGCAGTGACACAAGCACTATCTTTTATGAATCTTGCAGGATGGTTATCCAGCCCAGTTGCTTTGTTTGTGCTCATTAAGCATAGTAGATTGGAAATGTTGTCCTCTGTTACCATGCACAGCCCAAACAAATAATTTGTGAGACCTTTGCTATGGTAAAAGTTGTTTATGAAAGACTGGCCATAGTGTCCAGAGCAGATGGGGGTAACTTAACCAGAGATGAGGCTATAGTTGTAAAAAAAAATTGTTTAAATTTGCAAACTTTGCTTGGTCAAAAACATAAAACGTCATCACTATCCAGGCCAATTCTACCTTATGGGGAGTTTTTGAGCCAATGTCCATTCAAATTTTCCACAGTTTGAGGCTGATGTAAGTTGTCATTAACGGCATCTATATAATGTTGTGATTTGGCCTTATCCATTTTGTATCTTGCCTGGTTTCTACAGTTAATATAACTGTCATAATCTTGTTGTAGATTTGTCCTTCTGAATCTGGCCAGGTAGCGATCCCTTTTCCTTATGAGGACTAAGATCTGGGAAATGATCAATTTCCCTGACCGCTGTTAGATTTGAATTTGACTCTGACAGTTGGCGCTTAAAGCCAGCTTCAGTGATTTTTGCAGTTCGTTCCAGTCATTGGCAGCAGAGAACTGGAAGGAAAGGTGGCCGAAAGAGGAATTGGCTTTGGGGGTGACCAGTGAAATATACCTGCTGGAGCGCGGGTGGGTGCTGCTATGGTGACCAGTGAGCTGAGATAAGGCGGGGCTTTACCTAGCAACGACTTATAGATGACCTTGAGCCAGTAGATTTGGCGACGGATATGAAGCGAGGGCCAGCCATCGAGCGCATACAGGTCGCAGTGGTGGGTAGTAAATGGGGCTTTGGTGACACAACGGATGGCACTGTGATAGACTGCATCCAATTTTCTGAGTAGAGTGTTGGGGGCTATTTTGTAAATGACATTGCCGAAGTCAAGGATCGGTAGGATAGTCAGTTTTACGAGGGTATGGTTAGCAGTATGAGAGAAGGATGCTTTGTTGCAAAATAGGAAGCCGATTCTAGATTTAATTTTGGATTGGAGATGCTTAATGTGAGTCTGGAAGGAGAGTTTACAGTCTAACCAGACACCTATGCCTTGTTAATTTGTGGAATTTCTTTCCTTCTTAATGCTTTTAAGCCAATCAGTTGTGTTGTGACAAGGTAGGGGTGGGTACACAGAAGATGGCCCTACTTGGTAAAAGACCAAGTCCATATTATGGCAAGAACAGCTCAAATAAGCAAAGAGAAATGACAGTCCATCATTACTTTAAGACATGTAGGTCAGTCAATTCTGACATTTTCAGGAACTTCGAAAGGAGTGATCTATCAGCCAGAGTGTTACCAGCTACAATCTCTGTATACTGCTATTGTGCCCTTGAGCGATGCACTTTACCCCTAAGTGCCCATGAGCTTCGCCCAGCCTGTAATGTGTGTCAAGTTGGTCACTGACACTTTCAGTTCAAATGACCAATAAAGCAAGTATGGTAAAATTAAGGCCAGGCTGACTATGGTATCTGTGCATGTAATGTATCTAGTCCCAAATTGTCTACATGGTTCTAAGAAGTTCTGGTGAAGTTGAGTCTTTCACGTTTCCATTAAGGTTGTACTATTGGTTATCGATAACCATGTGGAAGAAGTAGATGCTATTTTACATAGGGTCAATGAAAATGTGACTGACTACCTCAATTCGGTCTTACAGTATGTAGAAACATTTGAAATTGTGTTTTACATTAGATAGAAGTAGAGACTCGGAGCTACAAAATGGTATACTTCAGTTGAGGAACCATGGGAAAGTAATTTTGCTTTTGAAAGTTAAACATGTAACCCCACTTGAGAAAATGGCCCCACCCATTTCTTTAAGGATTCACGTGAGGACTTGTGCTAAACAGAGTAAGTAGGGTAGTAAACAACAAAAGATTTCATGACTAAAAGTGGTAAAAGTAACAGCCTACAATAAGGAAACTCAATCAAATCAAAGTTTGTCACATGCACAGGATATAGGTGTAAACTGTACAGTGAAATGGTTACTTGCATATTTGCGTAGTAGCAATATCAAAAATAAAGTCTCAATCAAAAGTTTGGACACCTATTCATTCAAGGGTTTTTCTTTATTTATAATATTTTCTACATTGTAGAATAATAGTGAAAACATCAAACTATGGAATCATGTAGTAACCAAAAAAGTGTTATATATTTTATTTTTTAGATCCTTCAACGTAGCCAGCCTTTGCCTTGATGACAACATTGCACACACTTGGCATTCTCTCAACCAGCTTTATGAGGTAGTCACCTGGAATGCATTTCAATTAACCAGTGTGCTTTGTTACTATGAAATAACACATGTAGCTAACTTTACCACAGCCAAAGATATTAGCACTGAAAATGGCTAACTACAGTAGCTTATGGTCGTTAGCTAGCCAGCGGTTGTTAGCTAGCTAACGCTCAAGCTAACATTTGCAAGCTACCCAATTATGATAGGACAAACTATTTAACTTGAACGACCATCACATTCATAATTCGTAGTGTTTGTAATTCGTAGTGATTGTTCAGTCAGCCAAAACACCCTTGGTCAGAATAACGTTAGCCGTTTTCCACTCGTCAGTCACTCAGTCACACTAGAACTAGAGTACTTGCAAATATTCTGGTGAAACTCACGTGCTGGTGGCGGGTAAATTAACCCACTGGCTGGGTCAAATATCCATAACCCAGCACCAACAACCAAACCTTGTTGTATTTACAGAAAACCCAACAATTGACCCAATGCCTGCAACCCAGCAATTGGGTCATCCAAACAACTCTTACATCTCAAAGCCATGCATGCAAGAAGCCTTACCCTGTCATGTGTACACATACTGTATTTCTCTGTCCTCAGTTTGATTGAAGGCCTATATCTGTATTTTTGCCTTGTAACTGATTGCTTCTAGAAAGTGAGAAGGAACAACACATGATCAAGATGAGCTACCTACTAGTTTAAAGTGATATATCTCATTCTTACAAAGAATGAATATATGGGCTACATTTATGAGAATACACGCATTGAGGTGCTTCAACACCTGCATTGCTTGCTGTTTTAGGTTGGGTTTCTGTACAGCTGATGTACGAAGGACTATATAAATTAATTTGATTTGACTTACCTTATAAATCTTGAAGACGATGCACTCATTTATCACTCAAAATAAGTGTTGCGTGAGTGCACCACAAACATATTTCCAGGGTGTTGATGCATCCTCTTCCAACACATCGGGAAGGGAAAGGTATCCATCTGTCAGAATTAAGGTTTGCTTTGATGTCAAATCATATCATATTGTTCTACCACCTCCCTAGCCTCTCTCTGCACCTGGCCTCCACCAAATGCTGCCCTATGCCCCCCCCCCCCCCCCCCCCACCACACACACACACACACAATACTTAACCTTCACTTTTGTAGTGTCTTAACACTTAGTATTTATTTATATAATAAGAAAGACTGAATACAAGTAATTGAACTGGAGCTTCACATGTACTCAAACGAGTTAGTACCAGAATAACATAGAACAACACTGCGCATGACCAAGGATGCTCCATCCTTAAAGGGGACATCAGTAATCAACAGAACATAACATTCCTTCTCTTATAGAATCAGAGTTACTTTTACCAAACCACAACTGAAACATTTCCCAGAACTTGTTGTAGTTATTTTGCATCTTTTAATTTGAACTTGAACAGTTCATGTTTGTTTGTTTAAGTCTAGTCTGTCTGGTGGACGGTGCCTTCGTTCTGGGTAGCGCCTCGGATTGTCTGGAGGCTCCTGAACATCCTCAGTGTGTGCTTGTTCCATTATAGCTTCTGCTATAGCAGCACCTTCATCAACACGTTCCCTTCTTTCACTCTGGGGTCTCTTTACTGCCCCACCGTCCTCTACAGTTCCTGTGTCACACTCAAGATCTCTCTGTGCCTGTCCTCTCTCGATTGTTGTACTGTTTTCCCTGGAATGCATTTGGTTAATGTGACGCCGCCACATTATGTCTGGGCTCACTTGAACCTGGTAAGTTCTGGGTCCCGTTTGTGTGTGTACGGTCCCTCTTGTCCATTTCCCTCCTCTGTAGTCTCGCACCATCACTTCCTGTCCTGTTTGGAGATGGTGCCACCGGAGAGCATCTTGGTTTGTTTGTTCAGCACTTCATTACGCCTGTTTGGCTTAATGATGTCCAGCTGTGTGTGGAGAGGCCTCCCGAACATCAGTGCGGCTGGGCTTTCATTTGTCGTGGCATGTGGGGTGTTTCGGTAGGAGGCCAGGAACAGTTTTGTTTGCAAAGTCCCTTCGTCTCGTTTTGCTGAGTCCTTGCTTTAGGGTTTGCACAAAGCGTTCTGCCAGCCCATTGGTGGAAGGGTGGTACGGAGCTGAGGTTGAGTGTTTGATTCCATTTACTGACATGAATCTTGTAATCTTGTAAACTCGTCACTTACAAAAGCTTGCGCATTGTCACTTACCAGCTGCAGCGGCAAACCGACGCGTGCAAACGTTGTTCTGAGACACTCTATCGTCTGAGCTGAGGTGGAGGAGTCAGTGCAAAACACCTCTGGCCATTTGGAATGGGCATCAACTATAGAAACATGTGCTTTTCAAAGGGACCAGTGTAGTCCACATGAATTCTCTGCCATGGCTCTGCGGGCCATTCCCATGGGTGGACTGGGACAGGAGCAGGCATGTGATGGGTTTCCAAACATCCGCTACAGTTCTTTACCATGTTTTCTATCTGTTGATCCAGACCTGGCCACCAGAAGTGGCTCCTTGAGAGCAGCTTCATTTTGACTATTCCAACATGACCTTCATGTAGTTGCTGCAATACTAGATGTTGGCGTTTCTGGGGTATCATGACTCTCATTCCCCACATCAAACATCCTTGGTACGTTGTAATTTCGTTTCTCCGCTGGAAATACGGAGTCAGCTCCTTTCTGCCAGTAGCTGGCCATCCTGACATGGTGTAGGTGTACACTTTTTGACAAGGTCACATCTTTCCTTGTCTCCTGTTTGATAGCTGTGCTTGTGACTGGTAGGGCCTCGAGCTGAGCGGTATGGAACATGTCCACCCTCCTTTGTCTTTCTCTTGTACACGGCAGTCTGGATAATCCATCTGCATTTGTGTGGAGGGATGACGGCTTAAAATCAATGTCATACATATGACTGGCAAGGAACAGGGCATCTCGCTGTAACCTGGCTGCTGTCATTGCCGGAATGCCTTTCTTTGGACTGAAAATGGAAAGCAACGGCTGGTGATCTGTAACCAGTGTGAAACAATAATGGGGGGCCAGTTCCAGGCACCACATACAGCTGTAACTGCTGTGTTTGCCCCCCATAACGCACTCTGACCTGCAATGCCCCCATTGGGCTCAATCTCTCTCCTGAGTAGGTCTTCAGCAACACATGTGTTCTTCAGCTTGATAGCCTTAAAGTTCTCATTGTAGACGGTAGTGGAAATCATAGACACTGCAGTTCCTGTGTCCAGCTCCATTTTGAGGGGTTTGCCTTCGATATCTGGTGTCACCCATATTATGCTACTGCTGGGAGAAGTCACTGTTTAACTCCATTGTACCAATTAATTGTTAATCTGAATCACTGCCACTGTTCTCTGCTAGTGCATTCACAGACCCTTTAATTTTCTCAGTTATCCCTTTTGTGACTGAATTTTGCTTTGCATGCTCTTTGAATGTGCCCCCTTCTACTGCATTTGTGACAAATTCCTCTGCTCTGTGACCATCTCTGTCACACCTGTTGCATTTTTCGTCCACACGGGGGCGCTGTCGGCTGCATGAACTTGTGCAGGGAAATTTGTGACAGGTCAGTACTACTTTTACTTTGCAACTCAAATGCATCTTTAGTCGCGATTTCCATAGCCACAGCAATTTCAACCGCCTTTGCAAACGTGAGCTCTGATTCTGTGAGCAAACGTTTTTGAATGTCATGCAGTGTTCTATGTTATTCTGGTACTAACTCGTTTGAGTAAATGTGAAGCTCCAGTTCAATTACTTGTATTCAGAGTCTTTCTTATTATATAAATGAGTACTAAGTGTTAAGACACTACAATGGCGACCAGGATGATTACCTGCAGTGTGCATCACGAATACAGATGGAGCTCGTAGGAAGAGGAAGATTTTAACTTTGTAGCACAACAGCTAGCAAGCAATGAAGACGAGGGGAGAGCTGACGAGAACGAGGCGGCAGATCAAAGACCCGTGGAGCCAGAGGTAAAGAGAACGGCTAGCATCGGGAAAATAGATGTTTGACGACGCGCAAGAAAACTGGGCAACTTACATTGAACGATTGGAACAGTACTTCATTGCAAACGACATTGCTGATAACAAGAGAGTACCAGCGTTGTTGAGTTTAATTGGCCCAAAAACGTACCGTTTGCCAAGAGATCTGACTGCCCCTCTGAAGCCCTCAAATAAAACATTCACAGAGATTGTGGAGATATTGCAAAATCACCTATTCCCCCCAAACCACTCATCGCGGAACGTTTTCGTTTCCACAAGAGAGATCAGAATGAGGGTGAGGGTGTTAGTACATATGTAACTGAGTTGAAGAAACTGTCTGAACATTGCCAGTTTGGAGAGAACCTAAATGACACATTAAGGGATAGATTTGTATCTGTACTTTCCCAGGCATAACCTTCTCAAACCTCAGCAGCACTGATAGGCTTTCATTTCTTTGACCCGCTTTCCTTGACCCACTTGGCCTCAATCACTCTTCCTCCCTTCAAATTTTCTATAATATCATCTATGGACATAGATATTGGGACCCCAGTAATGACTCCAATCTAGCATAAGCACCAATGACATGGCTTTTTATTTTATTTTTTTGCCCCTTTTTCTCCCCAATATGGTGGTATCCAATTGTCCCATCGCTGCAACTCCCATACGGACTCAGGAGATGCGAAGGTCGAGAGCCGTGCATCCTCCTAAACACGACCCAGCCAAGCCGCACTGCTTCTTGACACAATGCTCGCTTAACCCGGAAGCCAGCCGCACCAATGTGTCGGAGGAAACACCGTACACCTGGCTACCGTGTCAGCGTGCATGTGCCCGGGCCCGCCACAGGAGTCACTAGAGCGTGATGGGACAAAGACATCCCCTAAACTGGATGAAGCTGGGCCAATTGTGCGCCGCCCCATGGGTCTCCCGGTCGTGGCCAGTTGCGACAGATCCTGGACTTGAACCAGGATCTCAAGTGGCACAGCACCTTAGACCATTGCGCCACTCGGGAGGCCCACCAGGGACATGGCTTTTAAGCTTGTTCCCATTAAGCTATTCAATTTTCAGAATCGTCTCTTGCTGAGCCTGGCTTTCACAAATATTAACAATCTACCATTTCCAATGAACTGAGCTAATTTGACTTTCCACTGCCGACCATTCTTGTCCTTGACCATCATCCTCCTGCTCCATACTATCAGAACTGACACCCATATTGTTCACATTCCAGCACAGCTGTTGCTTCACTGACTTTTTCTCAATTTCCTCCATTTTGTCCGCAGTACTCGCCGCCATTTCTCCTTAACATTTCCCTGCCAGTTCTTTTGTGTCCCTGACCTGGTATGAAGCTACCCACAATAAGGATTAGCTTCTGGTAAACTGTTTTCCACTAGTGGCAATAAATGTTGCTGCCACAGGTTTGCCACATATTCAAATAGAATCTTGAGAGAATTGTCTGCCACAAAAAAAACTCAGGTGAACTGTTTGCCACTAGTGGAAATAACTATTATTGTTGCCAAAGGTTTGCTGCAGATTCACCACTAGTGGAAATAACTATTATTGTTGCCAAAGGTTTGCTGCAGATTCACCACTAGTGGCAAACATTTGCAACATTTTTGGCACATGTTTTAGTTTGCAGCAAATTTGCCACAAACTTGTGGGAAGTTTGCATCAAATTTATTTTTGTAAGGGTTGGCTAGGGGCGGCAGGGTGGCCTAGTGGTTAGAGCGTTGGACTAGTGACCGGAAGGTTGCAAATCCCCGAGCTGTCATTCTGCCCCTGAACAGGCAGTTAACCCCACTGTTCCTAGGCCGTCATTGAAAATAAGAATTTGTTCTTAACTGACTTGCCTAGTTAAATAAAATAAAATAGATGTATTTAAACAGTCAAATTAATTGTTGTGATTTCACAATAATGTAGCTTTCCAATATTGTTTGAATAGCTCAATGTTAATATTCTTATTTTCTGTATTAAATTACCAGTGTACGTGGCAATATTGTATTAATGTGCAAGACATATTTTCTACAATGGCTTTCTGTTCCATGGTGTTCTGTTGGGCCAGTATTTTGTCCTGCTTTCCTGTGCTCAAAGTTATAGGTGCTATTCTACACAAGATGGCAGCAGCATACAGTACTGCCAAGAGGACCCTGCTACCAGGTTTCCCTAATAGCTCTGCATAAGTCTATGGAAGGTTGCTGGGGTGCTGCATAAGGGGCCTGTGTTCAAACATTTTCTCACATTGAAAGCAAAGGATCACTTGCTGTGTTCCGACAATGCTTAGTTAAACATCTATTTTCATCTACATCCCTCAAACACAATGACTTCAAAGAAATATGCAAACGTCCCATTTGCTGATATGCAAAACTCACCACCTTTCTTTTCACATCCCCTTTAGAGCAACTTCCTCTTGTTTTTATAGGGGCTTGACCAACGTTTTCGATCTTTTCATCTAGGAACCATTTGAACATTTTTAAGGATTGTTCTGAACTTTCACTCTCCTGGATGGGATTTTATCTCCCAGAAAATGTTCGATAACTTTCGAAAGATCCTTCAAGGCTGGAACAAGTAATTTTACTGTCTCTGTCACATGTAGATTTCCAGTTGCTGGTGTCAGTCATTAAAATTCCAAAGCTGATGAAGCAGATTCTCCCAATTCATTACATAGATTGGTCAGCACATTTACCAGCTTGTCCCTAGCTATGACTCATTGCACTGAATGACTGGTCAAATTCAGGGTGACAGCCTGTTCTCCTATTTGTCCCAGTGGCAGGAAACAAAGAGGCAAAGTTGTCCTAATTGGGGAAAGGGAATAATGGCTTTACAGTATTTCGCCAACAGAGCAAACTGAGTACTCTTGCCACATAATTGTGGCTTGAAACTGCATGCACTGTGCTGATGTCATGTCACCATCTTTGTGGGAGTGATGGGTTCCATTTGACACCCCACTTTCATGCTGTGCAACGAACCTTTCGACGGTGTCAACCTCTATTACAAAATGGTACCCTTGATGACAGGGACAAGAGCAGGAGAGAAAGTGAATGTGGGGGTACTTGTTTTGGGTACACTGGTGTCGTGTCTTTGGCTATGCCGGATTAAGTGATATGACATGCTATTCTATAAAATACTTTCTCCGTAATTAATATCACCTGATTGAGCTAATCATGTAAATGTAATTAACTAGAGAGTCGGGGCACCACATAATATTTATAGAGCTGTTATCTTCCGAATAAACTCTTAAACACCTAGTAATATTTTACATCAATAGCAGTCAATATTAATTGTCACCTTAATTCAGTCTCATCTGAAAGTTGTAAATTCTTGGTTATCTGCACGAACCCTGGCTAACAAGTTGACTCAGCAATACAAAATTGGGTGTAATTATTTATTTACTAAATACCTAACTAATTACTCATACACATAGTTAATCATAACTTGATGAATAATTGTCATAAAGGAAAACGTCCCTAGCGGGCGGAACAGATAAGACCGCTTGTTACACAAAAGAAAAGGGGCTGGGTTTGAGTGAAAGAGCGGGAAGAATGAGGAACAAAGGGCGAAGCTGTGCTATCGTAAATACAGTATCTTATGCTTTCTAAATTACCGCCCATTTGGAACAGGAAATTCAATAAATATTTACTCTGAGCTGCGCTTCGGTAGGTTGGTGGTAGATGGAAGGCCGTGTTGCCAAACCGAGTCCTTTGTCCTTTGAAGAATGTCTCTGGTGGTCAATTGGATACGTTGCAGTAACGTCATTGTGTGGTAGACAGTAGACTCTGTAGACTCTGTCTGTTCCTTCCTAACCTGCGTTTGCTGCTGTTGTTGCTAACTCAACGGCTAGGAGGTATCACTTCTGTAGTGAATAAGAGTTCAAAGTTCATGTCATTCGCAACCAAAGCTCACACTGTTCTGTAGTTATTATCTGAACCATTCTGACATCGAACCGTCGTCCTCACATCCTCGGAACCGGAGGTTATATTGTCGTCAAGGCTTTATATAGGAAGGGAGAGGAGGGCTATAAAACTTTTCAAACACGCCCATGTCCCTTCACAGGGGCGGGCCACTGATTGAGCAGAGCCCTAACCTTATGAAAACCCAAATCGCACATTTTAGTAGCTAAAATCACATTTCATCCCATCATGAATAATTTAATGTAAAAACATTTAAATTGAACAATTCCATGTGAATCCGATAAATCTGTAGACTTTCCTCTGTAGAGTTTATCATCTTATCATTGATGAGAATGTCTCAGATGACAACCGAACTGACATCATATTCATTAAGTACCACCACATATGTTCAATTGGTCGGATTACCAGAATATAGTTCATTTCCCCCCACCTTCTGATGTTCCCAGAATCTCTATGTTAACCAAGGGGTTTGCAAATGTAACATCAGTAGGGTAGAGAGGAAAAGGGGTGGAAGAGGTATTTATGACTGTCATAAACCTACCCCCAGGTCAACGTCATGACACTGGTGAGTCTTTTGCCGCCACCAACCTCCGGATCAGGTCTTGATCTTCCTGTTTGAACTCAGTGAACTGGCAGATCCCATTCAACTTTACAGTAGGTCCAGGACAGAGAGAGAGTGTGTCAGAAATGATGGCAGGCAAGGCTACCCAGTAAAAAGTTAAAATCGGCACTACTGTACAATATGCTTGCTAGGCACTGGTTTAAAAGAGTGAATAACAGTAGTTTTGAGGGAAAAAGTCCTTGCGCCAGCCTTCCTCAATATTTGTGCTCTGCCATGCCACCTATACAACTTCATTGACTGTTCTACCCATGACCTTGTGTGTATTTACTAGGCCTACTTTCATGATTTATTATTTGTGCATAGTGTCTCAAAGCACTTATACCATGTGTATTTTCTCTGTACTCTGGATTGGCCAGTTTGGATGTCTGTCTCCTGTGCTAGGCTGGGATTGGAGGTTGGAGGCAGGATGCTGGATTAGGCAGCGGGAGCAGGTGGGCCTCAGGTGTCAGAGCAGGCAGGTGGGGAGGGGATCAGGTTCCTGTCATGTGAAGTTGAGTCATCCTGGAGGCAGGGAGTATTCCCATGAGCCAGCAGCACTATGGAGGTCACATGACTGCCTGGATTAGGTGTCATGTTTGTAGCCGAGCTCATCCTCTCTCAAGGGAAGTCAAGGTGGCCATCGGCCAGTTCACACCCAGCCACAGCCCTCAGCCCTCACCAACAACAACTGCAAGACAAAAGTGTGTTTCAAACTCACATTGGTCTCGCACTCTCTCACCTGTACTTACATGAGAGAAACAATGCGACACTGCCAGGACAGGTGAGAGGGAGGGACAGACATAATATATTATCAAATGAGCCTGGAACAAGTGAGCAATGTCATTATTATGAAAGTGCAGACCTTGTTCTTCCTTGTGAACATCAGTTGGCTGCCCTGGCTTGTTCTGCTATCCCGGTGAAAGTGACATGCTCGTTCATTCCAAATAAAGCTTTTTAGAAGTTTTGTCTCGTCATGAAAAAGCTGTTTGTTTGGCTAGCACACAACTTGGTAAAAACGTAATGGGCTCTCTCTATAACTGTAGCCTCTGTGTGGTGGAAGTCCTTTCAGTGGTAGATGACGCCATGCAGATATTGGATTGCAAACGCCCATAGTGCTCCCCACTCTACTGGTTCCATTCTAGCATTGTGGCCTGTAGTGGGTGTAATGACCCAATACACAAAATATTTATCACAGAACAAAATATAGCTGCAGTAATAAATCAAATGTTATTTTGGGGAATTTGTTTACAGGACAAAATGACTAAACTAGACATTGCTTAGCTTATTATGTACGCAGGTGTAGTAGTAGTTCACCAACTAACATGTAAACAAGCAATAAGGAAGCCATTTTCTTTCTCTGACTACTAGGCCATACTGTTGTGGATGTGGTCTGTTTATTGTATATGCTTATCCTGAACTGTTGCTATGTTCACAATGTGTTGTGTTTATCATTGTTGGTCCGTCAGTCAGTCAATGGTCGGCTAACTAAGGTGACCCTTGCGAATCCATTAGGCCTATTATCATGACAGAGGAGGACCCCGTGTCTTGCATGCAAGGGCTATCTATATCTTCACTGGTTACAGCACAACCAAAGCAGAAACCCATTCAATAACAACCAGTCTGGTAGGTGGAAGAATGGGATTCCTGTTTCTGCTAAATGGCTCATTCATCACCTGTCAGTTCTGTCTTTCATTATATACTGTAATAGTTTGCTTTGTATTAAACTATCTGTACTGTTTTGTATGAATGTATTTTCCAAACCTGGATGTTTTTGATCATGTTGCATGGCTTTTGACACAAGGTGTTCGCAATGGCGAATATTCAAGAATTCTCTTTTGATATATTAAACAATACTGATCCCACCAAACCTCCACCCATTCTTTCTTTTAACAGTATTGTTTATGTTCACTTTCAAAGAGTATTGATTAAATCATATGGACCCAATTTTTTGCATTAATTTGCTCTTGGAGCAGTAGTCTGCACGTAGGTCTTTCCTGCACCTCGCAAAATATATGTTTTTTTGATTTTGGCATTGATGACCGGACAGCACCCTACTGTCAGGAACAAAGGTTGGCGTCAATAAAGCCAATGACCTCGGCACATTTACCCTTTCTGTGGAAAAGTAGTGTACTTCAGTCCCATTTTTTTTATTAGTAGTAAGACCAAACCTATTGATATTTTTGTCCTATAGTTATTGTTCCTCTGGTGGCTTTGACCTGTAAACCAGATCTACTAAATGTCCCATCCCTCCACTTGCAAAGCTCCAATCCAGTATTATTGCTGTGCGTGTCTTTTAAAGTGTCTTGTACCCATTTATGGAATTGGCCTGTTTTCCTTTTTAATACAAGCAATGACCATTGTTACATTTTAAATTTGAGTCATTTAGCAGACACTCTTATCCAGAGCACCTTACAGTTAGTGCATTCATCTTAAGGTGGCTAGGTGGGACAACCACATCACAGGCATACAGTAAGTAGTAAGTAAACTTTTCCTCAAAGTAGCTATCAGCAAAGTCAGAGGAGGGGGGGTGCAAGTGTTAAATCATTTTATTTTTTTAGGGGGGAGGGGTTGAGGTGAGGGGGATTATTTCAGATATTCTTTGAAGAGGTAGGGTTTTAGGTGCTTTCGGAAGATGGGCAAGGACGGTGCTGTCCTAGCTTCAGGTTCCACCATTGGGGTGCCAGGACAGAGAAGAGCTTGGACTGGGCTGAGCAGGAGCTGGCCTCCCGTAGGGGTGGGAGAGCCAAGAGACCTGAGGTGGCAGAAATGATGTGCTTGGGTTGGAGTGTAGGGTTTGAGCATAGTGGTAGAGAGAGACAGTTCCTCTTGCTGCTCTGTAGGCAAGCACCATGGTCTTGTAGTGGATGCGAGCTTTGACTGGAAGCCAATGGAATGTGCGGAGGATCTGGGTAGCATGGGAGAACTTGGGAAGGTTGAAAGCCAGTATGGCGTTCTGGATAAGTTGCAGGGGTTTGATGGCACAAGCGGGGAACCCAGCCAGCGTGTTGCAGTAGTCCAGACGGGAGATGACAACTGCCTGGATTAGGACCTGTGTGAGGTAGGGTCGTACTCTACGGATGTTGTAGAGCATGAACCTGCAGGAGCGAGTCACTGCTTTGATGTTTGCAGAGAACGTGACCCTGGTGTTGTCCAGGGTCACGACAAGGTTCTTTGCACTCTGGGAAGGCGACACTGTAGAGTTGTCAACCGGGATGGAGAGGTCTTTGAGCAGGCAGGTCTTCTCTGGGAGGAAGAGCAGCTCCGTCTTGTTGAGCTTGAGGTGGTGGAACGACATCCAAGCTGAGATACCAGTCGCCTCCTGGGTGTCAGGAGGGAAGGAGAAAAGTAGAGTGTCATCCACATAGCAATGATGGGAGAGGCCATGTGAGGATATGACAAAGCTGAGTGACTTGGTGTAGAGAGGGAAGAGGAGAGGACCTAGAACCAAGCCCTGGGGGAGACCAATAGTGAGAGTATTCTTTCCACGTCACATGGTAGGAGCAGTCTGCCAGGTAGGATGCAATTAAAGAGTGTGCAGAGCCTGAGACGCCCAGCCCTGAGAGCGTGGAGAGGAGGATCTGATGTTTCACGGTGTCGAAGGCGGCGGCTAGATCTAGGAGGATAAAAAGAGGAGAGCGAGTCAGCTTCGACAGTGCGGAGAGCCTCTGACAGAGAAGAGCATTCTCGGTTGAGTGACCCGTCTTGAAGCCTGCCTGGTTAGAGTCAAGAAGATCATTCTGAGAGGGATAACGAGAGAATTGATCAGAGACCGTGTACAATAGTGAAAATTCACTTTGTCTGAGAAATACAGAGAATTAATGTAGAGGGTCTATGACCCTAATAAGATGTACTATCTATTATTGTTTGAAGGCTATAGGCCCATTATTGTGTCTAGTTGGTATAGCCAAGGTTGAGAGCCCTGCGTCACCGCCCGGAATACTATAAGATGCACGTGCCTAGGTTAAATGTTATGCAATTATTAAGAGGCTAAGGAACAAAGAGCTAATATCTTGCAATGTCCTTCTCAATGTCCAAGCATTAAATGATTTAGGTAACCTAAGCTCAGAGAAGCACAGTTAGAGACCGTGCATACATGCTATGTATATTGCTAATAACATTTACTGCTAGACACTTCACCAAATAATAAGAAGTAATAGTCCTCAGAAATGTGAGGACTACGGTTCGTATCCATTTAAAGATAATCTGATTTATTACAGTTATGCCATAAGAACACATTTAACAAATGGTACATAGCAGAAATCTTTGATAAAAAGAATACAAAATGTCCTAAGTCTTAGCAGCATAGAAAATTCACCACTATGACATACAAATGTACATCAGGAGATCGGTTTTCCTAAGACTCCATAATCAATGTTTAAACCCAGTTTTTATTATTATTCCAAGAGCGCCAAATCCCAGCATCTCCAGTCTAATTAACATCACTTTGCATGGCCCAAAACATTAAAACAAAGACATGAAAACAACACACAAATTCTTGGATCTAGTCATCACAACTCCAATCTAAATTATACAGGCACATCCCTGTGTCGCTCCTCTTTGAACTAGTCGCCATCCGACAAACAGAATAACAGTTACTCTGTAACAATAAATCCATAGCACTTACCATACAATGACACATGTCAAAATTCATAGCTCTTTGTTTCAAGAGTTCATAATCCAAACATGACAATCTAATTGTTTTAATTAATTTTAGTCGGTTCAAGTTGCATCAGTCTTCACCCCTCCTGGCTTCAGTGACCCTAGAACTTCTGTGGTAATGTCTTCATTGAAATTGCCACAGATAAGGTGTTTGACCCCTGTGAAAGCCCACAGATGGTGTCATTCTACCAATACTCAGCGTCAGCAATTCACTGGCCATCATCGTTCCCATTTGTTCACTCTCTTTATATTTCCACTACAACCGCATGCTCAAGTGTTTTGGAAAGAACCTAAAGAAGGGATACAGGTCTATAGTTTTTGACATCAGATGAGTCGAGTGTTGGTTTCTTGAGGAGGGGAGCAACTCGGGCCATTTTGAAGTCAGAGGGGACGCAACCAGTGGTCAGGGATGAGTTGATGAAACAGGAGGGAGAAGGATTTAGCAGAAGGGAGAGATGATAGGATAGACGATGGCGTGGTGGGAGATTGCGACGGCTCATGACCATCTGGGTAGGGGCTGAGTGGCTAGGCTTGGTGGAAAGGGAGACAAAGGGAAACAAAATAGGGATCAGGGGGTTGCAGTGAGAATACTAGGTGAACAGCCTCTAGTATTGCTTGCCTTGTGAGCGTATTGCTTGCATTGTGAGTTGGAGGGGATTGGGTAAGGGTGAGGTCAAAAGAGTGGAAAGATAATCGAAGGCAGACGTCTATAGAGGTTGAAGTCGCCAAGTACAAAGAGTGATGTGCCATTGTAAGGAAATTTGCTTTTCAAGGTGTCAAGCTCATTGAGGAACTCTCTAAGGGCACCTATTGGGTGATCGAAGACAATGTTAAGCTTTAGTGGACAAGTGACAGCATTGAATTCAAATGAGGAGATGGACAGGTGAGAGAAGGAGAAAATGAGTAGCCCTGTGCCACCACTGCGGCGACCAGATGCACTTGGATTATGAGAGAAAACGTAGTCCGATGAAGAGAGCAGCTGGAATAGCAGTGTTCTCTGGGGTGATCCATGTCTCCGTCAGGGCCAAACATTCAAGGGACTGAGGGGCAGCATAGGCTGAGATGAACTCCACGTTCTTGACCACAGATTGGCAGTTCCAAACGCTGCCAGAGACCCATAATTCCACATGGATTGTGGAATTTTAATTACACTAAATTAGAAGGGTTGCAGCCAAGGTGTGTAGTGTCTGTAAAGCCTACAGGGAGAAGAGCAAACAGGTATAGAACAACACACACATAGTTGCCAAAGCTACAAAAGTGTCATTAATTTTCAGGCATTTTCAAGACTGAGAATTTAGTCACCTCGGGCTCCATATTCACAGTTATGTCCATAATGTTCATTATTTGTTTTAAAGGTGGACATTACCTTGCCATTGGCAGTAACATGATGGCGTAGCCTACGCAAACAGATTAAGAGTCTATATGAAACATGTAATGTTCATGTGAGGGACAATTGCTCCTCCTGATAAACAGGTGTAACGAAATTCCTCTTCTTCAGAGGAGGAGTAGCAAGGATCAGACCAATGTGCAGCGTGGTAAGTGTCCATAATGATATATTTAATAAATCAACAGAACACTGAACAAAAGTACAAACAACCGAAACAGTCCCGTATGGTGAAAACACTAACACAGGATACAACCATCCACAAAACACAATAGAAAACAGGCTACCTAAATATGGCTCCCAATCAGAGACAACGACTGACACCTGCATCTGATTGAGGACCATACTAGGCCAAACACATAGAAATATAACAGAACAAAACATAGAAAAACAACACAGAATGCCCACCCCAACTCACGCCCTGACCAACTAAAATAAAGACATAAAGGAACTAAGGTCAGAACGTGACAACAGGTTCACTTCCCAAACTATTTACAATGCCAATCTTGTATTAGTGGTGTGGCTAATTTGGCCTAGAGGTAGATTTATGTGTTCAGAAAATATTTTGATAACATGCCATCACAGATCTGGCATGAGAGGGCTGTGGCACCCATCTTAAAAATGAAAGGTTGAATAAAAAATAAACACATCCAGGAAAGAGCAGCTTAGCATTACCACGATGCAGGAGTAAACAGCATACGACTGACAGGAACAACTCCTATGGAAATTTAGCCGTGTTTTCAACATTATAATTTCTTGCAGTTCTACACTTTTTGTCCAAGGGGTGGAGAGGAAATTATACAGTTTTAAAGCATAAGTACTGCCAATGTCCTGCCATTCTCAGATCACTGCACCTGTACATAGCCCATCTGTAAACAGCCCATCTATCTACCTACCTCATCCCCATACAGTATTTATTTATTTATCTTGCTCCTTTGCACCCCAGTATCTCTACTTGCACATTCATCTTCTGCACTTCTACCATTCCAGTGTTTCAATTGCTATATTGTAATTACTTCGCCACCATGGTCCATTTATTGCCTTAACTCCCTTATCTTACCTCATTTGCACTCACTGTACATAGACATTTTGTTTTCTTTTGTTCCGCTGTATTATTGACTATGTTTAATTTATTCCATGTGTAAACTCTGTGTTGTATGTGTCGAATTGCTATGTTTTATCTTGGCCAGGTCGCAGTTGCAAATGAGAACTTGTTCTCAACTAGCCTACCTGGTTAAATAAAGGTAAAATAAAAAACATGTTGCCATGGGTTATGCAATATTCATATGATGTCTGAGTGACCGTGACAAACCAAATCAATTAGGGCCCACTGGAGGTCAGGGCCCCTGGGCACATGCCTTGCGTACTCAGTCAGTAATTCTGCCACTACAAGGTTTAGATTGCTAGGTGAGTCTAGCCAGCTATCTATAAAATGTTCGCTGACATGGCCTAATTAAGTGACTGTCAGTGACTGACGCAAGAGAATAACTGCTGCTTTTTCATTTTGTTTTTGTTTGGGGGTCCCCTAGCGTATGGTTGTTGCTTATGTCTAGAAACGGCACTGCTCAAGTCATTGCTGCCAGTACGACTGTTCCTGTCAGTCGTGTGCTGTTTACTCCTGCATCAACGTTCATGCCAAGCTGCTCGTTCAAGGACTTGTTTATTTATTTTCGTCAGTCAACCTGTATTATGCTGGCCCAAAACAATGTAGGGAATGTTCTGATCAGTGGTATAGTGGTTGGTAAACACACAAACACCCTAGTGACATCTTATCAGAACAATCTGACATTTAGAAAAAATCCAGAATAATTATTGTGGGAGTTTGTATATTAATTAAAAGCTCCATCACCTATTTTGGAAGATATCTGCCATGGAGCCAGATCTGCGATTGGGACGGTATCTAAATATTTTTATACAATATGTGCCAAATTTGGTGCTTTTATCTCAAACTGAACAAGTATTATGCTTAGTCACCCCAAGATATGGTCTGATTCATATGTCCTCACTGCTTGAACATTTAATTAATCTAATCCCCAAGTAACTCAACAATGGCCATGTTCCTAAATCAACGCTATGCTACTATTCACTTCCACCAGAGCACATGCCACTCAGTTACTTTCAGACCAGCCCTACATCTAAACAGCTTGTCTGTCTTTATCATTGAACTTCAAATCAAATGTTCACCTTACAGTGAAATGCTTGCTTACGAGCCCTTAACCAACAATGCTTTAAGAAGTTAAGAAAAATAAGTGTTAGGTAAAAAATTGATAGGTAAAAAATAGAAAATAAAAGTAACAAATAATTAAACAGCAGCAGTAAAATAACAATAGCGAGGCTATGTACAGGGGGTACCGGTACAGAGTCAATGTGCGGGGGCACTGGTTAGTCGAGGTAATTGAGGTAATATGTACATGTAGGTAGAGTTGAAGTGACTATGCATAGATAATAAACGGAGAGTAGCAGCATCGTAAAAGAGGGGTCTGGGTAGCCCTTTGATTAGCTGTTCAGGAGTCTTATGGCTTGGGGGTAGAAGCTGTTAAGAAGCCTCTTGGACCTAGACTTGGCGCTCCGGTAACGCTTGCCGTGCGGTAGCAGAGAGAACAGTCCATGACTAGGGTGGCTGGAGTCTTTGACAATTCTAGGGCCTTCCTCTGACACCACCCGGTATAGTGGTCCTGGATGGCAGGAAGCTTGGCCCCAGTGATGTACTGCGCTGTACGCACTACCATCTGTAGTGCCATGCGGTCGGAGGCCAAGCGGTTGCCATGCCAGGCAGTGGTGCAACCTGTCAGGATGCTCTCGATGGTGCAGCTGTAGAACTTCATAACAATTTCATGAAAGACATTTGATGAAGGTAGGCTTTATCAAGCCTTTATTTCACCTCATGGATATGCCTCCTTTAATTTATAATACCTTCTGCACACATTGAAGGCTTTACCTTTTTAAAGTAGCCTAACAATACATAATATTACAGCAATAAGTTAGTTACTAATGGATAATTGAATTGCTAATCTATTAACAAGTACTCTTGCCTTAGATACTATAATTACTTTTTCAAAGTAGCACATGCAACCTACATATGGACTGAAGTGGGAAAATAGCTCTGTCCATCAGAACTTTCTTCTACAGTAGTACGCAATGATCTACGTCATCTGCCGAGCTATCCACAACCAATTAGAATCATATTTTACAAACAGGCTCTCTCCCACTCCTCGGAATCGTTCGCTCCCGAAGCTGCCGACAGTCAATAACATTGAAAGCTGATTGAATAATATTAACCGGTTTATGTCCAGTAAGAACGTATCAATGGGAGCCTATAACGAACGGTAGGTATACTCGCGTATCATAAAATAGATAAGTAAAGACCGCATAATGAAATTGTAATAATGAATTGTGGATTTTCAATGTTTTTTAAAACTTTAATATCAGTATTTACAAAGGCTAACGACGGTGTAGTAAGCACTGGATTTTAGTTTCCCCACTGGAGATAAAAGGATACTAGAAGACGTCTGCATAATTGTGTCCTGTCTTCTGCGAGGTATCCCGACAACCATCTATACTTCGTTGATCAATCACCATGGAAGGCGAAGGAAAGGTAATGACAAAGAGCTACCCAGAAACTGGTCAAATTAGCCGAGTAGCCAAAGTATGCTGATGGGCAAAGAGAGTCTTGTTAGCATGTACAGTTTGGTTTGTCTACATGACTTATGGATAGTCTACTAATGTTAACTTTTTTTGCAGAGTATATGGAATAGCCTGGGCAGCACTTGGGCGCATGCCATGAAACGACCCGACACAAAGGATGTTTGTAATATAAACATTTGACAATAACTAATGTGGTTGGGTTAGGGTTCAACGGGATGGTTAAATTTGTTTGTGGGACCAAAGTCTCAAACTTGCATATCAGTCTAGACTGTATCCTTATACTTAAACAATCCATCATAGACTCTGCTTTATTTTGTGAATTACATAAAACGAAATGCTTACAATTCTTTACTTTATTTGAGCTTGACCAAGTGTCAAAACATCTACAGTTGAAGTCGGAAGTTTACAAACACTTAGGTTGGAGTCATTAACTCGTTTTTCAACCACTCCACAAATTTCTTGTTAACAAACTATAGTTTTGGCAAGTCGGTTAGGACATCTACTTTGTGCATGACACAAGTAATTTTTCCAACAATTGTTTACAGACAGATTATTTCACTTATAATTCACTGTATCACAATTAAAGTGGGTCAGAAGTTTACATACACCCAAGTTGACTGTGCCTTTAAAACAGCTTGGAAAATTCCAGAAAATGATGTCATGGCTTTAGAAGCTTCTGATAAGCTAATTGACATCATTTGATGTACCTGTGGATGTATTTCAAGGCCTACCTACAAACTCTCTCTCTTTGCTTGACATCATGGGAAAATCAAAAGAAATCAGCCAAGACAAGAAAACAAATTGTAGACCACAAGTCTGGATCATCCTTGGGAGCAATTTACAAACGCCTGAAGGTACCACGTTCATCTGTACAAACAATAGTACGCAAGTATAAACACCATGGGACCACGCAGCCGTCATACCGCTCTGGAGGAGACGCGTTTTGTCTCCTCGAGATGAATGTATTTTGGTGTGGAAAGTGCAAATCAATCCCAGAACAACAGCAAAGGACCTTGTGAAGATGCTGGAGGAAACCGGTACAAAAGTATCTATATCCACAGTAAAACGAGTCCTGTATCGACAATCTGAAAGGCCGCTCAGCAAGTAAGACGCCACTGCTCCAAAACCGCCATTAAAAAAAGCCAGACTACGGTTTGCAACTGCACATGGGGACAAAGATCGCACTTTTTGGAGAAATGTCCTCTGGTCTGATGAAACAAAAATAGAACTGTTTGGCCATAATGACAATCATTATGTTTGGAGGAAAAAGGGGGAGGCTTGCAAGCCGAAGAACACCTTCCCAACTGTGAAGCATGGGGGTGGCAGCATCATGTTGTGGGGGTGCTTTGCTGCAGGGGGGACTGATGCACTTCACAACATAGATGGCATCATGAGGACGGAAAATGATGTGGATATATTGAAGCAGCATTAAGGCAACAGTCAGGAATTTAAATATTGGTCTCAAATGGGTCTTCCAAATTGACAATGACCCCAAGCATACTTCCAAAGTTGTGGCAAAATGGCTTAAGTCAAAGTCAAGGTATTGGAGTGGCCATCACAAAGCCCTGACCTCAATCCTATAGAACACTTGTGGGCAGAACTGAAAAAGCGTGTGCAGCAAGGAGGCCTACAAACCTGACTCCGTTACACCAGCTCTGTCAGGAGGAATGGGCCAAAATTCACCCAATTTATTGTGGGAAGCTTGTGGAAGGCTACCTGAAACGTTTGACCCAAATTAATTATTATGACATTTCACATTCTTAGGATCAACACTTTATTTTAACTGGCCTAAGACAGGGAATTTTTACTTGGATTAAATGTCAGGGATTGTGAAAAACTGAGTTTAAATGTATTTGGCTAAGGTGTATGTAAACCTCCGACTATATGTGTGCGTGTTGCCGTCCTATGTCAATGGTGCATGCATCTCTTCTGACTGACAACATTTGAAACAAATCATGTTATTTTATTACTTATTGCTCACCCTGAGAAATTATAGGCATAATCCTAGTTAGATAAACGCCTTATATGTTATAATCACCAGATGAATGAATGTCTTTGGGGAACCCTGTCCCGTATGGCAGTAAACACATTGTAATATTCCTACAAATATTAAGCCACTTCATCATCCTTATTCGGTACATTCGGAAAGTATTCAGACCCTTTGACTTTCTCCACCCTTTGTTACGTTACAGCCTTATTCTAAAATGGATTAAAAATGAATAAAAACTCAATCTACAAACAATACCCCATAATGAGAAAGAAAAAGGTTTTTTTTAGACATTTTGCAAATAATTTAATTTCAGACTCTTTACTCAGTACTTTGTTTCAGCACCTTTGGCAAAGATTACAGCCTCGAGTCTTAGGTATGACGCTCCAAACTTGGGACACCTGTTTTTGGGGAGTTTCTCCCGTTTCTTCTCTGCAGAGCCTCTCAAGCTCTGTTAGGTTGGATTGGGAGTGTCGCTGCACAGCTATTTTCAGGTCTCTCCAGAGATGTTCAAGTCTGGGCTCTGGCTGGACCACTCAAGGACATTCAGAGACTTGTCCCGAAGTTGTCCTAAGTTGCCCCGGTCTGAGGTCCTGAGGCCTCTGGAGCAGGTTTTCTTCAAGGATCTCTGTGCTTTTCTCCGTTAATCTTTCCTTCGATCCTGACTAGTCTCCCAGTCCCTGCCGCTGAAAAACATTCCCACAGCATGATGCTGCCACAATGCTTCACCTTAGGGATGGTGCAAGGTTTCCTTATTTTGACTGGGCAGCCAGCTCTAGGAAGAGTATTCTTCCATTTAAGAATGGTGGAGGGCACTGTTCTTGGACCTTCAATGCTGCAGAAATGGTTTTGTACCCTTCCCCAGATCTGTGCCTCGACACAATCCTGTCTCGGAGCTCTACGGACATTTCCTTGACCTCATGGCTTGTTTTTTTGCTCTGATATGCACTTGTGCTCAATTTCGAGTCCCATAGCAAAGGGTCTGATGTTTACCTTTCCAGCAAACCCCCCCCCCCCCCCCCCACACATCAAATGTTATTTGTCACACACATATGGTTAGCAGATGTTAATGCGAATGTAACGAAATGCTTGTGCTTCTAGTTCCGACAATGCAGTAATAACCAACAAGTAATCTAACCTAACAATTCCACAACAACTACCTTATACACACAAGTGTAAAGGGATAAAGAATATGTACATAAAGATGTATGAATGAGTGATGGTACAGAACGGCAAAGGCAAGATGCAGTAGATGGTATCGAGTACAGTATATAGATATGAGATGAGTAATGTAGGATATGTAAACATATTAAGTGGCATTGTTTAAAGTGGCTAGTGATACATTTTTTACATCAATTTTCCATTATTAAAGTGGCTAGAGATTTGAGTCATTATGTTGGCAGCAGCCACTCAATGTTAGTGGTGGCTGTTTAACAGTCTGATGGCCTTGAGATAGAAGCTGTTTTTCAGTCTCTCGGCCCCTGCTTTGATGCACCTGTACTGACCTCTCCTTCTGGATGATAGCGGGATGAACAGGCAGTGGCTAGGGTGGTTGTTGTCCTTGATGATCTTTATGGCCTTCCTGTGACATCGGGTGGTGTAGGTGTCCTGGAGGGCGGGTAGTTTGCCTCCGGTGATGCGTTGTGCAGACCTCACTACCCTCTGGAGAGCCTTACGGTTGTGGGCGGAGCAGTTTCCGTACCAGGTGGTGATACAGCCTGACAGGATGCTCTCGATTGTGCATCTGTAAAAGTTTGTGCTTTTGGGGACACGCCAAATTTCTTCAGCCTCCTGAGGTTGAAGAGGCGCTGCTGCGCCTTCTTCACCACGCTGTCTGTGTGGGTGGACCAATTCAGTTTGTCCGTGATGTGTACGCCGAGGAACTTAACTTTCTACCCTCTCCACTACTGTCCCGTCGATGTGGATAGGGGGCTGCTCCCTCTGCTGTTTCCTGAAGTCCACAATCATCTCCTTTGTTTTGTTGACGTTGAGTGTGAGGTTATTTTCCTGACACCACACTCCGAGGGCCCTCACCTCTTCCCTGTAGGCCGTCTCGCCGTTGTTGGTAATCAAGCCTGCCACTGTAGTGTCGTCCGCAAACTTGATGATTGAGTTGGAGGCGTGCGTGGCCACACAGTCGTGGGTGAACAGGGAGTACAGGAGAGGGCTCAGAACGCACCCTTGTGGGGCCCCAGTGTTGAAGATCAGCGGGGTGGAGATGTTGTTACCTACCCTCACCACCTGGGGGCAGCCCTTCAGGAAGTCCAGTACCCAGTTGCACAGGGTGGGGTCGAGACCCATGGGGTGCTGGGCCATGTTGACTACAATGCTTCCCACAGTTGTGTCATGTTGGCTAGATGTCCTTTGGGTGGTGGACCATTCTTGATACACACAGGAAACTGTTGAGCGTGAAAAACCTGGATTCACTTGGTCAGTCTGTCATGGAAAAAGCAGTTGTTCCTAATGCTTTGTACACTCAGTGTATATTGCTGTTGAACTGGATGGTTAAATTTGTCTGTGGGACCAAAGTCTCAACTGGATCCTGATACCTAAAGCAGAGTCTGATGGTTTGTATATTCTGTGAAATACATAAGGTGAAATGCTTAGACAGAGATTCATGTCGATGTGAGTTTGAGGGAAACTTCTATAGACATTAGTGTGACTGCAACTATTTCACATCTTGGAGGGGGTGTCACTCACTAAGAGCCTACGTACGCACTTAGGTGTGTTTCTTACATAAGTTTAAGTGTTCGCGTGTGGCTTGGCACAGTGTGGCTTGGCACAGTGTGGCCTGTGTAAGCAAGCTGTCCTGTTTGCTTGCCTTGGTTCTGATGTTCATCATTCCTTAAGTGGATTATACTGAATGGACCACCATTCTCAGCCAGTGCTTACCATAGTGTCACAAAGTTGGTGCACCTGCGAAGCTCAAGGATATGACAGGTGTCCAGATCAATTAATACTTTTAATAAAGCGGATACTCTTTGAACAGTTTACAGTCTTCAGATGTATTGTTCCAACATTAGACATTGCTAGAACATTTGTCATCAACTGTTCCTAAGGGGATTACACTGAACGGACCACCTGTGTCAGCCAAGTGTTACTGTAGAGTCACTATCACTTGTAAGTATGTTAACACCGAGTCCAAGTCAGGTCTCCAATTTCTCGTGCACATTTATTAAGTCTTAGTCCCAATTCACCTGTCATCTCATCCAAGTCCAAGACTTCTTAAATAAAAATCAGATTTGGCTAAATATACCCTCTCTCAAAGATAGTAAAAATCAACAACAATTACTTGTAGGCTAATGCTTTAATGCATGTGTTCTGAAGGCAGATGGAGCACTTTAGCTATTCTTTGTTAAACTGAAGAGATGTTTGTTTTTCCTCTGTGCCCACAGGGGTTGACGCTCCAGCTGATGATGGCAGTGGGAACAGCTGTGATTGGCTCGCTGCAGTTTGGCTACAACACAGGGGTCATCAATGCTCCCCAAAAGGTGAGTGAAAAAGAGTTTCAAATGGCACCCTAATCCCTATATGGTGCACTATTTTTGGACAGAGCCATAGAGGCCCTGTATAGAGAATCAAGTTAAAAAATGTTATGCATATTCTATGTTTGTGACCCTTAGAAGCCTGTCTAAATCCATTGAATGCGAAAACAGTATTGTTCCTATTTCTTGATACCTCTGACTAGCTCAGCAGGTTAAGATGTTCCTCAGAGATGCATGGCGCTCATAGATCTCCTACCCAAAGGTGCCGTAATGCATGTTCCGACAGATTGCATCTCATCTCTCCAGCAGGAGCCCTGCCAGGTCAATCGAAGGTGATACATCACATACATGTAGGATCTTTGACTGACGTGGTGAGACTCGCTGGTGAGATGCAGTCCTTCTACTGAATTTAACACTTGGCTAAGTGACAGTCTGGCAGATATACTGGAGAGACTCTGGTACTGTATGTACTTCAAGCCAGCAGCTTAAGAAAGTTCCTCAAGGTTTCTCTGATGCCTGCTCTGTAAATAAGAATTTTCCTGAAATCCCTGTTGGAGGAGTCACAGATTTCCATCTTATTCCAGGAAGCCTTCAACTGGGAAGTTTGGGAAAGGTTTACCATTGTGATCAATTCACTTGTGGTGTGTCCATTACACCTGGCAGAGATAACAATGATTATTGTCAAATTCACAGGATTTAAGGGGAGGCTAGAGGAGTGTAACTGAGTTGTCCAATGAAACGAATGTCTTTTGCATCCCTCTGATTTTTTTAAGTTGACATTGCACCAATAGAGCATTTTAAAAGCCTGTTATACTAAATGAAGTGCCTTTCTATAAATCTCATTCAGCATTTTGACATGTCCTTCCGTGTGACTTCTAGGAACATCTTAACCCACTTAACGAAAAATATTACCATGTCATTGGATTTAAGTTCAAAGTTGGGTGAAAAAAAAAGATTAAATTAACTATTTTGGTTGAAACATGCTCCAATGTTTTGTCACGATCATTTGGACAAATCACGATGTTCGCATTGTTCCAATTTCGGAAGAGAAGGGGACATTTGACACATACTTGCAAAGAGAGGGGGGTGGAGCGACCACCCTACTCCTGCTCCTCGTTCTAGTATCTTTTATAACACATCTGCCCCTAGAATTTAAACAAGCATCTGACTCAATTATGCAAGATTTTAGTTCTGGGTAATACCTATAATTTCACTGTATGGTTGGTAATTTACTATAAAGTGAATTGTGACTGTGTGTATGTATGATCATTATATTATTTCACGTCTCCATCAACCTTCAATGATGACTATAGTTTATGTATATTCTTCATGTGTTATGTTGTATTGTACCGTAGATCATCGAAGGCTTCCTGAATGACACGTGGAACAGCAGGTACTCTGAGCCCATCCCTACTACTTCCCTGACCACCCTGTGGTCCATATCCGTGGCCATCTTCTCTGTCGGGGGCATTTTCGGCTCCTTCTCCGTGGGCCTCTTTGTCAACCGCCTGGGCAGGTAAAACTGCAGTGATTTTTTTTATTTATTTTTATAATATGTTTATTATTTTACAATAAAAAATCTAATAAAGACAGCAATACTAACAATGACATTCATTGTACTGTTGAATGGGATGGCCAATTTAGAGGACAAAACTTAACTCACACATACACAAAATAAAACAAAATCCTATTAGGTGGTACATGTATAAGAAGACAGCATATAGTCATTACAAGCAGTGTAGTTAAGCCAAAAATAAATATTGAGTGGAGTACAGCACAGAGTAGCAGCAGATCGTCAACCCAGTTATGAAGCGGGACTAGACCATTTATCCAGTATCGGCTGCCATATTTTGTAAAACATTGGACTTCTATTGGAGGTATTGTATCGAATCTTTTCCATATGTATTACATTCCCTAAATCCCGTAACCACATTTCAAAGGTAGGTACAGTCTCCAATTTCCAAAATTGCAATATGAGCCTTTTGGCTAATAGAGTACAAAGAGAGACAGCTTTCCCTTCGTGATTATTCCCATCAACTGTGCCAAACAGAGCGGTCAATGGGTCTGGGGCTAGAACTCTATCAAAGGCTCTAGATAAGTAATCAAAAATGAGAGCCCAGTAAACATGTAACTTGGGACAGAATAAGTGGGTCAACGTCCCCTCGTCCTGCTTGCACCTCTCACACAGTGGTGAGGTGTCCGGGAATATTTTATGCAGTTTCACTTTTGAGTAATGTAACCTGTGTATCACCTTAAACTGTACAAGGTTGTGTCTGGCATTCACTGAACTGTGGTTTATATTCCTGAGAGCTTCTACCCAGTCCTCATCTGAGATTTCTGACCCAAGTTCTTGTTCCCAAGCCCTTTTAATGGTGTCTGTGGATACCTCTATGTGGGCCTGTAGCACATCATACAGTCTAGAGACCGACCCTTTTGAATGGGGTTTGACAAGGATCAAGCTATCTAATGTAGGACTATTTGGCTTCATGCCATACTGTGGGATATGTGTCCTTACGAAATTCCTGATTTGGAGGTATCTGAAAAAATGTGTTGGCATGTTGAACTTTCCCTGTAATTGTTGAAATGAAGCTAACTGACCATCTATGTATGGATTACCAATTGTTGTGAGCCCCTTCTCCCTCTACTGTGAAAACACCACATCATCCAATGCGGGGTGGAAAGCATGATTCAGGCAAATCGGGCTGTCAATGTATACAGTGGGTATGTTAAGAAAATACCTAATCTGTTTCCAGATCCTAAGCGTATGACAAATGACTGGGTTGGAGTCATAAGTGGATTTTTTTTCACATATGATGGGCTATTAACAAGTGCAGGGAGTGAGGAACGTTGACAGGAGGCCTGCTCAATCAAAAGCCATGCAGGCATATCCTTCTGTCTCATCGCAGGTGAACTTTCCCTCCAGAAAGACACAATGTTCAGATTAGCAGCCCAATAATACAGTATAAAGTGAGGAAGGCCAAAGCCCCCCTCTATCTTGTACTTGCATAAATGCTTCTTTGAAATTCTGGCTGCCTTGTTATCCCATAAAAATGGAGTTACTATTGAATCCAGTTTCTTAAAATAGCTTTGTGGTATGAAATTGGGTAGACATTGGAAGAGGTAAAGAAACCTGGGTAGGACAACCATTTTAATAGCGTTTATACGACCAACCAAGGAGATAGGCAGAGTTTTCCAAAAATCTATATTTTGTTTAAGCTGATATATTTTCATGTCCCAATTCGCTTTCAATAGCTGATCAAGGTCTCTTGTCACTACAATGCCAAGGCTTGTGAACTTGTCCATCACTGTTCTAAACGGGGTAGATTGCAGAAATTGCATATCCACAGGCCGTGATATCGGCATCAACTCACTTTTTTGCCAGTTTATCTTGTAGCCAGAGAAGGGGCCAAATGTGTTTATCAAGTTAAGTAAGGGTGGAATAGAAGTTTTAGGCTTGGACAAAAACAAAAGAACATCGTCTGCATATAGGGTAATTTTGTGCTGTGTGCCCTTTATTTTAACAGAAGCTATATCGGCACATGCCCGAATGCGAGTAGCAAGGGGTTCCATGGCTATAGCGAAGAGAGCAGGCGAAATATAGCACCCCTGTCGGCACCCCTTGAACAAGCGGAATGACTGCGACATTTCTTGATTGGTTACCACGGACGCCATTGGGTGTGCATAAATAATTCTTATCCAATGAATAAATTCCTTTCCAAACCCGAAGTGCTCCAGAACCGACATCATATACTTCCACTCAATCCGATCAAACGCCTTCTCTGCATCAAGAGCTATTACCACTGCCTCAACCTTCTCTGCATCAAGAGCTATTACCACTGCCTCAACCTTCTCTGCATCAAGAGCTATTACCACTGCCTCAACCTTATGATCATGATACATTAAGTTGAAAAGGCGTCTCAAATTGTAGTATATATGTCGGCCCGGGATAAAAACCTGTCTGGTCAGGGTGTATGATGTCGGAAATATATGTTTTCAATCGGTTTGCCAATATCTTTGTCAACACCTTGTTTTCTATGGGGAGTAACGACACGGGGCGATAAGACGACATCTCCATGGAATCTCTATCTTTTTTCAAGATCAGTGCTGTTGTAGCCTCATACAGTGTTTGCGGGAGTTCTGCATTTTCTTTGGAGTGTTTAAACATTCGCAACATAAGTGGAGATAGACTGGCGCAGTACTTCTTATAGAATTATATTACATATCCATCGGGCCCAGGGGCCTTGCTGTTTGGAAATTGTGCTATCGCTGTGTTAATTTCCTCCAAAGTTATCCCTGCATCAAGTGCAGCAGCTGCCCCCCTGTCTAGTTTAGGAAGTTCACATTCAGCGAGAAAGCGTTCCATAGTTTGTGGATCAGTAGCATCGCATTTTGATTGGTATAGCTCTGAGTAAAACTGCGCAAAGCATTTATTAATATCCTGCGGATCTGTTACTATTTTACCCTTGCCTTTTATTTTGTGAATAGCTCTAGATGCCTGTACATGCCTTAGCTGTCTTGCTAATCATTTGTGGTTTGTCACCCAGTTCAAAATAACTTTGTTGCGTTCTAGCAAGTAAAGAGCCCACACGTTTCGAAAGGATGGTATTGTATTCATATTTTAACTTTGATCTTCTCAAGGACTGTATACGAGGAATTCGTCCTAAAAACGTTCTCCTGTTCCCCTACCTCTCTTTTCAATTTCTCTCAGCCTAGTATTGGCGCGTTTCTTCCTCTCTGATGTATAAGAAAAACTGCAGTGTTAATGTATTTTAGGCTGGTATTCATATTAAAAGGCGATTTTTAGCATGTAAATCTTGGTGGGGCAAACTCAACAACAACAAAAAATGTGATGCATGCCAACAAAGCCCACTACACAACACTAAACAATACATGCATTACTGTCAAGGGTGTGTACGGGAGGCGAAGTCAGGTGCAGGACAGCAGAGTGTAGTGAACAGGTGCACTTTAATTCCGTTCCACAAAATACAGCACATAAAAACAATAACGTGCCAAAAACACGGAACATGGCAAAAGTAAAGCGCCCGACAATAATCCACATCACAAACAATTACACACAAAGACATGAGGACTAAATACATGCAGTAATTATGGAATGAACACCAGGTGTGTAATGGAACGAGACAAAACCAATGGAACGGCGATGGCTAGAATGCCGGTGACGTCGATCGCCGAACGCCGCCCGAACAAGGAGAGGAGCCGACTTCGGTGGACGTCGTGACAATTGCACAATAACAATAACAAACGGTGCCCACAAACTTTTAGGGCCATAAAGCTGTCCCAACACCTTACCACTGCTACACCTGGCTATCGGCAGAGCCTTGTCTGGCAGCAAAACAGTTCATTCAGCCTCATTTACTGCCTTTTAAAAAAACATAGCTGACATGTCTGCCGTGCTTAAAGAAATGTGGTTTCTACTGACAATTGAGACGTATAAACTGGCATAAGGCGATGACGAGCGGATAAGAGGCAATCCATCATTTCGATTAAGACATTAATGAGGGAGCTAGGACGGACGTAGTCAATATAACTATTTGTTCAGCATTTTGAAATGTACAGCAACAGAATTCAGAACATGGGCCATTCTAACAGTGTTGTCCCTGTACAAGTCAGAACCGTAGGATAAATGAGGCATTTAATATTCGATGATGACATTTCTCTAAAACAGGCTATAGGCTACATGTGCACCATCAAGTCAGAACAGTAGGCTGTTATGAGGGAGGAAATTGATAAAATTATTAGGGTGAGGCACATGGGCTAACAGCTTACTACACAACATACATTTAGTATTACTTTATTGGCTACAGTATACATATGTCCCTGGCATATTACATCATTCATGCAGCAGCATACAACACATTTTTGGACTCACTTTGTTGTGCTGTGCTCAGTTGAACAGGAAGGTGGCGCGGCAGTCCTTCTTGTGGGCTCTAGAAAAGCGGTCCAAAATTCCGAGTTGGTTAACCGTTATTTTAGGTATTTTCCCAGTCGGAGCTGGTTCCCAGTTGTATTGAACTGAAGTCTGAGATTTCCCGTTTCTGAGTTTCCAGTTGATTTGAATGCGACAGAACTGATGCTGGATTGACAGCATGGCAAACGTTTTCAAACTTTTCTGGCCCATGGCGTTACTCCTTTATTTGTGATATCCAATTGGTAGTTACAATCTTCTCTCATCGCTGCAACTCCCCTACCGACTTGGCGAAGGTCAAGAGCCAAGCCGCATTGCTTCTTGACACACTGCTTGCTTAACCCGGAAGCCAGCCACACCAATGTGTCGGAGGAAACAATTGACCTGACAACCGAGGTCAGCTTGCAGTAGCTCGGCACGTCACAAGGAGTCGCTAGAGCGCGATGAGACAGACATCCCGGCCTGCAAAACCCTCCCCTAACCCGGATGACACTGGACCAATGGTCACTGCCGGCCGTGACACAGCCTGGGATCGAACCCCGGGCTGCAGTGGCGCCTTAGCACTTATTCTTGAATTTGCGATTTCCAACTTGTGTAATGTTTATTGTCCAATGGCCGATGAGCACCTATACGCTTTATCTATAATTTCTCTTCATATGACAAGGATTGAAAAAGATTTGCCAGTAGATTGTCGACTTGATTCATGATGATGAATGCTAGCCAAGATTTTTAAAGTATGATGTTGACATGATCAGTCCAATCAAGGCTACTGTAGATATAACGTGATTTGATATCATTTTAACTGTGGCCAACCATCTTGAGCCTTCTTGGATTGGCACTTCTAATGTAAGTCTATGGCAGCACCCAGGAGGCTTGTATTTTCTAGCTCTACCCATAGATTTTGCGGTGACGTTGTGTCCTCATGAGTGACAGAACATTGAGCCAATCACGGCGCAACTAGAGAACTGTCTCACCACCACAAAAAGCACTGAGCTAGGCTGAATCACCTGCAAAAAATGTTTGTATGCGTCTTTATTAACTCAATTATTATAATTTGTTTTACATTGTTTGCAAACTGATATGTGACACGTATTAATGGCAAAATAATATGCTAAACAGGCAACAAAAAATATATATAAACAGGCAACAAAAACAGGCAACAAAAAACAAAAACGGGCAACAAAAAATATATATATATATATATATGGATATATATATATATTAGCTAAACAGGTGGGGTTCCCACCTGCCATGAATGACGCGTCGCCGCTGGTGGTAATCATGGGTCATTTCGGTTTGTTGTGCTGTCCTGTGCACCTCAACAACAGTATAGCGTTGTTGTGCCTTTAGGAAGTGAAGACGACCTCTGTGAATGATTTGCAGGAGAAACTCGATGCTTATTGCCAACGTGCTGGCGTTCATCTCCGCCGGGTTCATGGGCTTCTCCAAGCTAGCGGCGTCGTGGGAGATGCTGATTATCGGGCGCTTCATTGTGGGGCTCTACTCCGGCCTGTCCACTGGCTTCGTGCCCATGTACGTGGGAGAGATTGCTCCCACCTCGCTCCGCGGGGCGCTGGGCACTCTGCACCAGCTGGGCATCGTCCTTGGCATCCTCATGGCACAGGTAGGCACTGTCCGTCGGGTGACTTTTTTTTTAAAGCTAGTGATACAGCACAATCATCTGGACAAATGTCCACCAACATACGGTACTCAAGTAACCTCACAACCTTACCACAGTGTATTTCCATGGTAGTTTATCTTTCATTGACAGCATAATTAGTGTAGTTAAATATTGTTTCTTACAGGTGTTTGGGATCGAGTCGATCATGGGGAACTCCACTCTGTGGCCCTTCCTACTGGGCTTCACATTCATCCCAGCCATGCTGCAGTGTATCCTGTTACCCTTCTGCCCCGAGAGCCCCCGCTTCCTCCTAATCAACCGCAACGAGGAGCTCAAGGCCAGAGAAGGTAAGCCTCTGACCAGCTACTCCTACACCCCTCAAACTCAACTCTGGACCTCAAAGCCAGTTCCACTGCATTTTGTCATTGTTCCCCTTTTATTCAGGGACTGATTTAGACCTGGGACACAAGGTGTGTGTAATTAATTATCAGGTAAAACAGAAAAGCAGCAGGCTCCAGACCTCGTAGGGTAACAGTTGAGTACCCCTGTCCCACACCCCTATTCCCACGAAAAGCAGGAGAGCTCTTGGGTGCGCTGGCTTTTGTTGCAGCCCTGCTCTAACACACCATTGAACTTATCAAGGTCCTGACCAGAAGCTTATTAATAGAATCTGGTGTGTTAGATTAAGACTGTAACAAAGGGCTTCACCTCGAGTAGCTCTCCAGGAGGGAATGGAGCTGAGTTGTCTTTTTCCCTGCAGTGCTGGAGAAGCTGCGAGGCACTAAGGAGGTGGGCGCCGACATGCAGGAGATGAAGGAGGAGGCCAGGCAGATGATGAAGGAGAAGAAGGTGACCATCCTGGAGCTGTTCCGCTCGCCGCTCTATCGCCAGCCCATCTTCATCGCCGTCATGCTCCAGCTCTCCCAGCAGTTGTCTGGCATCAACGCTGTGAGTGTGGGACACTCTGGGAGACACACACTGACTTTCAAATACACACATGCTAACTCGGGCACACACACACACTTCAAACTATATGGTTCAATCAATTATGACATTTTTGTGCAGGTTTTCTACTACTCCACCAGGATCTTTGAGAAGGCGGGAGTCTCTCAGCCAGTCTATGCTACGATTGGTGCCGGAGTGGTCAATACAGCCTTCACTGTTGTGTCTGTAAGTCTGAAACACTGTACAACATCCATAAACAGGAGCCCAGTCCCAGTGATCATATGATCATCTCAACAATGAGTATTACGATTTTTGGGTGGGAATGGAATTTATCAAATATGATTATTGTTTCCATTATGATATATTATGACATAAATTAATCCACTTCCCAACCCCCACAAACACCACCATTCTTCTCTTCTTCCTCTCTCTCTTTATTTAGCTATTCGTCGTGGAGCGTGCTGGGCGAAGATCCCTTCACCTCACTGGGTTGCTGGGGATGGCATTCTCAGCTGTCCTGATGACAATCGCTATGGCACTACTGGTATGTATAATGGCACAATAAACATTTTTAAAAAATCACTGGATTTGCGTATATCATGTTTTATGTAGACGACTACCTCAGCCAGCCTCCTCCACTGATGTTCCCCTGTGTTTTTCCTCAGGACCAGCTGCCATGGATGTCCTACGTCAGCATCGTAGCCATCTTTAGCTTTGTGGCCTTCTTTGAGATCGGCCCGGGCCCCATCCCCTGGTTCATCGTGGCTGAGCTCTTCAGCCAAGGTCCTCGGCCCTCTGCCTTTGCCGTTGCTGGATTCTCCAACTGGTCGGCTAACTTCATAGTGGGCATGACCTTCCAATACGTTGAGGTAAGGAGACAGAAAAAAACCTCAGATTTTTGGGTTATTGCCTTGATGGCTCTATTACATATGTACCGGTATATCAATTATTACAAACCGTGTAGTTTGTGTCCTGGGTGCTGATTGGTTGAAACAGCATATCAGCCGTGTATATCCAACAATATACTACAGTTATGAGACAAAAATAGTTGTTTCCTATTCTATTTATGTTGGTAACCAGTTTAAAATAGCAATAATGCACCTTGGTTTGTGGTATGACATAGCGTCGTGCCTAAGAACAGCTCTTAGCCGTGGTATATTAGCCATATACCACACCCCCTTGTGCCTTATTGCTTAAATATACCACACCCCCTCTGGCCTTTTTACTTAAATATACACAGAGTAAACAAAAGATTAAGAACACCTGCTTTTCCATGACATAGACTGACCAGGCGAATCCAGGTAAAAGCTATGATCCTTTATTGATGTTACTTGTTAAATCCCCTTCAATTAGTGTAGATGAAGGGGAGACAGGTTAAATATGGATTTTTAAGCCTTGAGACAATTGTGACATTGATTGCGTATGTGTGCCATTCAGAGGGTGAATGGGCAAGACAAATGTAAGTGCCTTTGAACGGGGTATGGTAGGAGGTAGTAGGTGCCAATCACATCTGTCTGTGTCAAGAACTGCAACGCTTCTGGATTTTTCACGATCAACAGTTTCCTGTGTGTATCAAGAATGGTCCACCACCTAAAAGACATTCAGTCAACTTGACACAACTGTGGGAAACATTGGAGTCAACATGAGCCAGCATCGCTGTGGAAGGCTTTCAACACTTTTTAGAGTCCATGTCCCGTCGAATTGAGGCTGTTCTGAGGGCTAAAGGGGGTGGGGGTGCAACTCAATATTAGGAAGGGATTCCTAATGTTTGGTTTACTCAATGTACAATGATAGTACAGTATATATTATATAACTGTAGTTTATAATAGCCCTGATGACTTCCATTTTCAATTTCAAATTGAAGTTGAAGTCCAATTTATGAATGGAAAAATGTGAAAATAATGTTAGTTTCTGTCTTTTCTGTAGCAACTGTGTGGCCCCTACGTCTTCATCATCTTCACTGTGCTACTGCTGGGCTTCTTCATCTTCACTTATTTCAAGGTGCCCGAAACCAAGGGACGGTCGTTTGACGAGATCTCAGCCGGCTTCCGCCATGAGGCCGGACAGTCAGGGGAAAAGTATGCTCCTGATGAGATGAACAGCCTTGGGGGAGCCGACTCTCAACTTTAAGATCTCCGACAACACCCCCAACCTCCTTCAATACTACTGATAGACTGGGTGGGCAACATACGCCTGGGCATTTCTAGTTTAGGGACGAGTGCCACTCCTATAGGCCTTCAGAGTCCCACCTCCTGCTCTCTGTGGTAAACTGATGACTGCAGTATGCATGGGGTTCCAGGAGGGCGCGATGAGAGACTGCAAATTCACAATAGAGATGTGTAGAGATCGCAATGTTGTATGTTTCATTATGGTGTCTGTGGCAGCATGGGCAGCACCATTGAGGCCAACTCCATTTTAAAGTAGTACATTTTCTTCTTTTGATGTTTAAAAAAAGTGTAATGCTATTGTGATTTACCACCACCTGCAGTGCTGTAGTCTTGAAACAAATCTGGGGTGTCATTCATTTATTATGTCAACTAGATGGCTGTGATATAGCTTAAAAGCCCGTTACAAACTAGGCAAAACAATTTGAAGACAATGCTCTGATCATTGAGAGAATCTCAATTGCATTGTCCTCGCGTCCTCTCGTCTCCTTTTCAAAATCCATTGGAAGAGGTCAGAGGCGAGGGACCTCTGGCTTTTTCATCCAATGGGTTTTGAGAAGGAAGAGAGGAGAGAGAACGCGAGGCATATGCAATTGAGATTCTCCCATTGGCCTTCCCCACCCAGCTGACTACTTTAAAATGGTGGAAGACCTCAATGGCAATGTCCATGCAAAAAATGGTTATTTCCAAGTAGCGATCTCTATACATCTCTATAGTATTCACAGGAAGTAGAGGCTCTCCTTGTTGACCCTTGTGTAATATTGGCAGATATCCATATCAGATACGGAAGAGAAAGCGAGACATCTCACAGGCAAATTCTTTCATCTCCGATCGGGTGGTGCAAACGGGGGAGAGGGGAATAAGTAGACCAGAGCCAGCTGTTATAAAAGGGCGTTTATGAGACATCTTCATTATCTTGTTGGTTTAAATCCTCATCAGCCTGAAAGGGAAAATAGCTCTTTATCCTCTTTTGGTCTCTTCCTGCAGCTTAAAGGGGCTGACTTGGTTGCTATTAAGATAACAAAGTGAAACACTGAATTAAACAATGCTTTCCATTCCACTTATCCAATCCTTAATATCACCACAGACAATGCAGTTAGTGAGACACATTCTCAATTCCAACTGTTCATCCACAATTTACTTCAGCAAACTCTGACAATAAAAACAAAGACCCCCGACCAATCTTATTGACAAAAGGTTATAACAAGGCACCATATCCCTGACCAAGCCGAGATATTGTAAAATGCATGTCAATATTTGACTTATTTGTGTCTTTGCTCTTCTGTTACTGAGGAGCAATATGAACAATCTTTGCTAAACCATTCTATTTACGCCATGAGAAATTAATTAATTATGAAGCCAATCCTATTCATGGAAGTTTAATTATATATCCCTCAATTATTTTCTTTATTAGGTGAAGTGTTATATTGTATCTTAATATATGACTCTGGTAGGACCTAATGCTTGCATGTAATGGAATACCAACAGTAATGTCTACTTAATCCCTTTATTTAATGAATGAACTTAATTTCAAGTTTTACAATAGTTTTGATCTTTGCACAAAACCTTACTGTGACTAAGTGGGACTTTTAGCACACCATTCCCTGAAAATAACCTTACATTTCCTCAACCACTGTCTATTGGCATAATAATACTGCACATTTGGTTTGAAATGAAATGTCAAACTATACTAGCAACAGTGGTGTAGTGGAGGGTAAACGCAAGTAAACACAGTTTACCCAGCTTTTTTTGCCCAACAGTTTACCATGGTCTTGTCAAATTGTTGAACTAGATCACATTTTATAATTATTTAATCTGTTTTTCTCTCAACACAATTGATTTACAGTATATAAAATAGAAACTTTTAAATTATATTGCATAATTAGATAATGTCAACTAACCAGGCCTATCAAGTGTATTATTGAAATATATTTATAATATTTCTGTATCTGCCCTTTGATCTGTTTAACGAATTGTAGCTGTCGTTGATCCTCAATGTTACTTTTGGGATATGCGTTCACCACCCCAATATAAACTCAGCAAAAAAAGAAACGTCCTCTCACTGTCAATTGCATTTATATTCAGCAAACTTAACATATGTAAATATTTGTATGAACATAAGATTCAACAACTGAGACAAACTGAACAAGTTCCACAGACATGTGACTAACAGAAATGGAATGTGTCCATGAACAAAGGGGGTGTCAAAAGGACCAGTCAGTATCTGGTGTGGCCACCAGCTGCATTAAGTACTGCAGTGTATCTCCTCCTCATGAACTGCAGCAGATTTGCCCGTTTTTGCTGTGAGATGTTACCCCACTCTTCCACTAAGGAACCTGGAAGTTCCAAGACATTTCTGTGGGGAATGGCCCTAGCCCTCACCCTCAGATCTAACAGGTCCCAGACGTGCTCAATGGGATTGAGATCGGTGCTCTTCGCTGGCCATGGCAGAACACTGACATTCCTGTCTTGCAGAAAATCACGCACAGAACGAGCAGTATGGCTGGTGACATTGTCATGCTGGAGGGTCATGTCAGGATGAGCCTGCAGGAAGGGTACCACATGAGGGAGGAGGTCTTCCCTGTAATGCACAGCGTTGAGATTGCCTGCAATGACAACAAGCTCAGTCCGATGATGCTGTGACACACCGCCCCAGACCATGACGGACCCTCCACCTCCAAATCAATCCCTCTCCATAGTACAGGCCTCGGTGTAGCGCTCATTCCTTTGACAATAAATGCAAATCCGACCATCGCCCCATGTGAGACAAAACCGCGACTTGTCAGTGAAAACTTTTTGCCAGTCCTGTCTGGTCCAGCGACGGTTGGTTTGTGCCCGTAGGCGACGTTGTTGCCGGTGATGTCTGGTGAGGACCTGCCTTACAACAGGCCTACAAACCCTCAGTCCAGCCTCTCTCAGCCTATTGCGGACAGTCTGAGCACTGATGAAGGGATTGTGCGTTCCTGGTGTAACTCGGACAGTTGTTGCCATCCTGTATTTGTCCCGTAGGTCTGATGTTCGGATGTACAGATCCTGTGCAGGCATTGTTACACGACGTCTGCCACTGCGAGGACGACTAGCTGTCCATCCTGTCTCCCTGTAGCGCTGTCTTAGGCATCTCACAGTATGGACATTTATTGCCCTGGCCTCATCTGCAGTCCTCATGCCTCCTTGCAGCATGCCTAACCACATTCACGCAGATGAGCAGGGACCCTGGGCATCTTTCTTTTGGTGTTTTTCAGAGTCAGTAGAAAGGCCTCTTTAGTGTCCTAAGCTTTCATAACTGACCTTAATTGCCTACCGTCTGTAAGCTGTTAGTGTCTTAATGACCGTTCCACAGGTGCATGTTCATTAATTGTTTATGGTTCATTGAACAAGCATGGGAACAGTGTTTAAACCCTTTACAAGATTTTACGAATTAAATGTAACATTTACAAGATTTTACGAATTAAATGTTACATACACTCCACTTGAACCTATGTATTTTAGAGGGTAACTGCTTTGTTATGACAAATGGGGATTTGTAGTGTGTCCTCTGATTTTCAGAAGTATAGCTACTGTAGTCTTTCAATCATCTGAGGCAAAACATTTAGGAATTTACTGATTTTATCCTTGTCTTTGATCAATACAATGTATCATCATTTCCCTACTTGTTTCAAGCTGTGTGCCCATGCATGCATGCAATTGTGTCCCTCTCTCTCTTTCTCTTGTGTGTTCGTGTACACACAAGTTACTAGGCAATTGACTTTTCTTTAGTATTGAACACTTCCTGTAAATAACATAAAATATAAATAATTGTAGTTGTATAACCAGAACAAAAGAAAATCCCATGTAAGCTCTAACTTGTCAATTATAGAGTGGGGACATATATAATTTTCTAAAACAAATAATTTATTAGTGAGCTGTACACGTGCTTCTACACCTGCATTGCTTGCTGTTTGGGGTTTTAGGCTGGGTTTCTGTACAGCACTTTGAGATATCAGCTGATGTACGAAGGGCTATATAAATAAATTTGATCTGTACAAATTTACTGTATAACAAAGATAACATCTGTGTGTTGTGCCTAGTGGTTGGGGGTGTAGATTTTTAGCTTTCTTTTATGTAAAAACAATGTGCCAAGACTGCTATATTCAGTTTTTCCCCTTTTTATGAGGTATTGTATAGCTGGATATTTGGCTCAATAAAAACAAGCTGCACCCAGGGAACCATGTTCATGGTTGTCTTTTCTGTTCCACACTTTTAAACAGAGAGTTGAAAGTTATCCAAACTATTTTTGCTGTACAATTTTGACATATTTTTATCAAGTTAATGCGAGTGTAGCGAAATGCTTGTGCTTCTAGTTTCGACCATGCGGTAATATCTAACAAATAATCTAACAATTTCACAACAACTACCTTTTACACACAAGTGTAAAGGAATGAATAAGAATATGTACTGTGGCGTACAGCAGGTCAGCCACCAGGGGGAGACTCGTCGAGGCCTGGTGACAGACGGAGTATACATCACGAGGCGATGGCTCCATCTGCTGGACGTGCAAGGTCTCGACAGGCTCTGCGGCCAGGACTATTTGGGGCTGATTGGGAGTTGGTGAGTAATCAAGGGTTGATTGCTCACCAGCTGTACAAGTCCCATAAAGCTGCCACAAGGGCAGCACACAGGAGGAGACTGGGGGAAGAATGGACTCCCGTATAGTTGGGGATGGTTACAGAGGTAACAGGAGTGAGTTCACAGGATACAGCAAGACCCGGAGCCCAGAAGACGGTATCCCGGAGAGGGTCTCATGAACTATTATTTTTAATAAACACCTTTGAAACTGAGCTAATCCTACTCTGTCCGTGTCTGATCTGTGGCCACCCCACATGTGCTCTCTCTAATTCTCTCTTTCTCTCTCTCAGAGGACCTGAGCCCTAGGACCATGCCCCAGGACTACCTGACATGATGACTCCTTGCTGTCCACAGTCCGTCTGGCCGTGCTGCTGCTGCCTTATTATTATTTGACCATGCTGGTCATTTATGAACATCTTGGCCATGTTCTGTTATAATCTCCACCCGGCACAGACAGAAGAGGACTGGCCACCCCACATAACCTGGTTCCTCTCTAGGTTTCTTCCTAGGTTTTGGCCTTTCTTGGGAGTTTTTCCTAGCCACCGTGCTTCTACACCTGCATTGCTTGCTGTTTGGGGTTTTAGGCTGGGTTTCTGTACAGCACTTTGAGATATCAGCTGATGTACGAAGGGCTATATAAATACATTTGATTTGATCTGTGTAAACGTTTTGATCCAACCCCCTGGTCTGCCACAGTACATATAAATATATGGATGAGCGATGGCCGAACAGCATAGGCAAGATGCAGTAGATGGTATAGAGTACAGTATATACATATGAGATGAGTAATATAGGGTATGTAAACATTATATAAAGTGGCATTGTTTAAAGTGACTATGTTTATTACATCAAATGTGTAATAATTAAAGTGGCTAGAGATTTGAGTCAGTATGTTGGCAGCAGCCACTCAATGTTAGTGATGGCTGTTTACAGTTTTTTCCAACTGCTTACACACAAAATCTTTTCATGTCACACGATTTTTGAAAACTCTCACTCAAAGTGCAAAACTACACACCAAATATCCAAACCCATAAGCTATTTCTCAGCCTTTGACTCAGTTGTCAATTGCATGAAACACTTTTTTCAAAACACTACACCCAATTCTTTACCTAAAACACAAATATCTAACAGGAAGTGACTTGCTTTCCTTTTCCAAACCCAACCAATCAAAATGCTACAATTATTCACCAGGTCACACACACACTCCTCACATGTGCAAACACTAATATCTTAACTGATCACTTACCATTCACTGCTTTACTGTAGTATAGGCCTATAAATAGGTCAAAGGTCAGATTACCTGTTTTGAACAATGGACAGAGAGCAAGAGGAGTAGGAGGAAGAGGAAGAAGATGACGAGGGCAAAGAAGAGAAGGAAGGAGAGCCATCTATGATGAGATTAGGGCAACACTTGTTGATCATGTGATCAACCACAGTTTGAACATGAGAGAGGCTGCAGCCCAACTTGAGTCGATTTAAAGTGGCATCCATAATTCAAACCTTCAGAAATGAGAACAGGTATGCAACTATTTAATGACTATTTTAGCATTACAGTAATGTACTGTAAAATATGTATGACTGCATAGTATTGCATAAACATTTGTAACTCTAAGCCATCCATTTACTGCACTGCATTGAATGAATGAGGTTGGTTATAATGCTGTACTACATTTTTTTGTACATTGTTTACAGTTCCTATGCTGAACACATACTGTGTTTGAATTCTGTACAGAGTGGAAAGGCAAAGACATCATGGAGGACGCTTGTTTATACATGTACAAGAAACTGAAATTATAAATATGGTTTTGGCCAACAATGCAATTAGGATTTGGGAGATAAGAGAGCATATCTTGAATAATGACACCATATTTAACAACATCAATGCTGTAAGCCTGTCGACCATACAACGCATCCTCCAACGGCACCGAGTGACGATGAAACAACTTTACAAGGTGCCATTTGAGAGAAACTCTGACAGAGTCAAGAATATGCAACATGAATTTGTAGAGGTATGTATGCAACAGTACTTCAGACATACCATATTTACTCATCTGTATATCCTTTTGTCTGTTACAGAGAGTATTGGAGCTGGATGCCCATGTAAATCGCCATTAATTTATTTATGTGGATGAGGTTGGCTTCAACCTCACCAAAACCAGGTGCCGCAGAAGAAATGTTATAGGACAGAGGGCAATTACCAATGTCCCTGGACAGCGTGGGGGTAATATAACTATGTGTGCTGCCATCACTCAAAACGGGGTCCTCCATTACAATGTCACACTGGGTCCGTACAACATCGGCCATATGCTCACTTTTCTGGATGCAATTTACACATTGCTTGTCCCTGATCCAGATCAGGAGCCTGCTAGATTTGTCATTTTATGGGACAATGTTAGTTTTCACCGGGCTGTTCTGGTCCAAAACTGGTTTGCCACCCATCCACAATTTGTAGTTTTGTACCTACCCCCATATTCACCTTTTCTAAATCCCATAGAGGAATTCTTCTCAGCCTGGCGCTGGAAAGTGTATGATCGTCAACCCTATGCCCGCATGCCGCTTCTCCAGGCAATGGAGGACGCATGTGGGGACATAGAGGTTGCCTCTGTCCAAGGTTGGATACGCCATGCTAGGAGATACTTGACTGTAACAGTCTGACTGTAACAGTCTGATGGCCTTGAGATAGATGCTGCTTTTCAGTCTCTCGGTCCCAGCTTTGATGCACCTGTACTGATCCTGCCTTCTGGATGATAGCGGGGTGAACAGGCAGTGGCTTGGGTGGTTGTTGTCCTTCATGATCTTTTTGACGGTGTAGGTGGAGGGCAGGTAGTGTGCCCCAGGTGATGCGTTGTGCAGACCTCACTACCCTCTGGAGAGCCTTACGGTTATGGGCGGTGCAGTTGCCATACCAGGCGGTGATACAGCCCGACAGTATGCTCTCGATTGTGCATCTGTAAAGGTTTGTGAGTGTTTTTTTGTGACAAGCCGAATTTCTTCAGCCTCCTGAGGTTGAAGAGGCGCTGTTGCGCCTTCTTCCCCACGCTGTCTGTGTGGGTGGACCATTTCAGTTTGTCCATGATGTGTATACCAAGGAACGTAAAGTCCACGATCATCTCCTTTGTTTTGTTGACGTTGAGTGTGAGGTTATTTTCCTGACACCACACTCCGAGGGCCCTCACCTCCTCCCTGTAGGCCGTCTCGTCATTGTTGGTAATCAAGCCTACTACTGTAGTGTCGTTTGCAAACTTGATGATTGAGTTGGAGGCGTGTATGGCCACTCAGTCATGGGTACCACCTGGGGGCGTCCCGTCAGAAAGTCCAGGACCCACTTGCACAGGGCGGGGTCGAGACCCAGGCTTAATGACGAGTTTGGAGGGTACTATGGTGTTAAATGCTGAGCTGTAGTCAATGAACAGCATTCTTACATAGGTATTCCTCTTGTCCAGATGGGTTAGGGCAGTGTGATTGCGATTGCGTCATCTGTGGACCTATTGGAGTGGGTCTAGGGTGTCAGGTAGGGTGGAGGTGATATGATCTTTGACTAGTCTCTCAAAGCACTTCATGACGACGGAAGTGAGTGCTACGATAGTTACCTTAGCTTTCTTGGGAACAGGAACAATGGTGGCCCTCTTGAAGCATGTGGGAACAGCAGACTGGGATAGGGATTGATTGAATATGTCCGTAAACACACCAGCCAGCTGGTCCTGCGCATGCTCTGAGGACGTGGCTAGGGATGCCGTCTGGACCGGCAGCCTTGCGAGGGTTAACACGTTTAAATGTTTTACTCACAGTGGCTGCAGTGAAGGAGAGCCTGCAGGTTTTGGTAGCGGCCGGTGTCGGTGGCACTGTATTGTCCTCAAAGCGAGCAAAGAAGTTGTTTAGTTTGTCTGGGAGCAAGACATCGGGGCCCGCGACGGGGCTGGTTTTCGTTTTGTAGTCTGTGATTGACTGTAGACGCTGCCACATACTTCTCGTGTCTGAGCCGTTCAATTGCGACTCTACTTTGTCTCTATACTAGAGGTCGACCGATTAATCAGAATGGCCGATTAATTAGGGCCGATTTCAAGTTTTCATAACAATCGGAAATCTGTATTTTTGGGCGACGATTTGCCAATTATTCTTTTTTTTATACCTTTATTTAACTAGGCAAGTCAGTTAAGAACATTAAGGGGGATATACACGACTGTGATTATAATCAAAGAAAATTATCTTGGTAGATAATGCGGTCTGCATTTGATTGTAAGAAATTCTAGGTCAGGTGAACAAAAGGACTTAAGTTCCTGTATGTTGTTATGATCACACCATGACTTGTTAATCATAAGGTATACACCCCGCCCTTCTTCTTACCAGAGAGATGTTTGTTTCTGTTGGCGCGATCAGTGAAGAAACCAGGTGGCTGTACCGACTCTGATAACGTATCCCGAGTGAGCCATGTTTCCGTGAAACAGAAAATGTTACAATCTCTGATGTCTCTCTGGAAGGCAACCCATGTTCGGATTTTGCCTTCCTTGTTGTCAAGAGACTGGACATTGGCGAGTAGTATAGTCGGGGGCGGTGGGCGATGTGCCCGTCTACGGAGCCTGACCAGAAAACCGCTCTGTCTGCCCCTTCTGCGGCGCCTTTGTTTTGGGTTGCCTGCTGGGATCCGATCCATTGTCCTCGGTGGTGGACCAAACAGAGGATCTGCTTCGGGAAAGTAGTATTCCTGGTCATAATTTTGGTAAATTGACATTGCTCTTATATCCAATAGTTCCTCCCGGCTGTATGTAAAAAGACTTAAGAAATAAATAATACATGAAAAAAACAAAATACTGCATAGTTTCCTAAGAACGCTAAGCATAGATTAAGGACGATCCAACTTGTAGTGACCTGGTATACTTATTTTAAGTATTATGTTTATAAATAGATTGCAGTATCACCTCAATATGGAATTTGCTTTCCGCTATATCTAGCCCTTAAAATGTCTGCCATATAACTGTGCTCAAGAAAAGCCTCAGGTAGCTTACGCCAGGTGCATTCATGTAATGTTATTTTTAAGTTACAATTAAATACTAAAAGGTACTTACGTGTCCGAAGTCATCGATCTAAGAAGTATCCTAAGATACTAATATACACTACATTGATACTAATATACGCTACAAAAGTATGTGGGCACCCCTTCAAATTAGTGGATTCGGCTATTTCCACCTTCCAACAAATCAGTTCATCACATTTCTGCCCTGCTAGAGCTGCCCCGGTCAACTGTAAGTGCTGTTATTGTGACGTGGAAACGTCTAGGAGCAACAACGGCTCAGCCGCCGAGTAGTAGGCCACACAAGATCAAGGAGAGCGTAGTGCGTAAAAATCATCTGTCCTCCGACGCTCGTCGGATATTGCAGGGCTTGCAAACTATTACAGACAACAAAGGGAAGCACAGCCGCGAGCTGCACAGTGACATGAGCCTATCAAAACGAGCTAAATTACTTCTATGCTCGCTTCGAGGCAAGCAACACTGAAGCATGCATGAGAGCATCAGATGCTCAGGACGACTGTGTGATCACCTCTCCATAGCCAATGTGAGTAAGGCCTTTAAACAGGTAAACATTCACAGACAGATTACAGGCAGACAGATTACAGGTGTCTTCACTGACATTTTCAACCTGTCCCTGACTGAGTCTGCAATACCAACATGTTTCAAGCAGACCACCATAGTCCCTGTGCCCAAGAACACTAAGGTAACCTGTCTAAATGACTACCGACCAATAGCACTCACGTCTATAGCCAGGAAGTGCTTTGAAAGGCTGGTCATGACTCACATCAACATCATTATCCCAGAAACCCCAACATAACGCCCCAACAGATCCACAGATGATGCAATCTCTATTGCACTCCACACCGCCCTTTCCCACCTAGACAAAAGGAACACCTACGTGAGAATGCTATTCATTGACTACAGCTCAGTGTTCAACACCATAGTGCCCTCAAAGCTCATCACTAAGCTAAGGACCCTGGGACTAAACTCCTCCCTCTGCAACTGGATCCTAGACTTCCTGACGGGCCGCCCCCAGGTGGTAAGGGTAGGTAACAACACATCTGCCACACTGATCCTCAACACAGGGGTAAGTGCTCAGTCCCATCCTGCACTCCCTGTTCACTCATGACTGCATGGCCAAGCACGACTCCAACACCATCATTACGTTTGCCAACGACACAACAGTGGTAGGCCTGATCACAGACAACGATGAGACAGCCTATAGGGAGAAGATCAGAGACCTGGCTGTGTGGTGCCAGGATAACAACCTCTCCCTCAATATGATCAAGACAAAGGAGATGATTGTGGACTACATCACCAACAAACTTTCATGGTCCAAACACATCAAGACAGTCGTGAAGAGGGCACGACAAAGCCTATTCCCCCTCGGGAGAAAGAAAAGATTTGGCAAGAGTCCTAAGATCCTAAAAAAGTTCTACAACTGCACCATCGAGAGCATCCTGACTGTTTGCATCACTGACTGGTATGGCAACTGCTCGGCCTCCGACGGCCCAGTACATCACATACTGGGGCACAACTCAGCAGACAGACCTCATCTTATCGTGTGACGCCTCATCGTATGGTGTGTGGGTGGTTCTCAGAGCCTGAGATAATGCCTTACTACGCTCGCCGCTTGGCCTTGAGTGTTCGAGATGGGTGTGTACGTACTATGGGGTTCAAGAGTAGTTATCCCACCACAAGGGCGGAGTATGCTACTGTAGTTGTTGCACCGGTCGCATCCAGGTACATCGAGAATGAAAGGCCAAGCGAGGTGACCAAAGATGGACAAGGATGTGGAAAATGAGGTCAGCCTGTGTACAGATTGTCAGAGTAACAGGAAGTCACCCCCCACCGTGCCATTACATCCATGGAAATGGCCAGGAAACCCATGGACACGACTACATGTGGACTACGCTGGATCCTTCCTAGGAAAAATATTCCTTGTGCTGATCAATTCTCATTCAAAGTGGATGAATGTTACCCCATGAGCACATCACCATCGCACGCTATGATTGAGAAGTTGAGATAAAGCTTCAGTGTCATGGGATTGCCTCAAATGTTGGTTAGCGACAATGCTACTTGTTTCACAAGCACACAAGTTTCATGAAGCAAAATGGAATTCAGCATGTAACGTCATCCCCTTTTCACCCATCTTCAAATGGATTAGCAGAACGTGCGGTTCAGAACTTGAAATCAAATCAAATCAAATATATTTATATAGCCCTTCTTACATCAGCTGATATTTCAAAGTGCTGTACAGAAACCCACCTAAAACCCCAAACAGCAAGCAATGCAGGTGTAGAAGCACGGTGGCTAGGAAAAGCTCCCTAGAATGGCCAGAACCTAGGAAGAAACCTAGAGAGGAAGCAGGCTATGAGGGGTGGCCAGTCCTCTTCTGGCTGTGCCGGTTGGAGATTATAACAGAACATGGCCAAGATGTTCAAATGTTCATAAATGACCAGCATGGTCAAATAATAATAATCACAGTAGTTGTCGAGGGTGCAACAAGTCAGCACCTCAGGAGTAAATGTCAGTTGGCTTTTCATAGCCGATCATTTAGAGTATCCCTACCGCTCCTGCTGTCTCTAGAGAGTTGAAAACAGCAGGTCTGGGACAGGTAGCACGTCCGGTGAACAGGTCAGGGTTCCATAGCCGCAGGCAGAACAGTTGAAATTGGAGCAGCAGCACGGCCAGGTGGACTGGGGACAGCAAGGAGTCATCATGCCAGGTAGTCCTGTGGCATGGTCCTAGGGCTCAGGTCCTCCGAGAGAGAGAAAGAGAGAATTAGAGAGAGCATACTTAGACAGGAACCCAGACAGGAAGGTCCACGTCAGTGACTCAACCCACTCAAGTGACGCACCACTCCTAGGGACGGCATGGAAGAGCACCAGTAAGCCAGTGACTCAGCCCCTGTAATAGGGTTATAGGCAGAGAATCCCAGTGGAGAGAGGGGAACCGGCCAGGCAGAGACAGCAAGGGCAGTTCGTTGCTCCAGAGCCTTTCCGTTCACCTTCACACTCCTGGGCCAGCAATGCAAATAGTCTGGGTAGCCATTTGACTAGATGTTAAGGAGTTTTATGGTTTGGGGATAGAAGCTGTTTAGAAGCCTCTTGGACCTAGACTCGGCGCTCCGGTACCGCTTGCCGTGCAGTAGCAGAGGGAACAGGCTGTGACTAGGGTAGCTGGAGACTTTGACCATTTTTAGGGCCTTCCTCTGACACCTCCTGGTATAGAGGTCTTGGATGGCAGGAAGCTTGGCCCCGGTGATGCACTGGTCAGTTCGCACTACCCTCTGTAGTGCCTTGCGGTCGGAGGCTGAGCAGTTGCCATACCAGGCAGTGATGGTGCAGCAGTAGAACCTTTTGAGAATCTGAGGACATATGCCAAATCTTTTCAGTCTCCTGAGGGGGAATAGGTTTTGTCGTGCTTGCTTCACGACTGTCTTGGTGTGCTTGGACCATGTTAGTTTGTTGGTGATGTGGACACCAAGGAACTTGAAGCTCTCAACCTGCTCCACTGAAGCTCCGTCGATGAGAATGGGGGCGTGCTAGGTCCACGCAACTTATTATGCGACTTGTTAATCACATTTTTACTCCGGAACTTAATTAGGCTTGCCATAACAAAGAGGTTGAATACTAATTTTTAAACCTCCAATATGTAACTTTTTGGGAGATCTGATCAAATTTACATAGAAATGTGTTTTATAGATATGTCATTCTCATTGAAAGTAAGTCTAAGGAATGGTTGATTTGTTCTATGCACACAATTTCTATACTTGCCGGTTTTAAGTTTCATTTTGGCATCTTTTACTTACGGGTTTTGTACACTAGCTTCAAACAGTTTGAAAATACAATATTTTTGGTAATGAAAAGATATTTCACAGAGGTTTAGACAGCAATTCTCCACACTATACTTGCTTGTTTTGTCACATACACTGAAATTGGGCAAACTATTGCAATCAGGAAATGGTGGAGAGATTTCTTCATAGTGAATCTTTAATTAATTAGTTTAAAAAAATCTAAAAACCGAATTCCACTTTGACGTTATGGGTTATTGTGTGAAGGCAAGTGACAAAAAAAATGCTGAATGCTGAATTGAATGTCATTGACAAAACAGAAAGGTGTCAATGTTTTTCTTCTTTTTTACAAACAGCCTTTCTGAATTTTAAAGTAATCCAATAAGTAATCATCTACTTTTTCAAAAGTATCTGTAATCTGATTACAATATTTGTGCTCAGATTACAGTATTTTTAAAATCAGATGTAGAGGTTATTCCCCAACCCTGGTCACTCTCTGGATAAGAGTGTCTCCTAAATTAGCAAAAAATAACTAAATGAAAAAGGATGGAATGTGGGTAGAGAAAAAAACTAAACAATACGGCCAGTGATGGATTGTTTTAAAGTTTGGGGCGGCAGGTAGCCTTGTGGTTAAAGCGTTGGACAAATAACCGAAAGTTTGAAGGATCGAATCTCTGAGCTGACAAGGTACAAATCTGTCGTTCTGCCCCTGAACAAGGTAGTTAACCCACTGTTCCTAAACCGTCTTTGAAAATAAGAATTTGTTCTTAACTAACTTGCCTTGTTAAATAAATACAAAAGTTACAGAAACTCCTCACGTGACAGGAAATATAACTTGAGTGTGACGTCGACAACCGGAAGCCAATGGAAAAACCGATTGATCTGGACGAGGCTGTTGATTGGCTGGTTCAAATGGCGAGAAACTTTAAACGGTTACGCCAACCCTCATTTGTTATTTTGCGCTCGCGACGTTGCAGTTCAGCTGACTGCTCACTCGATTTCCATTACGCGTTGGTTGTGTTTAAGAGGTACGTTCTAATATTTTGTATTTGAATGGACATCTCTTTTGTATCGAATTTACCGAGAGAATTTTGATCAACAGTAAACTTACAATAGCTAGCTAACGTTACCTGGTCGACTAATGCTAACTAACATTACGTTTCATAGCTAACTTCAATACATCATTTCTGGTGTTAATTTGGATTTTATATAGCTCTCGCGTGTTTACTGTAATAACGTATATTTTGTCGCTACGCAGTTAAATGTGTTTGTGAATGAATAACCTAAGCTAACTAACTTGGATAGCCCCATTTGAACAACTCACAACATGCATCTTATCTGCTTGTTTAGGTGGAGACAATAGGTGCGGTGATGGATGCTGAGATGGCGCAGAGTGAATCGGCTAGTCACTACGAATTCGATGCACCGTCACATGTCATTGATTTCCAAGCATTGGATACGGAGGACAACGCAGATATTTGGTTTGGTAAGATGGTTAGCAACCTGTGCTTGTGAACAATATTTTGAATGTCATTTAATTCTACGGTGGCCTTAAGTAGAATTCAATGAAATTAAAAATGTGAGGGCACAAGTGATCGTTTGGCTCAGGAACGTTTCTTCTAACGACTTCAAGTCAAAGTTGAATAAAATTATATTTGCACTTTACCTGTTTTGCGTGTGTTTGGTCCTTTTTTCAGGTAGGAATGAGACAGTGAGCACAATATTAAAATGCATGCAGGAGACTCACTCATGGGTGTAGAGCTCCTGCACATGCTTCAGGTGATCGCAGTCTTAATGACCTACCAGGCTTTGAAACGTTTATGTAATTAATTTCACTTTCTGGTGGAAATATGGTCTCACAATCCTACCTGTAGAAGGACCAACTGCAAGTACTTCAGTCAATTAAGTTAACCATTTTATCCAATATACTGGCTTGTAGAGGTCTTGAGAGAGAACTTTAGCTGACCGAATGCAGTTCAACTGCAGGTCTCCAGGCTAGTAAGAATGGTGCTTCCTGGGATGAATGCATGTATTTCAATGTTTGTCAGCATGCTCCAATGGGGGCCTGACTACATGCTTTTGAAGTGGCAAACTTGCCAAATTCTTGAATATCCACAATGTATTCCTGAATCATTTTATGCTCTGCAGACCAATGTGCTGGCCAGGATGGGAGACTGTTTGGCCATCTTGCCACCCCAAACAGAAACAACATACCATTTGGTGCAACCCCCAAAGCACACTTGCCCAGGGCGATTGTCTCTCCCAGGGTGAAAGAGAACTCAGACTCGGGTTGGTACTTTAGACAGTTGTGATCTATCTAGGCCAGATACATTCACAAGTTGACTGACTATTGTGTAATGTGCTAATTACTCATGTTTCCACAATAGAAGCCCCAAGCACGTCCTCAGTACCCGCCACAGCAGGTGCTCAGAGCACGTACTCCAACATTGTCACATCCTGGGGAAATAGGCCAGCACCGGTAGCTGCCCCACCAAAGAAGGGACCGCCTGCCCGAACACACAGGTATTTTGTTTCTAGAACATTTAGCTAACATCTTGTTTGAGAGTTCTGTGAGGCTCCACATTGAGTTTTCACAACCCCATAGATCATTTATTGCAGCTTTCGTCCTGCTACATTTATGGGTGTTCAGAATATTTTGTTTATTGCAAAAGTTAAAAGGAAAGATCACATGGATAAAAAGGTTTACTCTGATGTATTGTCTCTGTTCCAAAACAAGCTTCTGCCTGTTTAGCTGTAGACCAGTCCAGGAATAAAGTTCTAGTTGTCTTTGACTGACAGTGAGGGGGGAAAGTATTTGATACCCTGCTGATTATGTACATTTGCCCACTGACAAATACTTTTAGTGGTAGGTTTATTTGAACAGTGAGACAGAATAACAAAAATTCCAGGAAACGCATGTCAAATGTTATAGATTGATTTGCATTTTAATGCGGGAAATATTTGACCCCTCTGCAAAACATGACTTAGTACTTGGTGGCAAAACCCTGGTTGGAAATCAGAGGTTTCTTGTAGTTGGCCACCAGGTTTGCACACATCTCAGGAGGTATTTTGTCCCACTCCTCTTTGCAGATCTTCTCTAAGTCATTGAGGTTTCAAGGCTGAAGTTTGGCAACTTGAACCTTCAGCTCCCTCCACAGATTTTCTATGGCATTACGGTCTGGAGACTGGCTAGGCCACTCCAGGACCTTAATGTGCTTCTTCTTGAGCCACTCCTTTGTTGCCTTGGCTGTGTGTTTTGGGTCATTGTCATGCTGGAATACCCATCCACGACCCCTTTTCAATGCCCTTGCTAAGGGAATGAGGTTCTCACCCAAGATTTGACGGTACATGGCCCTGTCCATCATCCCTTTGATGCGGTGAAGTTGTCCTGTCCCCTTAGCAGAAAAACACCCCCAAAGCAGAATTTTTCCATCTCCATATCTGACGGTGGGGGTGGTGTTCTTGGGGCCACAGGCATCATTCCGACTCCTCCAAACACGGCGAGTTGAGTTGATGCCAAAGAGCTCCATTTTGGTCTGACGGCAACACTTTCACCCAGTTGTCCTCTGAATCATTCAGATGTTCATTGGCAAACTTCAGATGGGAATGTATATGTGCTTTCTTGAGCAGGGGGATCTTGCGGGGCTGCAGGATTTCAGTCCTTCACGGCGTAGTGTGTTACCAATTGTTTTCTTGGTGACTATGGTCCCAGCTGCCTTGATCATTGACAAGATCCTCCCATGTAGTTCTGGGCTGATTCCTCACCGTTCTCATGATCATTGCAACTCCATGAGATGAGATCTTGCATGGAGCCCCAGGCCGAGGGAGATTGACAGTTCTTTTGTGTTTCTTCCATTTGCGAATAATCTCACCAACTGTTGTCACCTTCTCACCAAACTGCTTAGCGATGGTCTTATAGCCCATTTCAGCCTTGTGTAGGTCTACAATCCTGTCCCTGACATCCTTAGAGCTCTTTGGTCTTGGCCATGGTGGAGAGTTTGGAATCTTGATTGCTTCTGTGGACAGGTGTCTTTTATGCAGGTAACAAACTGAGATTAGGAGCACTCCCTTTAAGTGTGCTCCTAATCTCAGCTCGTTACCTGTATAAAAGACACCTGGGAGCCAGAAATCTTTCTGATTTGAGAGGGGGTCAAATGCCTATTTCCCTCATTAAAATGCAAATCAATTTAACTTTTTTGACTGGTGTTTTTCTGGATTTTTGTTCTCTCGCTGTTCAAATAAACCTACCATTAAAATTATATACTGATCATTTCTTTGTCCGTGGGCAGACGTACAAAATCAGCAGGGGATCAAATACTTTTTCCCTCACTGTAACTAGTCAGCATTAGACCAACCAACTGTATGCTTCCAAGTGGCAATCCTGTTTCTTCACTGAAGGGTGTTAAAACGCAAAGATGCAGCCAGCAATGAGGAAGGACAGCACACGGCCCCTGAAGCTGCACCACCTGTTAAGAAGCTGAAAAGGTCTGTAAACATTTGCACTATCCTGCCACCTGTCTATTGTTATCATGAGCAGCTTTGTGCCTAGGATTATTAAATCCAGCCCTGGATGTAATCATGGTAGTCATCAGTCTAACTGTTTACAGCTCAAACCCAACTGCTGTAAGAACCTTTCGCCCACGTCAAAGGTAAACAACTGGAGGGTCTTCCCCCTTTCCACCATGGTGAAAATGTTTAGGGGGTGCTATTTCGGCATGGTCAAAACTCTTCATTTTTGTGATTGGAATTATAAACAAACATTGGCTGTTGGTCAACAGTGACTGTGCCAATGTATTGCTTTTCCACATGCAGATAGAGTTTTGTCCCCTTTGCATGGAATACGCTTTTAGTGTATGTAAGGACTGTTTAATAATTAACCTTGACCAATTGTCTTGTGGAGAAAAGTAACCCGACTGTCTTGGTTTGTCTGTTTCCCAGGAGCTTATTACTACCCCCCAGACGCAGTGGTGGTGTCCGTTCTAGTGTGCGACTCAACCCCAGAGCAGCCAACCAGGCCCGGCCCGCTGCAGCTGCCGCAAACACCACACAGTAAGGCATTCTATCTCTAATGGATTCAGCAATTAGCCAGGGAGGCACCATGACCTGACATTGGTGCCGACAAGCCTGTCAGTCCTTTCGTCCATGGCTACGTTAAGGAATTTGAGTTTACATTTCCCTGGGCACATCCAACAGTGTTATAGCCCTAGCATTAACACCTTATGCAACTAACCAAGTGTTTGCACATATGGCTAGGACAAAAGCCTCCACAACCAGTAGTTCTCTAGGACCAGGATTGTAGAATACTGCCTTTGAAGGTTAATATCCCTAGATTGTGTGTTCACCCAGGCATAAGAGCTCTGAGCAGCAGGAGATGGTGACCATCAAGACTCTTCAGAAGGAGGTGGCTGACAAGCGGAAGAGGAACATGGCCAGCTACAGGGCAGCCTTGGCAGGCAGTAAGTAACCCTTTCTTACTACGAGTGAAGCGTTGCAAGTCTTCCTGACTTAAAACCTCTCTGGGATAGGCGGGATGCTTGCATCCCACTTGGCCAGTAGCCAGGGAAAATGCAGAGCGCAAAATAAGACTATAAAAATCTAACTTTCATTAAATCACACTTGTAAGACACCAAATTAAAGCTACACTTGTGAATCCAGCCAACATGTCAGATTTCAAAAAGGCTTTTCAGCGAAAGCATAAGATGCTATTATCTGATGGCACAACAGTAAACAAAGAGTAGCCTTATTTCAACCCTGCAGGTGCGACACAACGCATAAATAAAATATAAATCATGCTTTACCTTTGACGAGCTTCTTTTGTTGGCACTCCAATATGTCCTATAAACACCACAAATGGTCCTTTTGTTCGATTAATTCCGTCGCAATATATCCAAAATGTCCATTTATTTGGCGGGTTTGATCCAGAAAAACACAGCTTCCAATTTGCGCAATGTCACTACAAAACATCTCAAAAGTTACTTGTAAACTTTGCCAAAACATTTCAAACTACTTTTGGTGGGAACTGTAAACACATACCCTTAGAAATCTGTTTTCCCAATAAACTAATTGAAAAAAATTATCTGAATGGTTTGTCCTCTGGGTTTTGCCTGCTACATAAGTTCTGTTATACTCAGACATGATTCAAACAGTTTTAGAAACTTCTGGGTGTTTTCTATCCCAATCTACTAATATGTGTATCTTTATATTCTGGGGATGAGTAGCAGGAAGTTGAATTTGGGCACGCTATTTAACCAAAAGTGAAAATGCTGCCCCCCTATCCCGAGGAAGTTGTTATTAAGAGGGATTTCATCTTGTCATTCAGGTCAGCTCCCTAAGAAGCTGGCTTTGGCCACCACCGTACCCAAAGAGTTCAACTTCAGCACAGATGGACGCGTCAAGGCGGGCACTGCATCAACCCACAGGGAGGTGGACTTCACTGCTCAGCTCCGCAAGCACCCGTCCTCCCCCGTAAGTAGCTAGCCTTCTGTTTGGCCACATCGCTGCTATGGCTGTTAAAAGGATGGTTCACACAAACAAATATATGATTTTCCACTTACCTAGGTTGTTAATTCACCAGACATATTTTGGATTATTTGTTTATTTTAATTCATCTCCTGAATTATTTCCTTCTCAGACCAAGGCACCAAAGGGTGCCACTGTTCCCAAGCCCTTCAACCTGTCCACTGGCAGCAAGAAGGTGGAGGACCCTGTCCCCTTCATGCCCATGGCCCAACAGGTCGAACTGTTCCAGAAACGGACTCCGACCCGCTACCACCTTCGTAGTCGACAGAGCCAAGAGAGGGGTGCGTATGGTAGCTTTGGCATTGTTGTACATTACAGATGAGTGGCTTTCACATAGCATGGCTGGGATTCATGAGAAGTGTGATGTTGGGGAGGGGGGTGGCAACAAATTACAATCTATCATCTCCTTCAGGCCCGTCGCCTGTGAAGAGTGAGCAGCTTAAGATCACCCACCCTCACACCCCTCAGCTGATGACCCGACAGAGGAGCCGTCCCACGGCGGTCAAGAGCAGCGCTGAACTGGAGGCCGAGGAGCTCCAGAAACTCCAACAGTGAATCCACACTTATGGCTTCTTCACACTCTATCCTTCTACCCTCTGCATAGTAGTTATTAGACTGTTGGGTTACTTTTACCTGTGTGTACTCCCAATGAGACTTGAACAAAGCCAAAAATGTTTACTGGTGCTCCAGCTCATCCATAGTCCAACAACCTTCAGCTTGAGGCCTGTTCAGAAGGACAGAACTTTCAGATAGTAATACATTGTGTAGAACCAATATGATTGTTCGACTAGGGAATTGTCTCTACTTATTCTATTGCTATTTGCAATGTTCAGAACACTGTCATTTTAATAAATTAATCCACCCCTGTCCTGTATATTCCAGGTTTAAGTTCAAGGCCCTGGTGCTGAACAGGAAGATCCTGGAGGGGGCACTGAACCCCAAGAAGCCTACTGTGAAGGAGTCCACGCACCCAGAGGCATTCCATATGCACATGGACAAGAGACTTGCGGAGCGGCAAGCCAGCAAGAAGCCAGATGAGCCTGAGGAGCAGCACACCTTCCACTCCCGCCCGCTGCCTGTCAGGATCCTAGAGGAGGTGGTGGTGAGTGCTACACAACCAACATGTTTTTACTGGATTGTCATGACTTTTTACACTGGATTGGTTGTAGTTTGTTTCATGTCTGCTCTTTAAGCAAAGGAGAACCGAAGAAGTGCACCCAGGCTAGTAGTATGAGGCGTTCCATACTATCTATTTAAAGCGTTCTAGCACTGGTGTAACACTGACTGTATATAAGATGTGATGGCTCTGTTATTAATGGTCTACCCACACCTTTTGGTTCACAGGGTGTCCCGGAAAAGAAGGTGCAGTGTCCCACTGTTCCAGAGTCCCCTGCATGGGCCCTGAAGAGGAAGTGCATAGACAGAAAAGTGGAGGTGGTGAAACCCCCAGCCCCGCTCAAGGCCCATGCTGTGCCCCACTTTGGCCTGCCCTTTCTGCCTAAGCTCCAGGACAAGACCCAGGTGGAGGTGTGCCCCTTCTCCTTTGAAGAGCGGGAGCGTGAGAGGCAGGTGCTGAAAGAGAAGCGGCTGGAGGAGCTGAGGCACGAGGAGGTAGCCCCATTAACTGCCTTAAAATTGTTCAGATTTCTCCTCGTGTATCATTTGCCTTACATTCTATCAATATGGGTAGACCTGATGAATGATGCCACTAATGGCATTACAGGTGCAGTTGCCTGTCATTAGATGGCGGTGAGAAAGGTTTTTATTTTTGAACTCTTTGTAAGACTTCTCAATCATTTGTTTGGGATAAAGAATCATAGCCTTTTGCTGCAAGTTGTAGAGCTAGGAAATGTTGTCCTAACTAGGTGTTGGTCTGACAATATAGCCTAAATGGTTGTCTGTTAATTATTTAATGTTCTTAACCCCTCAGGCGCCAAAGTTCAAGGCCCAGCCACTGCCAGACTTCCATGCGGTGGTCCTGCCAGAGAAAAAGGTGGCTGAGCCCACCAAGCCTGAGCCCTTCAAGCTGCTCCTCGATGAGCGGGGAGCCGCCAAGAATGACCGCTGGGAGCAGATGGTAAGACAAACCTTTATTGAATTCATGACCTTCTGTTTGAAACGTCATGCTGTTGCTTTCATACTTTGACCGTATACAGTACAAGGAATAACTAATTGTTTGATTCTGGCACCAGAGTATGCATGTTTACAACAAATAGTACAAAATCCTATTCCCTGCCCCCCATACAGTATTTCCTCTGTTTTGTTCTCAGATGAAGGAGGAACAGAAGCACCAGGCAGAGGCAGCCACCTTCAAAGCTCGACCAAACACGGCAATTCACAAAGAGCCGTTCATGCCCAAGAAAGAGAACCGCTCAGTCCTGGGTACGTATGACCACAACTGCCTTGCGCACCTCTGCTTTCTGCACTATGGTGGCCATGGACAACCCTGGTCCTGAACCTGTTAGACTTCTTTATTCAACACCTGAAATGTTTCCACCATTTTTTATTTTATTTAAGGGATTCCAACAATTTGTCACCCTGAGCAGTTCTGTTGGATCATTACCCACGTATCAGTTGAACTGGAGCATATTTCTTCCACCACTACGAATAACTGTCTTGTTTTTCTTAAGTCTCTAATTGCTGGATCAGGGTTGCCTACTCCCTTACATGGGCTTTGTTTGGGAAACACTGAGCTTGGCTTCTGCACCCCTAACCCTTTTCTTTTTGCTTCCCACCTTCTCCTTTCCAATTTCTCCCACCTTTTGAGAACACCTCACCACCCAAACCCTTTTCACCCCCACCCTCTTTCTATTTCAACCCCTTTTCCTTGGCACTCTTTTAGAAGACATTAATAATTCCGTAGTTCCAGAGGTCTTCCAGCTATCCACAGAGCGCCGTGCCAAGGAGCGGCTGGAGTTTGAGCGGGCGGTGAGCGAAAAGGAGGCGATGAGGGCTCGTGTGGAGGAGGCGCAGCGGATGGAGCTGGAGGAGTGCGAGAAGGAGAAAATGGCCAGGCTACGCCAAGAGCAGGTAACTACGGAAACCTTAGACCAGCCCCCCCCCCCCCCCCCAAAAGTTGGTTATGCACTTACAATAACTTTTATTTTACACTTATTTAACTAGGCAAGTTGGGTAAAAACAAATTCTTATTTTCAATGATGGCCTAGGAAGAGTGGGTTAACTGCCTGTTCAGGGGCAGGACAACAGATTTTTACCTTGTCGGCTCGGGGATTTGATCTTGCAACCTTCCGGTTACTAGTCCAACTTAGAGTAAAATGGCTAATGGGAATCCAAACAGAAGGAAAAAATTGTTGCAGCATGGTAACACTTGGTGTCCATAGACCATTTTATAAACCAGAGCTATTGAAATGAATCATTTTCTTTACCTGGGCTGCTGGCTTTTGTTCCAGCACACACTCCTGGGTATTATTCCTTGGGCACAAGCTAGGGTAAAATCTAGGAGGGACTACCTGAACCTCTGCATGAAACAATTGTCTGTTACTAAATGTTTACCCTAATTAATACGTCTCTGGTGTCTGCTCCAGCACCAACACACCTGATACAACTAATTAATTACCCTTTCGGCCCTTTGATATAGTTGAATTAGGTGTTAATGTTTGACTTGTTGGAGCAGAAGCCCTGCTTGGACCTTGATGTAAATGGGTGCGTGGGTGTTTGAACTGCGTCTTATTGTCCCCTCTGTCCCTCAGGTCCACAAAGCCCAGCCCATCAGACGCTACAAACTGCTGGAGCTGAAGAAGAGCGACGTCACACTCACTGTGCCCCAGTCCCCCAACTTTTCTGACCGTTTCCGCATGTAATGGCTGAGGGAAAGATTTTGTGTGTGTATATATCTCTGTGCTCCATTTAGTTAGTCTGCCTTTATAATTAGTTTGTAGCTGTACATTAACTGCGGTTGTGAATTTGTCCACTAGTGTTATACCTTGACTTGTCGAAAGGGTCTGAATCCATTTTCTCAACCTGTTCTTGTCTATACTTTCATCATCCTTGATTCAGAAAAGTACGTTTGACACGTTTTCAGTTGCAGGTGGTTTTTAACAAAAAATAATAATCCCAAGAGCTGGTGAAATCCTACGTTTTGCCCTTAGTGAGGAGTTCCCTTGCCATTTTAGCTACCAGACATGCAGTTCCTAGCCTCAGATGGAACGACACATTTCTATGTGACGTGGCCACGTAGTTCTACACAAGGCATTTCTTGCGTGATGTAAAATACATGCGTTGTAATCTTTCTGAATATTCGCTTGCTTTTGGAGAACCGCCTGCAACTGAACATAAGATACTTTTGTGCTCAATTTGGAAGTAATATATTGTCAAGAACAAGTTTTGAAAATTTGCTTCTGACCCCTTTCTACTAGGCGACGTGTAACGCTATTATGGGACAATTCACAAACGTGTTATTGTATAGCGAAGTAACTACTTCTAATCCTAACTTCTCATTCCCATCTTAATTGTACTTGTTTGTTCTGATTTACTGTCCAATTTCAATTATGTATAATAAAGTTTTTACTACATTAAAAGTAAAGATTTGGTTCATACACCAGAATTGACATCCTTACTATCTTTTGAAGTAATATCTGCATACTAAACCAGATTTTAAAAAGCAACAATGTCATAGATTTTTTTTAATGAGTTACTGTTCATGAGCAAATTAGTCAAATTAAATGTATTCACAAGGTCCTAATCTATGGATTTCACATGACTGGGAATACAGATATGCGTCTGGTCACAGATATACAGTGCATTAAGAAATGGGCCTCGGGATCTTGTCACGGTAGTTTTGTTCGTTGACTGTGCCATCACTAATGCAATTGTGTCCGTAACTTATGCCTGCCCATACCATAACCCCACCTCCACCATGGGAGGACATCAGAAAACAGATCGCCCACATGACGCCATAGACGTGCTCTGCGGTTGAGACCGGTTGGACATACAGCCAACTTAATGACCGACTTGTGGTAGAGAAATTATTAAATTGGCAACGGGTCTAGTGGCCATTCCTGCAGATACCGCTAGTAAGGGGCTAGAAGCGTCTTCACAGGGTGAGTTACCGAGTGGCTAGAACAGACAAGCTCCATAGTATTGTGGAGGACTTAATTCTTCCTGCTGCTGCGGATATGGCTGGGACAATGCAGGGGGGGATGCCCAAAAAACTATACAAACTGTCTTCATCAAACACTGTTTCATGACACTTCAGTGACATGGCAGGAGATGTTTTGAAACAATTACTGCTTCGCGTACAAGCCAGTGAATTGTAAGTGTCACAGCTGGATGAGTCGACGGACGTGGCCGGCCGGGCACAGCTCCTGGTATATGTCCGTTTATGTTTATGGGGTGTCAATTAACCCTTGTACAGTCTAAACATTCTGTATATTCTCCTTGTCCTAAGGGTCAAAAATGACCTTTCACTAAACCCCTCAAATAAAGCAGATTAATTTAATTTTAAACACCAAATCTAATTTGTATGAAGAAACAACCTGTCATTCATCAAACTTTTAATATCTGGGTTTAATCAGTGGACACCACTTGTTTATTACAACACACCTGTCATTGTTTTCTTTAAAGTAGAGGATTATTATTATTGCTTAAGGTACTGCATAGGTGTAAACATTTTTTTGCAAGAGATAGCACTTGTATAGCCTAAGAAAGTAGCAGTCGTTTTGAAAGCATTTTATTGAAGGGAAACAGTCTTGAACTTTGTTGCCAACATAGTGATATATACTGTACAATGAGGAATTCAACTACAAAATACTAGTCTTCCATTATTTTAACCATTGCCCCCACCCACAAGCTGTATAAACGAGAATAAGATACAAAACTAAAACGTGAAGAACATAAATCAATCAACTCTAATTAGCACATGTAGGACAGTATGTAAGTGTGCGTGCATGGACTTTGCAGATGTATTACTGCAGCACATAGTATTTGTTTTACAGTCCTTTGGGGGGCAGAATTGGCATCTCCTCTTGCCTGCCCCAGCTGCAGCCTCAGGTGGACCAGCACAAGATTCAACCCCCTGAACAGCTTTCACAAGCGCTGCAGAGTCTGCTGTGCGAGGGAGCCGCTCCCTTCTTTGAATGTGTGGGGTTACCAGTGCCGTGCCCAGCTGCTTCAGGAACACCCTCTTGTTCCTCTTATCAGGCATCCAGGTAGGGTTGGTCTTGTTCCATATCACAAAGGCATTGTATGAGGACACATCAATGACGTTATTGAAGATGACCAGGGGCCAGCGGGCAGTCATCCTCCTGCAGCTGTAAGTTCCAATCACCTTGTCCAGGTTGTCCACACCTCCTTTGATGTGGTTGTAGTCCAGGATGATGGCTGGCTTCCTGTACTCACGATCACTGATCTCAGCCGTTTGTGCAGTGTGCTAAGGAAGACCACATTCTTGTTCCTCTTTGGGAGGTAAGAAACTAGATTGGTGGGGGTGAAGGCAAACTTTGATGAGAAGGTCTCTCCCCCTTGTTGCGAGGAGTGAAGGGGGAGCTCAGGCTTGTTCTTTCTAACTGTGCCAACCATGGTGATCTTTATCTTAAGGAGCTGCTGGCTGAGTTCATAAGAGGTGAAGAAATTGTCACAAGTGAAAATGGTTAGCTTTGTTAAAGCAAGGCCCCTGAACTCTTGTGTATTTTCTGCATTATGCAATGATATGGGCAGCGACCATGTAACACTTTTACAACGTACAGAAGTGCACTGGATGTCTTGCTCCCAGGCAGACTAAATAACTTTTTTGCCCGCTTTGAGGACAATACAGTGCCACTGACACGTGAGGAAAACATTTAAACGTGTCAACCCTCGCAAGGCTGCAGGCCCAGATGGCATCCCCAGCCGCGCCCTCAGAGCATGCGCAGACCAGCTGGCTGGTGTGTTTACGGACATATTCAATCAATCCCTATCCCAGTCTGTTGTTCCCACATGCTTCAAGAGGGCCACCATTGTTCCTGTTCCCAAGAAAGCTAAGGTAACTGAGCTAAACGACTACCGCCCCGTAGCACTCACTTCCGTCATCATGAAGTGCTTTGAGAGACTAGTCAAGGACCATATCACCTCCACCCTACCTGACACCCTAGACCCACTCCAATTTGCTTACCGCCCAAATAGGTCCACAGACGATGCAATCTCAACCACACTGCACACTACCCTAACCCATCTGGTCAAGAGGAATACCTATGTGAGAATGCTGTTCATCGACTACAGCTCGGCATTTAACACCATAGTGCCCTCCAAGCTCGTCATCAACCCTGGGTCTCGACCCCGCCTGTGCAACTGGGTACTGGACTTCCTGACGGGCCGCCCCCAGGTGGTGAGGGTAGGCAACAACATCTCCACCCCGCTGATCCTCAACACTGGGGCCCCACAAGGGTGCGTTCTGAGCCCTCTCCTGTACTCCCTGTTCACCCACGATTGCGTGGCCACGCACGCCTCCAACTCAATCATCAAGTTTGCGGACGACACAACAGTGGTAGGCTTGATTATCAACAACGACGAGACGGCCTACAGGGAGGAGGTGAGGGCCCTCGGAGTGTGGTGTCAGGAAAATAACCTCACACTCAACGTCAACAAAACTAAGGAGATGATTGTGGACTTCAGGAAACAGCAGAGGGAACACCCCCCTGTCCACATCGATGGAACAGTAGTGGAGAGGTTAGTAAGTTTTAAGTTCCTCGGCGTACACATCACAGACAAACTGAATTGGTCCACCCACACAGACAGCATCGTGAAGAAGGCGCAGCAGCGCCTCTTCAACCTCAGGAGGCTGAAGAGATTCGGCTTGTCACCAAAAGCACTCACAAACTTCTACAGATGCACAATCGAGAGCATTCTGTCGGGCTGTATCACCGCCTGGTACGGCAACTGCTCCGCCCACAACCGTAAGGCTCTCCAGAGGGTAGTGAGGTCTGCACAACGCATCACCGGGGGCAAACTACCTGCCCTCCAGGACACCTACACCACCCGATGTCACAGGAAGGCCATAAAGATCATCAAGGACAACAACCACCGAGCCACTGCCTGTTCACCCCGCTATCATCCAGAAGGCGAGGTCAGTACAGGTGCATCAAAGCTGGGACCGAGAGACTGAAAAACAGCTTCTATCTCAAGGCCATCAGACTGTTAAACAGCCACCACTAACATTGAGTGGCTGCTGCCAACACACTGACTCAACTCCAGCCACTTTAATAATGGGAATTGATGGGAAATGATGTAAAATATATCATGTTTACATACCCTACATTATTCATCTCATATGTATACGTATATACTGTACTCTATGTCATCTACTGCATCTTTATGTAATACATGTATCACTAGCCACTTTAACTATGCCACTTTGTTTACATACTCATCTCATATGTATATACTGTACTCAATACCATCTACTGTATCTTGCCTATGCCGCTCTGTACCATCACTCATTCATATATCTTTATGTACATATTCTTTATCCCCTTACACTTGTGTCTGTCTATAAGGTAGTAGTTTTGGAATTGTTAGCTAGATTACTTGTTGGTTATTACTGCATTGTCGGAACTAGAAGCACAAGCATTTCGCTACACTCGCATTAACATCTGCTAACCATGTGTATGTGACAAATAAAATTTGATTTGATTTGATTTTATCAAGGGGCAAAGTATTGACACGTTTTTAAAGAATTGAGAGACGAGCTTAAAGTTTTCTTTATTGACCATAATTTTGACCTATCTGTCTGCTTACATGATGACGAGTTTCTCACACCACTGGCCTAACTGGGTGATGTTTTTACTTGCCTGAATGATCTGAATCTTGGATTACAGGGACTCTCCGCAACTATATTCAATGTACGGGACAAAATTGAGGCTATGATTAAGAAGTTGGAGCTCTTTTCTGTCTGTATTAACAAGGACAACATACAGGTCTTTTCATCGTTGCATGATTTTTTGTGTGCAAATTAACTTAGCTCACGGACAATGTCAATGTGATATAGCGAAGCACCTGAGTGAGCTGGGTGCTCAATTACGCAGGTACTTTCCCAAAATGGACAACACAAACAACTGGATTTGTTATCCCTTTCATGCCCTGCCTCCAGTCCACTTACTGATATCTGAACAAGAGAGCCTCATCGAAATTGCAACAAGCGGTTCTGTGAAAACTGAATTGAAAAATTTCTGGATAGGGCTGAGCTCAGAGTTTCCTGCCTTGGAAAGTCGCGCTGTTAAGACACTGATGCCCTTTGCAACCACGTACCTATGTGAGAGTGGATTTTCTCAACCTGTTCTTGTCTATACTTTCATCATCCTTGATTCAGAAAAGTACGTTTGACACGTTTTCAGTTGCAGGTGGTTTTTAACAAAAAATAATAATCCCAAGAGCTGGTGAAATCCTACGTTTTGCCCTTAGTGAGGAGTTCCCTTGCCATTTTAGCTACCAGACATGCAGTTCCTAGCCTCAGATGGAACGACACATTTCTATGTGACGTGGCCACGTAGTTCTACACAAGGCATTTCTTGCGTGATGTAAAATACATGCGTTGTAATCTTTCTGAATATTCGTTTGCTTTTGGAGAACCGCCTGCAACTGAACATAAGATACTTTTGTGCTCAATTTGGAAGTAATATATTGTCAAGAACAAGTTTTGAAAATTTGCTTCTGACCCCTTTCTACTAGGCGACGTGTAACGCTATTATGGGACAATTCACAAACGTGTTATTGTATAGCGAAGTAACTACTTCTAATCCTAACTTCTCATTCCCATCTTAATTGTACTTGTTTGTTCTGATTTACTGTCCAATTTCAATTATGTATAATAAAGTTTTTACTACATTAAAAGTAAAGATTTGGTTCATACACCAGAATTGACATCCTTACTATCTTTTGAAGTAATATCTGCATACTAAACCAGATTTTAAAAAGCAACAATGTCATAGATTTTTTTTAATGAGTTACTGTTCATGAGCAAATTAGTCAAATTAAATGTATTCACAAGGTCCTAATCTATGGATTTCACATGACTGGGAATACAGATATGCGTCTGGTCACAGATATACAGTGCATTAAGAAATGGGCCTCGGGATCTTGTCACGGTAGTTTTGTTCGTTGACTGTGCCATCACTAATGCAATTGTGTCCGTAACTTATGCCTGCCCATACCATAACCCCACCTCCACCATGGGAGGACATCAGAAAACAGATCGCCCACATGACGCCATAGACGTGCTCTGCGGTTGAGACCGGTTGGACATACAGCCAACTTAATGACCGACTTGTGGTAGAGAAATTATTAAATTGGCAACGGGTCTAGTGGCCATTCCTGCAGATACCGCTAGTAAGGGGCTAGAAGCGTCTTCACAGGGTGAGTTACCGAGTGGCTAGAACAGACAAGCTCCATAGTATTGTGGAGGACTTAATTCTTCCTGCTGCTGCGGATATGGCTGGGACAATGCAGGGGGGGATGCCCAAAAAACTATACAAACTGTCTTCATCAAACACTGTTTCATGACACTTCAGTGACATGGCAGGAGATGTTTTGAAACAATTACTGCTTCGCGTACAAGCCAGTGAATTGTAAGTGTCACAGCTGGATGAGTCGACGGACGTGGCCGGCCGGGCACAGCTCCTGGTATATGTCCGTTTATGTTTATGGGGCGTCAATTAACCCTTGTACAGTCTAAACATTCTGTATATTCTCCTTGTCCTAAGGGTCAAAAATGACCTTTCACTAAACCCCTCAAATAAAGCAGATTAATTTAATTTTAAACACCAAATCTAATTTGTATGAAGAAACAACCTGTCATTCATCAAACTTTTAATATCTGGGTTTAATCAGTGGACACCACTTGTTTATTACAACACACCTGTCATTGTTTTCTTTAAAGTAGAGGATTATTATTATTGCTTAAGGTACTGCATAGGTGAAAAAAAAAATTTGCAAGAGATAGCACTTGTATAGCCTAAGAAAGTAGCAGTCGTTTTGAAAGCATTTTATTGAAGGGAAACAGTCTTGAACTTTGTTGCCAACATAGTGATATATACTGTACAATGAGGAATTCAACTACAAAATACTAGTCTTCCATTATTTTAACCATTGCCCCCACCCACAAGCTGTATAAACGAGAATAAGATACAAAACTAAAACGTGAAGAACATAAATCAATCAACTCTAATTAGCACATGTAGGACAGTATGTAAGTGTGCGTGCATGGACTTTGCAGATGTATTACTGCAGCACATAGTATTTGTTTTACAGTCCTTTGGGGGGCAGAATTGGCATCTCCTCTTGCCTGCCCCAGCTGCAGCCTCAGGTGGACCAGCACAAGATTCAACCCCCTGAACAGCTTTCACAAGCGCTGCAGAGTCTGCTGTGCGAGGGAGCCGCTCCCTTCTTTGAATGTGTGGGGTTACCAGTGCCGTGCCCAGCTGCTTCAGGAACACCCTCTTGTTCCTCTTATCAGGCATCCAGGTAGGGTTGGTCTTGTTCCATATCACAAAGGCATTGTATGAGGACACATCAATGACGTTATTGAAGATGACCAGGGGCCAGCGGGCAGTCATCCTCCTGCAGCTGTAAGTTCCAATCACCTTGTCCAGGTTGTCCACACCTCCTTTGATGTGGTTGTAGTCCAGGATGATGGCTGGCTTCCTGTACTCACGATCACTGATCTCAGCCGTTTGTGCAGTGTGCTAAGGAAGACCACATTCTTGTTCCTCTTTGGGAGGTAAGAAACTAGATTGGTGGGGGTGAAGGCAAACTTTGATGAGAAGGTCTCTCCCCCTTGTTGCGAGGAGTGAAGGGGGAGCTCAGGCTTGTTCTTTCTAACTGTGCCAACCATGGTGATCTTTATCTTAAGGAGCTGCTGGCTGAGTTCATAAGAGGTGAAGAAATTGTCACAAGTGAAAATGGTTAGCTTTGTTAAAGCAAGGCCCCTGAACTCTTGTGTATTTTCTGCATTATGCAATGATATGGGCAGCGACCATGTAACACTTTTACAACGTACAGAAGTGCACTGGATGTCTTGCTCCCAGGCAGACTAAATAACTTTTTTGCCCGCTTTGAGGACAATACAGTGCCACTGACACGTGAGGAAAACATTTAAACGTGTCAACCCTCGCAAGGCTGCAGGCCCAGACGGCATCCCCAGCCGCGCCCTCAGAGCATGCGCAGACCAGCTGGCTGGTGTGTTTACGGACATATTCAATCAATCCCTATCCCAGTCTGTTGTTCCCACATGCTTCAAGAGGGCCACCATTGTTCCTGTTCCCAAGAAAGCTAAGGTAACTGAGCTAAACGACTACCGCCCCGTAGCACTCACTTCCGTCATCATGAAGTGCTTTGAGAGACTAGTCAAGGACCATATCACCTCCACCCTACCTGACACCCTAGACCCACTCCAATTTGCTTACCGCCCAAATAGGTCCACAGACGATGCAATCTCAACCACACTGCACACTACCCTAACCCATCTGGTCAAGAGGAATACCTATGTGAGAATGCTGTTCATCGACTACAGCTCGGCATTTAACACCATAGTGCCCTCCAAGCTCGTCATCAACCCTGGGTCTCGACCCCGCCTGTGCAACTGGGTACTGGACTTCCTGACGGGCCGCCCCCAGGTGGTGAGGGTAGGCAACAACATCTCCACCCCGCTGATCCTCAACACTGGGGCCCCACAAGGGTGCGTTCTGAGCCCTCTCCTGTACTCCCTGTTCACCCACGATTGCGTGGCCACGCACGCCTCCAACTCAATCATCAAGTTTGCGGACGACACAACAGTGGTAGGCTTGATTATCAACAACGACGAGACGGCCTACAGGGAGGAGGTGAGGGCCCTCGGAGTGTGGTGTCAGGAAAATAACCTCACACTCAACGTCAACAAAACTAAGGAGATGATTGTGGACTTCAGGAAACAGCAGAGGGAACACCCCCCTGTCCACATCGATGGAACAGTAGTGGAGAGGTTAGTAAGTTTTAAGTTCCTCGGCGTACACATCACAGACAAACTGAATTGGTCCACCCACACAGACAGCATCGTGAAGAAGGCGCAGCAGCGCCTCTTCAACCTCAGGAGGCTGAAGAGATTCGGCTTGTCACCAAAAGCACTCACAAACTTCTACAGATGCACAATCGAGAGCATTCTGTCGGGCTGTATCACCGCCTGGTACGGCAACTGCTCCGCCCACAACCGTAAGGCTCTCCAGAGGGTAGTGAGGTCTGCACAACGCATCACCGGGGGCAAACTACCTGCCCTCCAGGACACCTACACCACCCGATGTCACAGGAAGGCCATAAAGATCATCAAGGACAACAACCACCGAGCCACTGCCTGTTCACCCCGCTATCATCCAGAAGGCGAGGTCAGTACAGGTGCATCAAAGCTGGGACCGAGAGACTGAAAAACAGCTTCTATCTCAAGGCCATCAGACTGTTAAACAGCCACCACTAACATTGAGTGGCTGCTGCCAACACACTGACTCAACTCCAGCCACTTTAATAATGGGAATTGATGGGAAATGATGTAAAATATATCATGTTTACATACCCTACATTATTCATCTCATATGTATACGTATATACTGTACTCTATGTCATCTACTGCATCTTTATGTAATACATGTATCACTAGCCACTTTAACTATGCCACTTTGTTTACATACTCATCTCATATGTATATACTGTACTCAATACCATCTACTGTATCTTGCCTATGCCGCTCTGTACCATCACTCATTCATATATCTTTATGTACGTATTCTTTATCCCCTTACACTTGTGTCTGTCTATAAGGTAGTAGTTTTGGAATTGTTAGCTAGATTACTTGTTGGTTATTACTGCATTGTCGGAACTAGAAGCACAAGCATTTCGCTACACTCGCATTAACATCTGCTAACCATGTGTATGTGACAAATAAAATTTGATTTGATTTGATTTTATCAAGGGGCAAAGTATTGACACGTTTTTAAAGAATTGAGAGACGAGCTTAAAGTTTTCTTTATTGACCATAATTTTGACCTATCTGTCTGCTTACATGATGACGAGTTTCTCACACCACTGGCCTAACTGGGTGATGTTTTTACTTGCCTGAATGATCTGAATCTTGGATTACAGGGACTCTCCGCAACTATATTCAATGTACGGGACAAAATTGAGGCTATGATTAAGAAGTTGGAGCTCTTTTCTGTCTGTATTAACAAGGACAACATACAGGTCTTTTCATCGTTGCATGATTTTTTGTGTGCAAATTAACTTAGCTCACGGACAATGTCAATGTGATATAGCGAAGCACCTGAGTGAGCTGGGTGCTCAATTACGCAGGTACTTTCCCAAAATGGACAACACAAACAACTGGATTTGTTATCCCTTTCATGCCCTGCCTCCAGTCCACTTACTGATATCTGAACAAGAGAGCCTCATCGAAATTGCAACAAGCGGTTCTGTGAAAACTGAATTGAAAAATTTCTGGATAGGGCTGAGCTCAGAGTTTCCTGCCTTGGAAAGTCGCGCTGTTAAGACACTGATGCCCTTTGCAACCACGTACCTATGTGAGAGTGGATTCTCGGCCCTCACTAGCATAAAAACTAAATACGGGCACAGACTGTGTGTGGAAAATGATTTATGTGCATCCTTTCAAGCACACCCACAATTTTTGATGAACAAATAAGGTTTTATATGTAAGATGCCTAAATAAAAAGCAAAATTATTGATTATTATTATATTATTATTTGTGCCCTGGTCCAATAAGATCTCTCACTTCCCACGAGCCGGGTTGTGACAAAAACTCACACTCATTCTTATGTTTAATAAATGTATAGTGTGTGTGTGGCAGGCTTACAATGATGGCAAAAAAACAAACATTTGACCCTGGTGCTGACCCTGGTGCTAGAGGGGGGTACGCAGCTGGAGATTGAATGTTTGAAGGGGTACGGGACTATAAAAAGTTTGGGTAGACTAACCATCTTGGGGACCAGAGGTTGAGACACTGGTTGGATGGAGGCCAAACTGTGTCATTTCAGTAATCAGCTCATTGGGAATAGTTTAATTGGGGAACAGTATCTGATAGTTTAGTGAGACTATTAGCACGCCAATAAATATGCAAATTAGGAGTCTGGTCCAAGCCTGGAAAGGATTGGTTGCAACTTGATTAGCCAAGACCCAGACATTTGGATCACTGTCTTCTATGCCCAAATAAAACAAGAATTGTGTGCACATGCTCTCCTTCATCAGAGGAACTGCGTATGTCCTCTTGACGTCTGTCTGGCCTGACATGCATACCTTCATTATCTGCTACTGTTTCGCAACCCTCAGCGCCCTTGCCCCTCGCTTGCCTATTTCTGGACCATGAGGCTGTCGCTGGAAGAGATAACGGAGCAAACCAGCTCACTGCGGCATTCTGCTCTCTGGACAGGACCAACCCCTACTCTCTGACTCTCACCAATACTGGTCTTTTTTGATCTGAGATTATTCCTACTCTGCCTTCTACAGCTTTCATTGATCTAAGAGGTAGGTACAATTTTAAGAGCTCTGAGAGGAGGCCTGAAGAGTGCCAACCTTTATATTTTTGGAGGGAGCTGTAACCAACTGTACTGACTTTTTTCTAATCTGTAACCAGCCTTTTCATTTCTTGAGGATAACTCTGCCTATGTCTTCTAGTCTAGAGGCTTGTGTTTTGCGGAGGCCTATTGAGGACCACTGTTCATCATGGGTTCCGTGCGGTGTACGCCACCTGTCCCACTCCCCACAAACCTACCTGTCCTAGAGGCCAAAGTAGATGACTTGAGTCACAAGTTAGATGAGCTCCTCTCCAGACAAATAGGTTCCTGCTCCATCTGCTCCACCTGCAGTCTGCACAGCGGCCAGCCAGAGGCAACAGAAAGGCAGCTTGTGGCCCAGTCCAGGCTGCTAGAGAACTTTGAGAGGAAGATCGGTGAGATGCAGAGGACCTTAGAGGCCCTGGCCAAAGGTAACGTTCAATTGATCTGAAATGACACATGGAAGTATTGTATTGTTATTGACAAGCTAAGTTTGACTGAGCTCACTACAGGATTGACCCATGGTTTAGTATTTCAATGTCTCAACCAATACCGTGTATCTGCATTAAAGTTTCAAACTGCATTTCAAAGGAGATTAATAACTGTGAAGTGGACATGAATTACAATGATTTTGCTCACACAATGTTGATGTTACAACAACATCCATGCTACTGTGAAGATGACAGAGGCTTGTAGGAATTGTGTCCAATATCCTTTGAGGATAATTCCATTTTGTCTTGTAAATGAGGTCTGGCGCAAAGGAACCCCCACACCTGCCAGGAAGCTGCCCCAGCCCCACCCATTGAGCCATCACCTAGAACAGTATATCTGCCAGCTGAGACCTCACTAGTCACTTCTAAGGTACTTTGAGTCTGTTTCCTTATTGTGTGAATGGTTGTGTATACACTGCATTGTCTTTTTCCATGTTGATACATGTCAACATGGGAAGCATGTATATCTAAATGACAAAACATAAAGCAACTGTTTTAGTCTGTCCGGTGCTATGTTCTCTCATGGTCAGGATGAGATCCCGGATCAGTTGGAGACAAACAGACAGCAGGATAAGACACAACACACTCCTACCACCCCAGCAAAGAAAGGTAACTATTCATACTCAATGAGCTCCAGACCAAATGTAGGTGACCATAATCCAGGGTGGATTCAATTGGTGTGTTATTTGATAGAGACGGATGCAAAGAAAACATTGACACGGCTGGCAGTAGCAGTTTTCCCATCAATGGCGCACACTCAAAAGATTTTGACTCAGACAAGGACCACAGTGACGAAGAACCAAGCGGTGACATCCATCGAAGAGTCACTTAGGACAGCATCTCTGCCAGTCAGTGATTCATTAAGCATGGAAAAGGTACTTTTATAATATGTTTCTTCATTGTGTCAATGGTTTTGTGTATACATTGCATGGATATGTGTCTACTTCATGTCTCTAATTGGCAAAACATAAAACAAGCCTTTTAGTTGATGATTGGTCAGTGGCACACCTTGTGATATGCTCAAGCTGCCTCTGTTTCTCTCATGCTCAGGCTGAGACCCTGAATCAGTTTGAGACGAACAGACACCAGGAAACAAAGCAACAGACTCCTATCACTCCTGCAAAGAAAGGTAACTCACTTCCATTTTAGTGGTATGACTATAGTCATGTCATACTCTGTGAGCTCAAGACCTACATTTGGCTAGATTGAGTTGACCAACATTCATGGATTCGATGGGTGTTTATGAGTTATATGATAGATAGGAACACAGAAAGCATTGCCATATGAATGGATAGACATACAGTTGAAGTCGGAAGTTTACATACACCTTAGCCAAATACATTTAAACGTTTTTCACAATTCCTGACATTTAATCCTAGTAGAAATACCCTGTCTTAGGTCAGTTAGGATCACCACTTTATTGTAAGAATGTGAAATGTCAGAATAATAGTAGAGAATGATTTATTTCAGCTTTTCTTTCATCACATTCCCAGTGGGTCAGAAGTTTACATGCACTCAATTAGTATTTGGTAGCATTTCCATTCAATTGTTTAACTTGGGTCAAACATTTTGGGTAGCCTTCCATAAGCTTCCCACAATAAGTTGGGTGAATTTTGGCCCATTCCTCCTGACAGAGCTGGTGTAACTGAGTCAGCTTTGTAGGCCTCCTTGCACGCACACGCTTTTTCAGTTCTACCCACAAATTTTCTATGGAATTGAGGTCAGGGCTTTGTGACGGCCACTCCAATACCTTGACTTTGTTGTCCTTAAGCCATTTTGCCACAACTTTGGAAGTATGCTTGGGGTCATTGTCTATTTGGAAGACCCATTTGCGACCAAGCTTTAACTTCCTGACTGATGTCTTGAGATGTTGCTTCAATATACAGTATCCACATAATTTTCCTACCTCATGATGCTATCTATTTTGTGAAGTGCCCCAGTCCCTCCTGCAGCAAAGCACCCCCACAACATGATACTGCCACCCCTGTGCTTCACGGTCGAGAGGGTGTTCTTCAGCTTGCAAGCCTCCCGCTTTTTCCTCCAAACATAACGATGGTCATTATGGCCAAACAGTTCTATTTTTGTTTCATCAGACCAGAAAACATTTCTCCAAAAAGTATGATCTTTGTCCCCATGTGCAGTTGCAAACCGTAGTCTGGCTTTTTTATGGTGGTTTTGGAGCAGTGGCTTCTTCCTTGCTGAGCAGCCTTTCAGGTTATGTCAATATAGGACTCATTTTACTGTGGATATAGATACTTTTGTACATGTTTCCTCCAGCATCTTCACAAGGTCCTTTGCTGTTGTTCTGGGATTGATTTGCACTTTTCGCACCAAAGTACGTTCATCTCGAGGAGACAGAACGCGTCTCCTTCCTGAGTGGTATGATGGCTGCGTGGTCCCATGGTGTTTATACTTGCGTAATTTTGTTTGTACAGATGAACGTGGCACCTTCAGGTGTTTGGAAATTGCTCCCAAGGATGAACCAGACTTGTGGAGGTCTACAATTTGTTTTCTGAGTTCTTGGCTGACTTCTTTTGATTTTCCAATGATGTCAAGCAAAGAGGCACTGAGTTTGAAGGTAGGCCTTGAAATACATCCACAGGTACACCTCCAATTGACTCAAATGATGTAAATTAGTCTATCAGAAACTTCTAAAGCCATGACATCATTTTCTGGAATTTTCCAAGCTGTTTAAAGGCACAGTCAACTTAGTGTATGTAAACTTCTGACACACTGGAATTGTGATATAGTGAATTATAAGTGAAATAATCTGTCTGTAAACAATTGTTGGAAAAATTACTTGTGTCATGCACAAAGTAGATGTCCTAACCGACTTGCCAAAACTATAGTTTGTTAACAAAAAAATGTGGAGTGGTTGAAAAACGAGTTTTAATGACTCCAACCTAAGAGTATGTAAACTTCCGACTATAACTGTATATTATATTAATTAATGGGTGTCTGCTGGTATGGGAGCAGAGCAAAGAGACTGTGTTGGAGAGCAGTGGATTGGAGGGAACCAGCAGGGGGTCAGAGGTCAACCAATGGCAGCAGATTCCCACAGACAGAGTGAAACTAAAAGGGGTTGGACGAGAGAGGTTCCAGCTGTAGCCGTTGTCCCATCATTGGCGGACATTCCAAGGACTGAGACGAGGACCACAGTGGCGGAGAACCAAGCAGCTGCTCCATCAAGTCCCGCCCCCGCACCAAAAAAGCAGTCTGGGTTGGCTGTCCTTATGCCAACTGTGGAAAGCTCCTCCCTCAGACAAGTGCACAGCTGTCCAGAGTCCTTGCAGAGGTAAAGGCACTTACTCATCACCTAACATACATACTAATAAAAATGATACATGATTGGATATCGGATCTATATGTGAAAAACACATCCACCACCAATTTGAATCACATTGCTTTCCACCATACAAATTATAAATGCTACTCTGCTCTGATTGTGCTGACCTTCTTTCTGGTCCAGGCTCCAGAGTTCAAGGCCCAAGCCCCAGTCTGTCTGCCCTGCCCGTAGACCTGCTGTTGGGAAGACCTGCAGTGTTTTGGGAGGGGCTAGTCCAGTTGCAGCCAGTGGAATACAGATCATAGTAGTCCCTACTACAGCAGAAAGGACCCGGCCCAAGTCCCCTACCAAAACTTGCCATAAGGTCATAGGTGATTGTTGACTTCCGTGCACAAAAGGCCTTAGTGTGTTTGATAATTTTGGGATTAGTATGCTATTATACAAAGACGTGTACTGACATTGTGCTAATGAGTGTTGCCCTCCCAATCTCTCTCTCTCTATCTATCTCTCAGATGACGTTCCCCCCCAGCCAGCTCCTTTCCTTCACCGCTGTGTGTCTTTGCGATCCAACCCCCCATCTGACACCTTCATCATCCACACCAGAGAGGTGCTGGGGAGGTAAACTGACATCTGTAGCCTACTGGTCTGGAATAGTGGTAGAACTAGTAATCTCCCAGATGTTATCTACTAGCTATTGGGTTTGTGTGTTAATGAGTTAAGAAAAACATATTTTTCCCTCAGCGGACGCTTTGGCAAGGTGCACAAATGCACTGAAAAATCCTCTGGACTAAAGCTTGCAGCTAAGATAATCAACACACGAACTGCTAAAGAAAAGGTGAGTGAGTGAGTGAGGTACATATTTGTATGTTCACATACACATTTGCCTGTGTTGTTCTCTCAGGAAAGGGCAAATAATGAGGTGCAGGCAATGAACCAGCTGAGTCATCCCAACATCCTCCAGCTCTACGAGGCCTTTGAGGCCAAGCACCAGCTGGTGTTAATTCTGGAATAGTAAGTGGCTACTATTCCTTCATATTCCACTCTGCTATTCAGTGTCATTGGTTAGCAAGATCTCCATTACACTGTAGTGCTTCTAAACATTCTACAAATAATTTAACAGGGATCAATACATTAACAATTAATTCATATACTTGAATGATCTCCTGAGGGGGGATTTGGTTTGCTGGCAGCAGACACTAAAGTACAAAGTACAGACACTCAGAGACATAGATACGGAACACTGAATCACCACAAATATGGATACATTATTAAAACAAAGACAAAGTGCATTACATACAGTATACCTCAATCAAAAGTACACAATGGAAAGGGGAGAAAGGAGCAGTGGAGTTGGTCAACCTGATGTCTGTGTGTGGCAGTGTTGAGGGCGGGGAGCTGTTTGACAGGATTGTGGATGAGAGCGCACCACTGACCGAGGTGGACGCCATGGTGTTTGTCAAGCAGATCTGTGAAGGGGTCAGCTACATGCATCAGATGTACGTCCTCCACCTCGACCTGAAAGTGAGTATGGTGGACTGGATGTGCATTCCAGATTTCAAGGCTCACCATCGTCACAAATGCCAGGCACATTTTAATTACCACTTGAAGCACATCGTGGTCAGTCTCACCGTAACTCAGAGGCATCCATATGTGTGTTGTTGTAAGAAAAGGAATCAATGGTTAATTTATCCAAATGAATTTGCACACTCCGATGTTCACAGCCGGAGAATATCCTTTGTGTGAATCGAACTGGCCATCAGGTGAAGATTATCGACTTTGGGCTGGCAAGAAGGTAATGCCTCTCTTCAGCTGTGGGTGTGATTTTGGGGGATTTATTGTGAGCATTGGTAGCAGCTTTCTCAAAACGAACCTTGAAAAATAATTTTCTTTCTTCCTCGGAATCAGATACAGGCCGCGGGAGAAGCTCAGAGTCAATTTTGGAACCCCTGAATTTCTGGCCCCAGAGGTGGTCAACTTTGATTTTGTGTCCTTTCCCACAGACATGTGGACCTTAGGGGTTGTCACTTATATGCTGTGAGTCTAAAATATAAGCCTCATATTCCCTAACATCTAAGTTAAACCGTAAGTTGTATGGGGCAAATTTACTTCCACGTAAGTAACATTATTACTTAGTGTCCCATTGACATCAATGCATGACCAAGTAAAAATGTGACTTAAGTGGGAGTTAGGATTCACCCCCCCCCCCCCCATGTCCCTACCATGCATGCTCTTCCATTGTGACCTGTTTCCCTGTGTATGTGCATGCGGCACTTCCTTCCTCTCATCCTCCACAGTCTAAGTGGCCTTTCACCCTTCCTGGGTGATGATGAGAGCCAGACCCTCAACAACGTCCTCTCTGCCAACTGTTCTTTTGAGGATGAGGCCTTTGAGCACATCTCAGCAGAGGCCAAGGACTTTATCTCCCACCTTCTGGTCAAGGAGAGGGGGTGAGGGCCAAAGCTGAAATAATAATCATAACACTCATGATTGTGATGATTATTACAGTTTATTAGTTATACTTCTACCATGTTCCTTGTTTGGCCAGAGGGCGAATGAGTGCTTTACAGTGTCTAAGACATCCGTGGCTCAACAACATTGCAGAGAAGGCCAAGGGCAGCAATATAGTACTGAAGTCCCAGGTCCTGCTGAAGAAATACCTGGCCAAGAAACTATGGAAGGTCAGTTAAACAGAATTCCTGCACCACACAGTGTGGTTCATTTAGTTGGTTGTGTAGTTGGAAGGCACATTGTTTACATTATGGTAGTTTTATCCTCTTTGCACTGCAATCAGCTGTGTCATGTCAATTGTTACCGGCCGACCATTGTTGATGAGACGCATCCAACCTTCCTGCCCTGCTCACTTTGTTGTAAATGTGCTTCTGTGCTTGTTGACAGAAAAACTACATTGCGATAGCAGCAGCCAACAGATTCAAGAAGATCAGCAGCGGTGGGGAACTGACCTCTCTGGATACGGAGACGGATACAGTACCTATAGCAACGTAACAATGTCACCCATTAATACAGTACCTGCACTGCCGCCTTACAATGTCACCCCTGTGAAATCTGTACTGACCTACGCTGGACAAACTGCATACTTGTAAAGACCTCCCACATAATCAGTCAGAGAAGGTACTCTTGTCATGGTCTGTCTGTGTAAACAAACCTGGACACAGTGTGTGAATAAATAGTGGCTACACAACATAATTTCACTCATAAAATGAACAGCAATTTTGTACTTTTATATTTTTTCTTGTGTGGAAATGTATGGAAGCGGATTCATGCCAAAAGATATGACACTACATCTATAAAGGAAATAGTGAAATGATTTTGTAATTTTAAACGTAACCTTTATTTTACTAGGCAAGTCAGTTAAGAACAAATTCTTATTTACAATGACGGCCTACCTCACTCAAACCCGGACGATGCTGGGCCAATTGTGTCCCTATGGGACTCCCATTCACAGCCGGATGTGATACAGCCTGGATTCGAACCAGGGTGTGTGTAGTGACGCCTCAAACACTGAGGTGCAGTGCCTTAGACCGCTGCGCAACTCAATAACGAGAAACCAATCCAATCTAATAGGTACTTTATTGTTTACATTCATACAATAAGAAAATGCTTCAAAGATAATATGATAAGAGCAGTTCAGCAATTCTTGTTTTGTATCTTCTTCTATAGGGTGATGGAACAAACAGCTAGAGCCTTGTCCTAAGAGCTAACGAGGATGTGATGCCTGCATACTAGTAACGCTTCCAGCTAATTTTACTGCAGGCAACAATGCAATTGAATTAAATGGAATCCTCATTCAATACAATATGATGGGAACTTAACTATTGGGCATAACATCCTTTCGTCAATATGCTAAGCTAACCTCAATACAAATCTATTACTATAAAGTGTGCGTTCGTTGAACTGACAAAAATAAACTCTACACAAATGTTTTCTCTGCAATTACAAGTTGCTCTTTTCTGAGGTAGTCAAAGGACGCGTTCCAGGCTGACTACATTTCAGACAGTTGCATTGCATCAACCAATGGTTGCATGCTACTTAATTGACTGCGCAGTCAGGCCTCAGATTGCTATATCATATGATGTGGTTAGGTGATATGTTAAAACACCTATCCAGGTGTTGTGAGATTTGGCAGGCGTCTGCAATGTAGTCTGTCTAAAACGCTGCCAACAAATATACAATCATCATGGGCGTGGAGGAACTGATCTCTACATATCAGGAAAGAATACAATACATAAGTAGTGGTAAAAGAGACAACAATGTTCAAGGAGGAGAGATGTTATTCCGTACTGATTGTTCATTTTTACGTAACAGTTACCTCCACGCAAAGAAAGAAACGGGTACTGTAATAGGATAAGGTAGAGGTAGAGAGTTTATGGGTCAATCAATGTCTGTTGTATCTAAACAAAACAAGCAATTTGATGAAGAAAATCTACATTTTCACTTGAGATCTAATGGCACAAGTTAGAGCCAAAGTAACTAGGAAAGAGATTAAAATGATATACCCTAACCCCAAAGGACAGAGTTCTGTATTAATATCTTCATCTAGGAGAGCATGTTGTTGAGGTAAAAAGAACAAAACATTTCATAAGACATCAATTCTATCCTTTCATAATGTCTTAAGTGCTTAAACCCAGTCAATAGAGTAGACACCCAAGAGGCACAACAGTAGCATTTTTTTAAGACATCGGTGCAACATTTCACTGAATAAAGGATACAGTCAATGATATGCAGTAATATGAAACCCATTTCAGTAACACTCTTTAAAGCAGTGTTTGACAAACCTCTCCTCAAGTACCCCCTGCCATTCCACTTACTTGGTATATTCCAGAACAAGCACAGTTGATTGAACTGGTCAACTAATAATCAAGCTCTTGATTACTTGAATCAGGTGTGCTAATACTGTCTGGAACAGACCAAATAATTGGAATGGGGGTCCTGTATAGAGGTTTGGGAAACTGCTTTAAAGGGATTTAAAAATCAAACATCTCTAGTTTTTGTATAAATACGCAGAACATGATAACACAAGTACACTTTTACGTAAGCTGCTGTTAAATATCTAACATGACCATTGTCATACAAGTGACTAACATTATTGGAAAACAAGATGAGTGGCAGGTGTCATGCAGCACTTATGTCCACATTGTCTAGACCTTATGCGGTCTTTTCTGAACAAAGTGCAACCATTTGGCCTATTTCTAACAGGTTTCAATAAAACAACATTTTGGTTGCTAAAACACACTTTCTATTCTCCTTCTGCTCAAGTTTCTTATTATCGGATGAGGTAATACTGATGAAGTGGTTCTTTGTGTTCAACATCATCATAACAAAAACTATTGCTACTGAAAGCTTAATTAGCATCATTAAAAAAATACAATTCCCATTTTTTTCCCATAAAAAAAATAAATGCAAGCACATTGGATGCCTATATGTATCACTCGTATATTCAAGACTTGAGACACTCGTCCTTTATGGGAGGCTTTATTCAAGAATATTTGGAGTGTTCCTTGGCCTGGTGCTGGGGTCACGTGGGTCACATGGTATCAGGCTGCTCACTGTTGAAAGGTCTGGTAGTAGCGAGGTAGGGAAGTGGAAGTGCTCATTCCAGGATTGCTGAACCCCTGAGGTAGCTGGTTGTTGTTGTGGTTGTGGGCTCCGGGGACCTGCGGTGCGTGAAGTTGTGGGGGCTGCAGGAAGGTGAGTCCTCCTGGGGCCTGATAGGGTAGGGGGCTGGAGGAGGAGGGCGGCACAGTGGAGGTGGAGGTAGACGGGTAGCCCATCACCAGACCTCCCATACTCATATGAGCACTGTAGGGAGGCAGGCTGAACGGCAAGAAGCCCAGAAGAGGACCCAAGTCCATGTTAGCAGCACACGACAGCTCGGCTGAGGAGAGAGCGGGGCTCCTGGACAGAAGGTGGGGGTCCCCAGCCACTGGGCCACCCAGGGTTTCTGAAAGCACTTCCCTCTGAGGGGAGGCGGAGGAGGAGGTAGAGGAGGAGGCTGTGGTCAGGTGTGGGGGCAGCCCGCTCTGCAGGTCCATTAGGAAGCTCTCCATGTCAGTGCGGGGATATGAGGTAGATCCATGCTGATACCTGGCCATGTGGCCATAAGGCTGCTGTTGCTGCTGGGGGAGGTGGTGGTGGGGATGGGGAGAGGGGCCTGGCATGTGGAGGCCCACCCCCATGGCCGTGGACAGGGAGCCCTGCATGAGAGAGTGGTGTTGGTGGCCCATGCCTGGATTGGAAATGGTCTGCAGGGGGTAACTGCTGTACATGTCAATGGGGAAGGCCTCTACATGCTCCTTGGAGGAGGGTCCCATGCTGCATTGCACCGGACTTGGCTCTTCCTTTACGGGCCCAGGTGTGGTGGGGGCTGGTGTGGGGGTGGTGGTTGTGGGCTCCTGGACGTGGCTCTTCTTCAGGTGGCGCGTCAGATGGTCCCTGCGACCAAATCGCTGGGCGCAGCGCGGGCACAGAAAGTCACGGCGGCCCGTGTGCACCACCGCGTGACGCCGCACATCCTTGCGAGTGTAGAAGCGCCGGTCGCAGCGCTCGCACGAATACTTCCTCTCCCTGACGGTGGCGGTGACCTCCAGTGGCGGAAGCCTGTCGGTGTGGCTCCCTAGCTGCTCCAGCAGGGCAGGCGCCCCCTCTTGGCAATGGAGCTCCCCAGGGATGGTGGCGCTGGAGGCAGGGGCGTGGGCGGCCAGCAGGTGGCGCCGGTAGCCCAACTGAGTGCTGTACTGTTTGCCACACTCCTGGCAGTGGAACACCTGCCTGTTGGCGTCGTGGGCCTGCAGGTGGCTCTTCAGGTGCTCCTTCTGTTGGAACATGCTCTAGCAGAGGGAACGGCGCTGGGTCTTCTGCAGAGGGCGACGGGCCATAAGCATGAGCAGATGGACAAAACACTCATGGGGTATTTTAAGAGAGGACCTTCAAACTTGACACCATTGGCTGCACCGTTAATGGAGAGTAGGGTGTTGAATGCTGCTGAATGCTGCTGAATGCTGCTAGTGGAGTGTTTCGTATTCTCTCCAGGTGAGGATCTGTCCGCCTGTCTCCCTTTCCAGTACGAGCTTTTATCAGATGGGGGGGTTCTGCAGCAGCAGCTGCCATAGCAACCCAATAGGGCCTGGGCAAAGAGAGCAGAGTCACTCACTCAGCTGCTAAGGCTCGGACTAGATATGTGTGAGCATCCCTGAGCTTGTGTGAGTTTTATGTTATTGTGTGTGTATGTGTGCGTGTCTCCGCAGGGTAATTCTTGTGTAAGGCCCAAAGTTGTGTGCTTCTTCTCCCTGTCTCATCCAGCCACACGAGCCAGAGGACCGGTTGAACATGAGTGGCAATTTTGCATGACCACAGTCCTATAAAGAAGCACAAGGTTAAGATCAGCCTACAGTTGTTGTGTGATGAAATTACCAGGGTCAAGCTGATGCCGGACACACCCCATGTATAGCACCCATCCAAAGCGATGCACTTTACATTATTTTAACTTTGGCAATACCGTAATATTTAAAAAAAATATTACTTGGCTTTTTAAGTTGAAGATTTACTATGGTTAGGCTAATTGTGCAAGTGCTGCAGATCAATATTCATCAAGTGAAACCTGGGGTGGCATGATATGAGCCTTGTATTCTATATTAGAAAATTATCCTTTTTACATCATTTGATGGGGCAACTGTACAAAAGACACTCTGATCTGAACAATGAAAAGCAAGGTATGAGTTTCACTTGGAAACGAATCAAGAGTCTATATACAACGAACATATGGTTCATCATCAACTCGCGCTGATCAGCATGTATATGAAGTCAAAAACACACAAAAACGTATTCACGTAGTAACTTAAAAACACAAAGTAAATTAACTTAACTCAATAAATGGACTCGTGTAATTCATGAGCAATGATTGAAAAATAATGAATGGGGAAACGTAATACGAAAATAAGGACGTGATGATAACATTCAAAAACATTTTTTTTAAACGTTTGTATTCTGAAAATGTGATGAGCGCTAACAAAACAGTTATGTTTTCCTTAATTACATAAAGTAATGAAAATAAATGTACATGTTGCACTACTATTTGAAAAGTGCTAAAGAAATTCAGCAAGTTCATGTCACCGAATTTGATCGGTATGAGTAACGTTAGATTTTTACTATCAGCCTGGCAGGCGTATATTTGGGACGTTTCCGTTGAAAATGGGCGTAAACGTACCTTTAAAACTTTCACGATTCGGTTCTTGGTCCCTTTCTCTCAGATGTTTTGTAAAACTATTTTTCCAATTTTTTTAAGTTTTATTATTTTCGGGGCCTGGGTTTTTCCTCCGCGGCGCTGGAGTTGCAGAGCGCTTGCATTATGGGAGTGTGACGTCAGACACACCACTTTTTGACTAACTTTTGTAGAGGTTGCCAACTAAATAAGGTTCACCAACACTGCGACCTAGTATGCAATACTTCATATTAAACCTTAAGACATGGGACAATATTTTAAAACTTAGAAAAAGATGATTCCATAACATCATTGCATATACTCCTTTTTTTCTGTAGAAAATAATTAAAACTGTTAAATTGAAGGTGTTGTAAGCCCAAAAAACAAGAGGATGGCCATATGGGTCCCACATCATGACACTATATAAGAAGAGAGGAGGATGGAGGTAGCGGACTCACTTACGAGGTATGAGGAGAAGATGCTCATCTCCATCAGATTTTCTGGTCATTATCTGGTTCTGGTCAGGTCTCAGGATGACCAAAAATCCTAATGTAAACTGAATCCATGTTTCAAACAGTTCCTTCATTGAGGAACTATTTGAAACATGGATTTAGGTTGCATTGATTGTGGAGTCCAGGTTGCATAGCCTACTGCTTTTGTCATTTGTCTTGTACCAATAGCTTCAAACTATATCATGTCAATCTCACAGACTGTATGTTAAGGTTTGCATTCATAGCTCCAGCTGCAAAATGTGTGGTTACATTTCCCCAGCCCCATCCCTCAGTTCACCAAACAATGTGGCAGGATCAGGCTGTTGAAATGACAGATTGTACCTATTTTTATTAATGTGGATGTTCTCTGTGTGACTTTATTTGGGGGTATGGACAATCATAATGACTAGTACTCTATTTTTTACAGACTATAATCCGTTTTTGTTTGATAATAACCAAAATGATTTTATTCACCCCTTACCCCAATTTTTGTGTGCGCTAATAAATAGGCAGTTAAGGCACTGTCATTTGAACAGCACTGCACACCCTAAGAAAACTAGAGTACTGGAACATCAATGAAAAATATGGCTAGCCCTAGGGTTTTATTCTTAACGCTGTAGTAAATATAATTATGCTCCCTTATGTCTTTATGTAATTAAATAGTAGCCTAGAAAAATCTTATTTATTCTTGGATTTTTTTAAATCTCAAAACAAAATGTCCCACTGGACACACGCTGGTTGAATCAAAGTTGTTTCCATGTCATTTCAATAAAATAACATTGAACCAACGTGGAATAGATATTGAATTGACGTCTATGCCCACAGGGGTGGTCTCAGATTTTTCCTCTCCATGTTTTCCTTCAGGTTGATCTCTGCCAGGTTCGTCCATGGACAGGTTACATGATGCCATTGTGACCCGTGCTTGACTTGGAGCTGAATACCGGAACCTAAAATGTTCTACTGCTTAAGCTCCTGTTCCTCTTAGAGAATATTAGCTCAAAAGTATTGTGGAGCTTCTGCACCTAAATATAAACAGTACCGACACCCAGAATGAGTACCAGCACCTATTTCAGTCCAAGTGTAACACTGATTGTGGCTAATTTTGCAGATAGCAGCGCCACAATGGCTTGATCTCTGTCAATTCTCTCCCACTAGCGTTGGTTTGTAGAGTGACTAGAGAGAGAGAGGGGGTAGGGAGAGTTGTTTAGTGTTTCATTCCTGCAGTGTTTTGACCCTTGACCTCACTGTTGTGTTCTGTCCGCCTTGCATTCCAAAGTGACTCACTGGGCAAAAATTGGTTGAATCAACATTGTTGATATATGTGATGACATTGAATCAAAGTGGGAAACTGATTGGATTTGCAAAAAATCAACGTAAGGGCTTTTTAAAATTTTATTCACACAACTTTTAACCTACAGGCCAGCCAATGACATTTCACGTTAGTTGAAAGCTCAACCGAATGTAAATCAAAACTAGACGTTGAACTGACGTCTGTGCCCAGTATTTTTTGCATTAGCTTATGTGCTAACTTGCATCTATAGGTACAGTGCGGAGATATTTGAATGCAGCACCTATTTTTTTCTCTCAAAACAATTAAAGGAGAAGAGGATTGCAGATGATTTTGAGCATTAGCATTACATATGCAAAAAAATAAGTTAATAGTTTCCTTGTTTTTTCTTATCAATACCAGTGTGGTCAATCTTAGGGACGTCCATGGCAAGTTTCAAGTTGAAAGACCACTGAGGAGTGGATTTACAGTGTTTTAAATGGAAATGTAAAATCTGATTTGTCAATATCTCAGCCATCTTGTGATCAATCCCTTTATTAGTAAATTCCAAATTTGTTTTTTATTCGATTTATGTATATTTTGCACATTTTAGCATATGTGCTAATATGCATCAACTGGTATAGTGTGGCCAACTTTGAATGCGTCAATGTTGTTTTCTCAAACTCTTTAGGGACTATTGTAATGAGTCCAAAAAACAGATTTGGAGTGAATCTGACATTTAGTCCATGAGAATAATATTATTTATGATTATTTTAAGTATTAGCGTTACATAGTCAAAAAAGTGAATTGTTAATAGTTTCCTTATTTTTTAAGCTATCAAAAACTTAACATGGTTCATCATGATAATGGTTTTGATGACCTTAAAACGTTTCAAGTAGATAAGCCATTGTGGAGTGGATTTACAAAGGATTTAAATGGACACGATGACTCCGCCATCTCTTAACCAATCCCTTTGCTTTTCTCCAACTTCGTTATGGTTTCCACATGGCCATATTTCCATGATATACAGCGCTTGTTTACGGAAAACCGACGGGAGACAGTCGACTACCTGTGCTAATTAGTGTGAACGGAAGACACCCCAAACGTGATGTCACTGAAAAATACTGTCGGTTGCAACTATTAAAACCGGTTAAAGGGTATATTTTGCATTTGTGAAATTATTTTTGATGTGTTATGAAAGTAGAGTGCTTTAAGTTTAGAACCTTACCGCAATTGAGAATTGATTCACGTTTAGATGGAGTATTTGGATGTTTTGGCTGACAACCAATTCGCCTCTTAACAGAAATTGTAAGATCCTTGGATAATAAAGAGTAACGTTAGGCTTCTTAAATCCATTATTGGGCTATGCCAAATGGGGTGACGGATATGAGGGTTTAAGCAAAGATATTTATAACTAACCCAAGACAGTTAGTCATCCGTGTTGGTTTAAATGGGAGCAAATTAAGCATAGTTGTCAGAACAAGCATTGTATTTGCATATTTCCGTTTCATCGTTTACAAGGAGTGCGCACTTCACAGAGAAGGCTTTCCCTAGTGGTAATATGCAAATACATGCTAGAACACACCAATCGTTTTTCGCTAGTTCGTGCATGGCTCTGCCCACCTCCTTGCTTGTTCTGACAGCTATGCTTCATTTGCTCCCATTTAAACCAACACTGATTACGAACAGAGTCCACTAAGTTTTGTAGATGTGACCCTTTGACTTTTTTTTCGTAACAGATTGTAGTTTTGTGAACAGAAAACTGTATAGTACTAACCCTTGTTCTATCTGGGTTAAGCAAAGGTCTGTATAACTAACCCAAGATAGACAACAGCCTATTTTTTCGATGCGAGCAAATTAATCATAGTGGGCAAGGAGGTAGGCAGAGCCAAGCGAGATCCTATTTGCGCGTTCTAGCATGTATTTGCATATTTCGTTAGGGAAGCCTAGTCTGTGAAGTGCTCCTGTGCAATTACTCAATTCGCTCGTGCACTCCTTCTAGACAATGCCATTTAAAAAAAAAACTTCGGCAAAGGGTAAAGTCTACAAAACGTAGTTTCACTCTGTTCGTAGCATATTCTAGTTTTGGGAATAGAAAACTGTATTGAGATCAAATGTTTCATCGATGAGAACATTTGCAGAATGTCGGCCAAAACCATCTGGCGCCATCTTCTCCAATGCAGGCCACTGGGCTTCCTCTCATCACCATATTTGGTCGTGAGTGGAAACGCCAACTGGATGCTTCAGATTTACAGTGAAACATCTGGCTCATTGTTCTATCTTCGGTTTCAGTGAGACTTCTTCATTCAATATGTCGGTCAGCAAACAATGTTTTGTCTGCATGCCGCCACCTACTGTGCTGGAGTGTGTTAAGTGAGACTGTTTATAACAGCACCACCTGTAGGCCAATCTGTGACATTTTTTAGCAAATTACTCTGTGCCAGTTACTTTGTGCCAATTTAGAAAAAGTTACACATTTATGCTTGAGTTATTCGACCATGTCAAGAAAAATAAAATCAAAGAATACAGGAGCGATAAGCAATAGCTTCACCGTGAAACGCTATTAATACAACAATATGGTTTAGTATGCGACGCTAGCTAAGCTCATGCGCAGAAACACGTCTTCAGGTCTAACGGTCCATCGATATAAAGTCATTTTTGACGAAAATTAAAACGTGTCAGTTTGAGGTTGGAATTATAACACAATCAGCTACTTAAGACATTGGCTCGAATCTAAAGTTGTGCCTTCAGAAATCGAGAAAATTATCAATTTAAGGAAGAATTGTCCACTTCCCAAACCCCAGTCTGGTCCGTTGAGTCCACGGAGTGAGTCTTGGGAAGTATCGCGATGTTGGGCCCTCTAGGTTAGAAACTGTGGTAGTAGCTTCAAGACGAGAGGCGCCCCCCGTATGTGTTTATTAGCTAGCTAGCGTCTTACTAGCCTTTAGGCGCGTTACCGTGCACTAGCGTAGAACAACAATAGTTTATATAGCTAAATGAATTAGCTCAACAAGAGGCGTGCCTACCGAGCACCAGACGAGCGAGAGAACTAGCAACTACGTGGTGGGAAGGCTAGCGAAACGGAGAGAAACAGTTCAGCTAACGTTAGCTTGCTAGTTCGGGGTTTCTTGATCCACCGACCGTATTTAGCTTGCTAAAAAGCTAGCTGCTGCTGGAGGCGCAACCGATAACTGCTAGCTACTAGAGGGGAGGAAATGAAGGACAAACAGAAGAGAAAGAAGGAACGCACGTGGGCTGAGGCGGCTCGCATGGTAATACTATCTTTAGTTGTAATATAGTAGCTAGCTAATGTACTGACAGGGAAGAGGAACACTCAGCAACCAAACAAATATTAGTCGGAGCCTGGGCTGTCTTGTTGGCACTGCACGTTAGCTAGCAGGGAGTGCTCGGTTAATCTCCTAAATTAATTTAGCTAAATCGCCAGCATGTTAACAGTGAAATGAGTAAATGCACTGAGCCCCTGATAACGAAATACTCTTATTATTCATATGATTAACGTTAGTCATTCCAAGTGTGGTTGTAGCAGAGTCGTGTATTTAGATGGCTCTGGTTGTATCTAAGCTAACGCTCATTGTTGACAGGAGCATAGCTAACATACGGGTACGTCTGCCTTCCAGTTTGACCCTTTGTTTGCCAGCTAGCGAGTTAGCATAACCCACTGTATTGGTAAATTAGCCAGACTACCAGTGGTACCACCATTCACTGAACATGTAAACAAATAACAATTTCAGAGTTATCCACTCAAGCTAACGTTAATTACACTATCTGCTCTTATTTTAACACATTTAGACAGGTCCCTCTGGTTATGGTCAGAGCAAGGGTCAGGGGAATACCACCCCAAGCCTTAGCTAATGTTATCTAGGTGGTAGCTAGCTACAACCATTCAAAGTTGGATACAGTTGTCTTTATGTAGCTATCATAATGGTTATTGGATAGCTAAGCTGGTGTATGTATGTAAAGTTTTTATTTAGCCATATTGATAAATAAGACAGCTAAGAAGTTTCTTGTAGGCTTCCAGCTAACGTTACTACCCAATGGTATACAAATCATGTCTGTGTTCTTGTGTAATGCAAGTCCTCTTTTGGCTTTCTTCAATGACCATTGCAACATTTTATTGTAATTCAGTTTTCCATTATGGTTTCTTCCGCAACAAGACAGACACCGATTCTCTATGCTTTGTAGAGTGGTCTAAATATACAGGTCTACTATATGAGGTAGATTACATTATTTATATTGTATCAGAGAGTACTTGGATTAAAATTGTGTGTAAAAGGGATATACTATTGGGAATGTCATGAGGTTGCCAGTCAGAGCTGTGTCTTGATGCTGAGTAGGATAATCAGGCACCTACATTGTGTAGTTATGCAAAACCCTAACACATAGTGCCCATTTACTGCTGTAAATGGTCTGCATTCGGCAACAGTCCATTAATTTAAATGGTAGGCAGACCCCTCTTCTGCGACTCAACTGCCAGATGAGGCTGTGTTGCATAGCAGTATCATTGGTGTTTCTTGAGGATTTAGAACTGGATGCAGTTAATGACACATTTTATTCAGTACACATAGCTATAAAGCCTACCATGTTTTATATTGTGCATGCATACTGCAGATGCATTATAGCTCAACTTCGGCTAATTTCTCCTTTCTAATATGGGTGTGGAAGTTACTTAAATCTTAGGGTGGGGCTCTATTCCGTTGCCAGACCCTACTTTTCTGTTCCCTGCCTATCAGCATCCTTGCACGCCGCGGCAGCGCTACATAGCTCAGTGCCATTTTTGGTTTTCACTGTGTGGGGAATGCATGTATTTATAACCGAAGCCCATATGTCACTGCAGATCCTTGTGGTGCGAATGTTTTGGCTAGGCTAGCTTTTGGGGAGCCTAAACAATATTCATAGGCTGAGGTGAGTTTAGTGTGTTCCGAAACTTGTGCTAGGCCATGCTAGCTACTCATTATTCTCTGGGGCATACAGGAATAACAGACCGATTTAGTGATAAGAGATGTAAACAAAAATACAGACTTTCAAGCGTGGTTTGAGAACCGCCAGTGAGAAACACGCATACCTAGTTTGCACGCTCACACATTCAGATAAATGGGGATGGGCCGGTGTGAAATTGTATCTTCACCGAGATAGAGGAACACGCTTCGACTGCACCCACACCACCATATGGAACAAATCCATTTAGGGTTGCATAACACCACATACAAAAAAGGAGAACCTTCAAGACACTTTTCATACTATGACCAACAATGTCATGTTGCCTAGACAACCATAAGCACAGTCTGTAGGCTAGTTTATCATTTTCATATAGGCCTATCTTCAGTAAGTCAAAATAATCTATCTGCCTTGGCATTAATCAGGAGTTTGGTAGTGGTGTGTGATGGGTTTTCTCCATGCATGACTGGGCAGGTTCTTTTCTCCACAGATTCCAGAGAATCCTGATAGGTCTAACTTATCCACCATCTGGCCTTTTGAGTTCCTCAGAGACTGTTTTCAGTTTCCTTTTTCTGCAGGGACAAGGACAACATAATTGTTACATTGAATGCCACATGTCTTGGTATTCTGTAATCAACGCCTCACCGAATCATGGTGCATACTGTTGCTCTATTGTGATGTGCATCTTTAGTGTGTGCCTGTGTTGTGTGCTTGGAGTCGGCTTTGTCTGCTGGTCTCCCTGACCAAAATACCCTTTCCTCTTCTTCCAATTTCCTGCACGCGTGTCCTTGGGTTAATTTGAAGCAGCGCTCTACTACCCAGTCTGTATTATGTGTTGTTCCTTCTCATGCATCCTGTCATGACGACACACTGAGAGGCTCTGGATTGATCGCACAACCTCAAGCACCTATCTCTGGTCTTATTAATGGAAATTAATCAATAATTCACTGTATTTTTAAGGGTGGAGGTGGCACTTAAAACCACATGCTGCTAGGCTATGTAGTGATGTCACTTTATTAGAATTAGTGGTGTAGTGGAGGATAAACATTGTTTATGCACCTTTTTATTTTGTGTGTGTGTTTACCCACCTTTTGCGTAAAAATGCTTTGAAAGTATAGTGAGCATTACTTTTTTCACCACAGCTGGCAATCAGCATTTACCCACTTATTTTGTATCACTTATTTAAATTGTTATCGTATGTTTATATGAATTGGTTCTCCTAGAGGGATAGGCCTAGTTGTGGGTGTATTGTGTGTTGTGCTATTTCACTGTCTTAGTGGATATTAAAGCCACATGCCTTCTGCTGACGAAGCTTGAGTGGTTAACTCAGGCGTTTTGAAACATTTTAATAAATGGACGCTAGTTTAATACACTGCCTTTTGTGAATCTTCCATTCATAAGGTATGGAATTCACATTTTGTTGCCTTTTTTCACCAGATATTTCTGAAGCTGCTGTATTCACTTACTGGATGTATGGTATAGTTATAAACTAGGTATTTGTATGGGCTATAACATGTTCATGACTGACTTTTCTTTCCAGGTTCTAGAGAACTTCTCTGATGCCCCCATGACGCCCAAGCAGATCCTGCATGTTATTCAGACCAAGGGGCTCAAGGAAATGAGGTAAACAACCACCACACACACATTTAATGGAAGGGTGATATTCTGGCATTTAAGCCCTTGTTCTACCACTTACCAGATTCAGATGAACTGCCATTTTATGTCTCTGCGGGCAGTATGAAGGAAGTTAGCATTGGCTTGCAAAACTACTGCTAACCTGGAAGTCTGCAGGTACAATAGCAATGCTACAGTAGCATACTGCACACAGAGACATACAAATGGTATCCACAATTTCATCTGATTCTGGGTAAGTACGGTTGAAGTCGGGAGTTTATATACACTTGGGTTGGAGTCATTAACTTGTTTTTCAACCACTCCACAAATTTCTTGTTAACAAACTATAGTTTCGGCAAGTAGGTTAGGACATCTACTTTGTGCATGACAAGTGATTTTTCCAACAATTGTTTACAGACAGATTATTTCACTTATAATTCACTGTATCTCAATTCCAGTGGGTCAGAAGTTTACATACACTAAGTTGACTGTGGCTTTAAACAGCTTGGAAAATTCTAGAAAATGATGTCGTGGCTTTAGAAGCTTCTGATAGGCTAATTGACATAATTTGAGTCAATTGGAGGTGTACCTGTGGATGAATTTCAAGGCCTACCTTCAAACTCGGTGTCTCTTTGCTTGACATCATTGGAAAATCAAAAGAAATCAGCCAAGAGCTGATCTCCACAAGTGTAGTTCATTCTTGGGAGCAATTTCCAAACCCCTGAAGGTACCACGTTCATCTGTACAAACAATAGTACGCAAGTATAAACACCATGGGACCACACAGCCGTCATAAAGCTCAGGAAGGAGACGCGTTCTGTCTCCTCGCGATGAACGTACTTTGGTGTGAAAAGTGCAAATCGATCCCAGAACAACAGCAAAGGACCTTGTGAAGATGCTGGAGGAAACTGGTACAAAAGTATCTATATCCACAGTAAAACGAGTCCTATATTGACACAACCTGAAAGGCCACTCAGCAAGGAAGAAGCCACTGCTCCAAAACCGCCATAAAAAAAAAAACAGACTACGGTTTGCAACTGCACACTGGGACAATGATCGTACCTTTTGGAGAAATGTCCTCTTTGATGAAACAAAAATAGAACTGTTTGGCCATAATGACCATATTATGTTTGGAGGAAAAAGGGGCATGCTTGCAAGCCGAAGAACACCATCTCAACCGTGAATACGGGGGTGGCAGCATCATGTTTTGGGGGTGCTTTGCTGCAGGAGGGACTGGTGCACTTCACAAAATAGATGGCATCATGAGGGAGGAAAATTTTGGTGATATATTGAAGCAACATCTCAAGACATCAGTCAGGAAGTTAAAGCGTGGGTCTTCCAAATGGGCCTTCCGAATGGACAAGACCCCAAGCATACTTCCAAAGTTGTGACATTATGGTCTAAGGACAACAAAGACAAGATATTGGAACGGCCATCATAATGCCCTGAACTCAATCCCATAGAAAATTTGTGGGCAGAACTGAAAAAGCGAATGAGCAAGGAGGCCTACAAACCTGACTCAGTTACACCAGCTGTGTCAGGGGGAATGGCCCAAAATTCCCCCGACTTATTGTGGGAAGCTTGTGGAAGGCTACCTGAAACGTTTGACCCAAGTTAAACAATTTAAAGGCAATGCTACCAAATACTAATTGAGTGTATGTAAACTTCTGACCCACTGAGAATGTGATGAAAGAAATACAATTTGAAATAAATCAAATCAAATAACATTTATTTATATAGCCCTTCGTACATCAGCTGATATCTCAAAGTGCTGTACAGAAACCCAGCCTAAAACCCCAAACAGCAAGCAATGCAGGTGTAGAAGCACGGTGGCTAGGAAAAACTCCCTAGAAAGGCCAAAACCTAGGAAGAAACCTAGAGAGGAACCAGGCTATGTGGGGTGGCCAGTCCTCTTCTGGCTGTGCCGGGTGGAGATTATAACAAAACATGATCAAGATGTTCAAATGTTCATAGATGACCAGCATGGTCGAATAATAATAATAAGGCAGAATAGTTGAAACTGGAGCAGCAGCACAGTCAGGTGGACTGGGGACAGCAAGGAGTCATCATGTCAGGTATTCCTGGGGCATGGTCCTAGGGCTCAGGTCCTCCGAGAGAGAGAAAGAAAGAGAGAATTAGAGAGAGCATATGTGGGATGGCCAGTCCTCTTCTGGCTGTGCCGGGTGGAGATTATAACAGAACATGGCCAAGATGTTCAAATGTTCATAGATGACCAGCATGGTCGAATAATAATAATAAGGCAGAACAGTTGAAACTGGAGCAGCAGCACAGCCAGGTGGACTGGGGACAGCAAGGAGTCATCATGTCAGGTAGTCCTGGGGCATGGTCCTAGGGCTCAGGTCCTCCGAGAGAGAGAGAAAGAGAGAAGGAGAGAATTAGAGAACGCACACTTAGATTCACACAGGACACCGAATAGGACAGGAGAAGTACTCCAGATATAACAAAAAATCATTCTCTCTACTATTATTCTGACATTTCACATTCTTAAAATAAAGTGGTGATCCTAACTGACCTAAGACAGGGAATCTTTACTAGGGATAAAGGTCAGGAATTGAAACACTTCAGCCAAATACATTTAAACTCTGTTTATGTAAACTTCCAACTTCAACTGTAGAACAAGGGCTTAAATGCCAGAATCTCCCATTATACCTTTTAAAGCCCATCTTTATGGTAATGTATACCAGCAACAAAACCAAGAATGGAATTGCTCATGTTTTATGTAAAATAAGTCAATATGTAATGAGAATATCCATGAGAAAGGAATGTTTCAACTTTGACTCACATTTTTCACAATTCTTCCATGATCTCTACCTGGCCTGATCCACAATATGCTCAACAAAAACAGAAGGTAAGATGGCACAAGAACAAAGGGACAATATTTCCATTTTATGTTTAGCTGTCTCTTTGCATACCATAGGTATTGTTCTGCTTCTCACAGTCATCTTCTCCCCACTCTTTCTCCATCACCCCACCCTGTCTCTCTCTCTCTGTCCACCAGTGGCACAGCCCCTCTGGCCTGTCTGGTGACCATGCTGCATTCCCAGGTGAGGGGGGACAGAGTAAAAAACAGCATCTTCTTTAAGCTTCCTGGCAGGATGAGTCTGTTTACCTTGAAGGTATGGAACCAGCCCAATCCACACACCCATATCTCAAACACGCACGTACCTCTTATATCAAAATACTTAAACTTACATGCAGAATACCTGCTGTTAACTTTTAAATGATTGGAATGAATTATCCAAAGAGAGTATAAAGATTTTCAGTGACCCCTAATAAACCTCATGCAAACCCATATCTGGAATACACACACACATTCATGTTTGTGATAGCAATCTCTCTTCTGACTGTCCCTCTGTAGAAGAACGCTCTGCAGTGGACCAAGAGTTCGAAGGAGGCGGAGACAGCCGAAGCCAGCACACTGGCTACCGCTAACACAGCAACAGCAGGGCCAACGGAAGGTGCGGAGCAAGAGAGCTGTGACTCCATGGAAACAGTTGCAGCCAGTGGAGAGAACGATGGTGTGTGGTTGTGCTCACCACATGCTTTCATCAGTGATCATTTGGTGGAGAGTAAATGCCCTTTTTATTTGGTGTTTACTTCCACTGTAAATTAACATGGTTGAAGTTTACATTACTCACCGCCCATCTTATCAACCTCCTTTTTACAGTTTATCCACCGTTTGTTTATTCCACTACATCACTGGTCTTTATTAAGCACACACATCTAACACATCACTATTAAATCTCTCTGACTGCCCTGTTCAAAGGCACTTTGAAAACAACACAGGAATATGTGTCGTGATAAAGGTGGAAAGAGCATGCCTATGATAGAATAAATTGAAGTGTTTTTAAACAACTGCAAACCAGAGACATTTTTTCTTATTTTTAGGATGTGATTGTTGCTGTGGTTACGGGTGCACATGAAACTGCCAACCCATGGCATAAATATATATTATTTTTTTTTAAGAAACATTTTATTTGGGTGAGCTCCTGTTTATCTGAGTACATGGCTGAAAAGTGCTAGATGATAAACCCCACCAATTGTGATAACAGAAACCAAAACATGTGCAGTGTGAAAAACCTTATTGTCAGTGTTTGTGGTCCATGGACCATTTATCATCGACTAAACCATTTGTAACCCAGTAAAGAGAACCATTTGCTGTCTGACCATAGCCCCCTCTACCCCTTACAGCTTCCATAGATGAGAGCTCGTCCAGTGCATCCTGCTCCACAGAGCCCCAGACCAGGCTGAGTAGATCTGGAGTCTCTAGACAGGTGCGCTCTGAGGCCCAGGCACAGACCCGACTAAGTCGATCCAGACAGGTACACTTTACCCCCTCAACCTGGGCTGTCTGTATGTGTACTGTTGCTCAATAGGGATATTATAGGTGGTTGTGCATAGTGTGCGTAGGTCGAGTCGAAAGAGGTTTTTATGAGTACTACATGCATAGGAAATGATTGCAGATCGCCTTTGTCTGGCTTAGTGATAACCTTAGCATTCTATTACCTCTCACCATGTCCGTTTCTCCTTCCCTGCAGTCGAGCAGACAGAGGAAGAAGGCTGTGATGATGCCGCGAGTGGTCCTCACTCCACTCAAGGTCAATGGTGAACACGTCCCGTCAGGTGAGCACTTCTCTCTGCTAACCCCTTTGCTACCCTAACCCCATCTCGCTATGCCCACACACCTCTTCCTGGGCAAAAAAATGTTGCGGAATATGTAGCATTACACACACAGACACCTCTGAGTCATATTCCTACAGTGGGCTTGGACCATTTCTCACCCAGCATGGGCCTCTACTGCTTTGCCAGTATTTTTATTTATGTGTTGCCTATTTACTTTTGCAGCAGCATTCTTAGACTGTAACCTCTTTAAGTTTCTCAGTAAGCTCTGGGTAACAAAAACATGAGTGGCCTAAAAAACAGTTTTAGTGCTATCTATGGGAAGAAAGTGTAGGAATGGCTAGTGTTCCTGCAGGTGTCGTGTTGACTGAAATGTGACCTGTGTGCAGTTTTGACTGTGCTCCTCGTACACCCAGAGTCTTTCTCTCATTCTATGGATCCCATGAAACCCTCCCCTCTTGTGGCTGATTGTCTGTCAGTCTCTGCGTGCAGAATAACCCTCCTAGCCACTCATTGTCTGAGTGCAACTTCTGTCCTCCCTGCTTCTTTTTGTGTGCACCTGGAAATTCCAGTCTCATATCAGTCCGTCCCTCCCGCCTTACATTTAGCTGCCCAGTAAACCCAATTGCTATCTATGAGGTGGGGGAGCTCTTTCTGAGATTTCTGCTCCACCCTACCCCCCACTCTCCTCTCTCTGTGTTAATGTGGGACTGGGTAACTGCTCCCTTTGCTTTGTCTGTATTGCTCACCTGTCCCAATCCCCCCCACCCCGTGCTATGGGCTCTGCTGCCTCCCCTTTTGGCTTGTCTGCCTGACCTGCCCACCCCCGCCTTCCCGCTCGTAAGTCCCCCCTCAACCACGTGACCGGAGTGTCTCACCAGGCTCCCCCTCCCCCCCACCTCTCCCCCTCAGGAGCAGCGGGGAGGCGCAGGGAAGACTCTAGGGGGGGTCCAGGCCCCACGCTCCGTGCCCGCCCCGAGCTGGCTAGCTGGAAACGCCCCCAGCACTTCAAGAGCTTGCGTGGCTACCACTCAGGTACAGGGGTTAGACCCGGGTATAATAAGACCCACCAACCCAACCAACCTCCCTCCAGTAAACCCTAAAACACCAACCCCTCACTCTCCCAGTTGTAACCCAGTTTATTTTCCTTTCATCATTGTTCAGGACACCTTTGGCAAAGAGATATACCTGATGGAACCTGAACTGTAAACAACTTGACAAATCTGTATATCTTATGAATTTAGCTGTCACAAATGAAGAGGTCAAAGAACATAATCTGGACATAGTACACAATCTGTAGAACTATTAGATGTATGTCTCAGTTTCTACACAGGCCAGCTGTCTACGAATAAGCGTCAAACCTGGACTTTGGGTCAATCCCAGACTGACAGGGTGATTTGGTAGCTAACCAACAGTACGCTGGTCGCTATCATTGTCAGGGTTGCATTGGTCACTAATGCTAACTAAACAGCAGTGCATTGCAGGTTTCTAACTGAATGCCAGGGTCGGCTAGCTATCCCAACACTGGCTACCCGGCCAGGACATACTTAACCGCTCACTGACTGATAGCTGTTGTGATTGTGTTGGCTGCTAAACTAAACGCCTGAATGACTGTGTTGATGGATCTTAACTGGAGTTGTTGGCTTGCAATGGAACAGCCATGCTGTGCTTGCTGTTAGTTGAATGAATGAGTTTTAAACCATATCCATTGGATAGCATTAGCCACTTGCGGGCCTGTGGTTGTGTATGCCTGCAGGGCCCATGAAGAGGAGCCGAGGCGGGGTGGAGGTGGACTTTGAAACGCCCGGCTCTATCCTGGTCAACACCAACATCAGGGCTCTCATCAACATGCGCACCTTCTCTGCCTTCCCAGCCCACTCCCAACAGCAACTCCTGCAGCTCCTCCCTGAGGTTGACCGTCAGGTGAGGGAGCTTGCTCATAATTTATAATCCTAGTCATCATTTACAGTTGAAGTCGGAAGTTTACATACACCTTAGCCAAATACATTTAAACTCAGTTTTTCACAATTCCTGACATTTAATCCTAATAAAAATTCCCTGTTTTAGGTCAGTTAGGATCACCACTTTATGTTAAGAATGTGAAATGTCAGAATAATAGTAGAGTGATTTATTTCAACTTTTATTTTTTTCATCACATTCTCAGTGGGTCAGAATTTTACATACATACTTAATATTTAGTAGCATTGCCTTTTTAAATTGTTTAACTTGGGTCAAATGTTTCGGGTAGCCTTCCACAAGCTTCCCACAACAAGTTAGGTGAATTTTGGCCCATTCCTCCTGACACAGCTGGTGTAACTGAGTCAGGTTTGTAGGCCTCCTTGCTTGCACATGCCTTTTCAGTTCTGCCCACAAATTTTTGTCCTTAAACCATTTTGCCACAACTTTGGAAGTATGCTTGTGGTCATTGTCTATTTGGAAGACCCATTTGCAACCAAGCTCTAACTTCCTGACTGATCCACATAATTTTCCTCCCTCATGATGCCATCTGTTTTGAAGTGCACCAGTCCCTCCTGCAGCAAAGCACCACAACATGATGCTGCTCGCCCCTTGCTGGTTGGGATGGTGTTCTTCGGCTTGCAATCACCCCCCTTTTTCCTCCAAAGATAACAATGGTCATTATGGCCAAACAGTTCTATTTTTGTTTCATCAGACCAGAGGACATTTCTCCAAAAAGTACGATCTTTGTCCCCATGTTCAGTTGCAAACCGCAGTCTGGCTTTTTTATGGCGGTTTTGGAGCAGTGGCTTCTTCCTTGCTGAGCGGCCTTTCAGATTGTCGATATAGGACTCGTTTTTACTGTGGATGTAGATACTTTTGTACCTGTTTCCTCCAGCATCTTCACAAGGTCTTTTGCCGCTGTTCTGGGGTTGATTTGCACTTTTCACACCAAAATACGTTCATCTCGAGGAGACAGAACGCGTCTCCTTCCTGAGCTGTATGACGGCTGCGTGGTCCCATGGTGTTTATACTTGCGTACTATTGTTTGTACAGATGAACGTGGTACCTTCAGGCGTTTGGAAATTGCTCCCAAGGATGAACCAGACTTGTGGAGGTCTACAATTTTTTTTCTGAGGACTTGCCTGATTTCTTTTGCTTTTCCCATGATGTCAAGCAAAGAGGTACTGAGTTTGAAGGTAGGCCTTGAACTACATCCACAGGTACACCTCCAGTTGACTCAAATTATGTCAATTAACCTATCAGAAGCTTCTAAAGCCATGACATTTTCTAGAATTTTCCGAACTGTTTAAAGGCACAGTCAACTGAGTGTTGACTGTGATACAGTGAATTATAAGTGAAATAATCTCTGTAAACATTACTTGTGTCATGCACAAAGTAGATGTCCTAACTGACTTGCCAATACTATAGTTTGTTAACAAGAAATGTGTGGAGTGGTTGAAAAATACGTTTCAATGACTCCAGTCTAAGTGTATGTAAACTTCCTACTTACACTGTATAACTCGAGGACAGATTCCCGGACCCAGGTTAAACCTTTCCCTGGACTAAAAAGATTTATCAATGGAGATTCTCCATTGGAGTGTGCCTTTTTAGTCCAGCCCATAATGTGTCATCATTTCTGTGCCATGTTGTCTGTGAATGTAACCCAGTATGTCCTGTCTTCCTTCTCCAGGTTGGACCTGATGGTCTGGCTCGCCTCAGTAACTCGGCTCTCAACAATGAATTCTTCACTCACGCCTCCCAGAGCTGGAAGGAAAGGCTTGCTGAGGGTTAGTACCTACTTACTTAATTATATACTATGGTTGGTATAAAGGCCCACTGATAACACGTGACTAGGTGTTAGTGACTGGCTACACAGGTGGGGAACTCTTTCCTTTCAGGAGTTAATTCGCTAGCAATTTATTTTACTCTACAGAAATTGCCAGGTATTTTTCTAGAAGTAACATGGTGTACAATAATAACCCATGAATTACTGTCTCTTGGTTATTCAGTATCAGAAAGTACCCATTGATGCTATCACATAGCTTCCTACTAAATACCAGGGGAAACAGAATCAGTCAATACATTAAGTTATTATATAAAACGCTATAGCCAGTTATCTATATGTTAATCTAATATTGTTTGACCTGCTCAGGGGAGTTCACCCATGAGATGCAGGTGCGATTCCGCCAGGAGATGGAGAAAGAGAAGAAAGTGGAGGCATGGAAGGAGAAGTTCTTTGAGGAGTACCACGGTCAAAAGTAAGTCTTCTGAACATCCACAGCCACAACATCGGCTGTTATTTTTTTAAGCTCCCTTTTATTCCATGGAGCATTTGACTTGATTGACTTGATTATTTCCACTGCATAACAGTGTATATACTCTTTATACTAATGTTCTTTTGCTGCAGGTCTGGCCTGACCCGAGAAGAGTCTCTGAAGTTGACGATGAGCGAAGCGCCCGATGCTGCCACCAGCGTTCTGGACAGCAAGGTGGCCTTGGTGGCGGCGGGAACGCCCAAGCGCCGCAATGTGGGCAGGCGGAGGCGTGATGGCAGGATGAGACGGCGAACGCGGGCAGACTTGAGACGCAGGGCGCAACGCACCCTCTGTAAGACCAACTCCCCTACCCTGCAGTCCTCCAAGCAGCTGGAAGGCACGCTCACTTTAGATGCAGCTTCTGTTGCCTCTGTCCCCTTGCCCGTCCCAGAGGCCACCACGGTGCAGGGAGGAGAGGTGGTGTTACAGGCCGACTGTGAACTGGAGGACCCGGCCCAGTGTGCCTCCCTAGAGCTCGTGCCCTGCCCTTCCCCTGTGCTCCCGCCTGTGACCATGCCTGTGCCCACCCCGACCCCCAGTCCCAGCCCTGTATCTATCAGCGCCTCCGATGAGCCTGAAGTCACCGCCCGCCTGCTCCCTGAAGAGCCTGCACCTGCCGTCGCCTCAACCTCCTCTCCCTCCTCCTCGTCTTCCTCCTCCTCCTCCTCATCCTCCTCCCCTTCCTCATCTCCCTCCTCCAACTCAGAGAGACAGGGGGGGTTCACCGCCGGCTTGGATTCTTCCTCCTCGTCCTCTTCTTCCTCCACGGCCGCTGCCACCGCTGATCCACTGGACGACGGGGCCTCCATGGTCACCTCAGTCACGGGGGGCACAACCACCAGCAGCCGGGAGAGCAGCCCTGCAGCCAGCCCCGCCCCCATCATCGCCACCTCCGCCCAGGCCACCAAGGAGCAGAAGAGGAGGCCAGACGAACCCCAGGCCTTCTGCAGCTTCCCCGAAAAGAGGCCGCGAATGGAAGATCGTCAGTCCTTTCGTACCACAATCGACGGGGTTCACACGGAAAAGCCGCAGCCGACAGCAGAGGAGCCCAAGGTCCCACCTATCCGGGTATGAGGTCACCATTTGTAATTTTAACCCTTTATTGTGGCTGTAGTAGTGCAGTAGCAGGCACTCAATTTCTGACAACCTGGAATCCACAATCTGTAAAGTAAGTTTGATTATTGTGAATTGTCTCCACCAAAAATGTCAAACCACGTTGCCAAAAACCAACTTCCTTCTCTGAAGATGGTTAATCATTAGTGATGATTGACTGGGTTTCGGTGTGGGATTCTTAGCCAAGCAATGGATGCGAATGTCTGTTATATGGCCTTTGTAAAATCCATGTTTGATATGCTCTCCTTGTCTGTGTCCCTCCAGATTCAACTCTCCCGAATCAAACCGCCCTGGGTCAAAGGGCCGCCAACCTACCAGATCTGTCCCCGCATCGTGCCCCCCGGCGAGGGCTCGCGGCGCTCAGGGACGGGGGCGCGCACCCTGGCGGACATCAAAGCCCGCGCCCAGCAGGCCCGGGCCCAGCGCGAGGCCGCTGCTGCTGTTGCAGCCACTGGGGACGGACCAGGGCCGGGCGGGGGCAGGGCTGGTGCTGGGCTACAGGATCGCAGCAGTGGAAGACGAACGCGAGAGCACCCAGGACCCGTCGAGCCCGGAGGAGCAGGAGACGTGGAGGAGCAGGGATCGCCTGCGGGCTCTCATCCGCCTAGAACACAACTACAGCAGTCCAAATTAGAGCCCTCTACCCCCACCCCCAATACAGCTGCCTCATCCCCCTCCCTGTCCACCTCTTCCAACCCCTCCCTGTCCTTCTCCGAGCCCCCGCAGACCCCCACTCCATCCCCAACCACCCAGGAGGAGCGACAAGGGGAGCTGAGTGGGGAAGAGGGGACAACACCACCACCAATCAAAGGCACCTCCAACGGACTCTCGGACAAGGCAGCGCTGCTGGAGCCTGAGTCGGTGTCCAGCCACCTCCGAGGGCGAGGCGAGGGGGACGACTGTGACAGGACAATGACCAAAAATGGTCCCCTGGCGCCCACCTCCATACCAGATTCTCTGCCCAGGTTTGGGGCCCAGGGAGTGGATGTGATCAGGTCCCTGGCTGGGGGAGGAGGGGGTGTCATCCAACATGGTTCCCACCACGTGGGGCCACAAGAGAAGCCCCCCACCCCAGCCAGAGAGGGCCAGAGCCAGAGCGAAAAGCATTCGCAGCCCTCTGAGAGGGGGAGAGATACAGCCTCCCTCCCTCGTCTCCCACCTTCAGTCAGAGAGGACGAAGCAGGGCATCACAGCGATTCCACGGAGACGGCCTCCGACTGCGAGAACGAGAGCCAGGAGGAGGAGCCCCACCTGAGCATGTGGAGCCACCGCCTGCCTGCTCAGCGCAACGGCAACATCCAGCACCTCCAAAGGTTGTCTCAGCAGGCCCACGGCCAGCCTGTGATCTGCAGCCCCCCTCTACAGCAGATCCAGCAGCCGGTCATCCAGACTCACGTGTCCAACCACCATGGCCACAGCCAAACGGTCATCCAGCCCTGCTTCCCCAACGGCCTGCCCAGCCAGAGTCTCATACAGCCAGGCCAAAAGCAGCCGCAGCCTGAATGCACTCCTCACCCAGACCAACAGACTCTCGCTGCGCCACACTCTCAAACCCAGAGGGGGCACAAAACGGACCCAATGGATGACTACAAAGCGTCCAGCCGGGGCTCGGCTGAGGAGAACTGTAGGCTGGGGCTGAAGCCTTCTCCCATGCACCCCACCGCTGGCTCCAAGAGGCTCCCTAGTTCGGCCCGGCCTGTGTCCACAGTGGAGGCCAACAATCCTCTGGTCACCCAGCTGCTTCAAGGCAGCCTCCCGATGGAGAAAGTCCTGCCGCAGACGCACTCATCCAGCAAGCTAGAGATCAACCGCCTGCCAGGGGGGCCCCAGCCAGCCCCCCAGTCCCAGCTCAACTGGCAGCAACAGACCAAGTCTCCGGGCCTTCGCTTCAGGGGTCCCACAGAGGCCCATACGGGGGAGTCCCTGGTCCCTGAGTTGTCCTCTCAGAACCAGCAGAAGTCCCCTGTTGGCCGAGGAGGCTCCCCTGGAGCAAGCCGGAGCTTCGGGTCCTCTCCCCTGGGCACAGTGCCCTCCCGCATGGCCTGCCTGCTGGAGGAGGCCTCCTCTCGGGCCACAGCCATGCAGCAGTATCTGTCCCAGCAGCCAGGTGGCTCTGTACCCCTCGGGGCCGTGCCCGTCATCACATCCCTCTCTTCATCCTCTTCCTCCAGACGGAACTCCCAAGAGTCGGCCGTTATCAGAGAGTCTCCAGAGAGGCACCACAACAACATTGCTCAGCCCCGGGCCACCCCCGACCTCTGCCCCTCTGAGGTGGTCCCCACTGTCAAGATAAACTGGCACCCTTCCAAACCCCACCCCCCGCACCAACAGCAGCTCTCGCCTGCACCCAACGTGAAGAGCGAGGTTTCCTCCCGGCCCTCTTGTCAAGCTCTTGCCAAAACCTCCCCCTCTGGCCCCATGGTAGGTGGTGGGCCAGGTGTGGTGGTCACCAAAAAGGAGGCAGTGAACTCTATGGACGATTACCTGACTGGAGGAGGTGGGGCTATGGAGGGACTGCTGAACATGGAGATGTCTTTAGCCCGCATGGCTAAGAAGGAGGCGCAAAGCAAAGCTCAATACTCTTCCACCTCCCCCTCTTCATCTTCATCCTCCTCTTCGATCTCCTCCCTCCCTTTCCAGCTCTACGGTAAGCTGCCCAAGCAGGGCGGGGGCAGCGGTGTGTCGGCCCCCGGCTTCAGCTATACGGCCAACGTGTCTGTGGTAGACGGCAGCGGCTTCTCGAGGAGCATCGCCGATGGTGTCCTACAGCTGCGTCAGCGCCACAGTGCCAGCCAGAGTGCCACGCTCAGCATCCAGGCGTTTGCAGACAGCGCCGCTGAGGAGGTGGCCCTCAAGTGCTCCTGCCGCCTCAAGGCCATGATCATGTGCCAGGGCTGCGGGGCCTTCTGCCACGACGACTGCATCGGCCCCTCCAAACTGTGTGTATCCTGCTTGGTGGTCAGATAGGTGCTTTTGCTGACGTTGCTACAGTGTTGGTGGTTTGGTGTGCCACCTTCAGCATACCTGCTCCATGTATAAACTGTTAACTAACCTAACACACCCAGGACTTGAGAGAAATAAGGGTGTGGGACTTAAGGCTTTGACATGTTCCACCCTCGGAAGAAGGTGGAACACAGGCAGGGTGATGCCTTGTATTATATCGGTCTGTATTTTTTGTTGCTTATTTTTTCTAATGCCATTATGATTATTATTTTGTATTATAATTATTAATGTGAATTTACTTGGCACGGTTGATTTGTAAATTGTGCCTTTTTTTTTTCTCCAAAAAGCATTTACCTCATCTTGACACCTGTCATCAGTTCAGTGTGAAAATGGTGGCTGTTTTGTTATTGTTTTTGTTTTCCTCTCTGGGGAATTTGTTCTAGTCTTTCTTGCAAATAAATATTTTTTTAAATCATTAAAGCAAGCATAAATTCCATTTGTTTTTTTCTAATTGCTTTCTTTTAATTTTTCCCACACAAAGTCAAGACTACTCTGCAGCTAAGCACAATATTCAAAACTAATCAAGCAGTCTGGTCTTAAGCAATACAACTTTTTAATTTGCTTGCAGTATAGTTTAACTTGTTTTAATGATAGTCACGCTACAATTATTTTCCAAACATCTTGTCACACGTAGATATTTATTCTAAATACAAATTTTTACTTCCGCTGAACAACTTGACACATTGTAGAACGGAACCACAAGAAACATTTGGAGCCGGCCAGTGCTGGAGAAGTTTGGCACTGAGAACATCAGACAAAACATTTTATAAACACCACCAAAGAGCATTGCACTGAAGTTCCAATGTAGACCAATTAGTACTTAAATTCCTTCACAGGTGGATACATACATTCTTCACTACTTTGACTACAGTTCTGCATTAAGAACCCAATGGTAAATTGCTATCCCACACTCATTCACTTTTTACCCCTAATCCAGGGGTGTTCTACAGTCTCTGATTATTTGAAAAGATGTGATGAAAGAATTCACAAAATGAGTGAATTTGGGTAATATTGTTTGACAATGTGGTCCTTTCATTTCTATACCTACTGTGTGCAAAAATGTGTTACTATACTTTAATGCCTGGAGCCCTCGACATTTGCCTGAACAGAAATGGCCTCTTCAACAAATTCCCTGCTTTCACCAAGTACATTCAATGCAGTAAGATATGAACACAGAATGAGGAAACTATTTTCACAACATTTGGGGCTTTCAGTACTTGTAAGTCCATCTCAAAAGCTCCACTGAATTGTTCGGTCAGTCAAAAGTATAATTTTCCAAACAATCACATTTACAAAATTCAAAGGGAATAAAGAAGGACTTGGAGACTGGATGCCCCGGTTAGGCACAAGACCGAAGATACCCAAAAGATGGGTAGATGGAGTTCACAGGTAGGGAATTGAGTGAGATTATGAGAATTGAGTGTTCAGAGGAGTTGTTGGGATAGTCCTATGAGGCTGGTGGTGGTGACGTCTCTGGGGCTGACTAAGTAAGCTTCCAATCCCTAACTCGCCATCCTTGTTTTTCCAACTCAACTGTTACCTCCTAGGCACCTCTGGATAGGTTTACCTGGGCTGTCAGGGGAGGGGGAGATGGTGCCATTACCATATTGCTTCTACTTATCCAATTATTCTAGATATTCACTTCAACATGAAGTTTTTAGGGGTTGATTTCAAATTCACCAGTTGTTGACTTGCAACTTATTAGGTAGGCTGTATAAAAAAATAGTAGGAACTCATTTTAGCCATTCCACTGGAGTTATCAGCCTATTTCTTACACATCCATTACTTCTGAATCCAGAAAGGGGAGTCAACAAGGGCATAGGGATGGGAACAAGTTAAAGAATGGGCGCACAGCTTCACGTCTCCTGTCCCTCCCTACTTCTCTCTGTAGTGAAGCAGGTACATCTTCAGAGGCTCAGGGAGCGGCAGACCCAAGATCCTCTCTCTTAGCAGGTTCACTGGAGCCTCATGTAGAAGGGCACCGCCCTCCCTCCTCTCCTCCTCCTCCTCTTCCTCAGGATCTCCTAGAACCCTGCAGTTCCCCTCTTCCACTTCCTCGTCCTCCTGCTCTTCTTCGGTGTCGGTTCCAGAGCGGTTGTTGTTGTTGTCCATCGGCCCGGGGATGAGGCGGCTCATGAATACGTAGCGGTTGGAGAGTAGGGTGGAGCCACGGTGTTGGGCCCGCCTCCGTCGGAACCGCTCCCCGCTGTGGGCCAGCCTCCTCCTGGGCAACGGCCCTGGCCCCGCCACTGTCTTCTTCAACGTCAGGCGGATAGAAATGCGAGCCAAGTCCTGCAGAGTCCGCACCTCAAACATGGTCGCTGGGGAGGCACACACACCACACGATGAAACCATTTCACCCTGCCCACATAGTAAGTGATGGAAGTTCTGCAATCTCATTTTCTAACTATTCCAACATGCATGAGACAACAGTGTTCAGCTGCTTTCACCTCCTGCCTCCTTCCCCAGTCTCTTGAGTCTCCAAGGCCTGTATTCACAAAGCCTCTCAGAGTAGGAGTGCTGAGCTAGAATAATAATAATTTAGAGGGTGCCTATATTTCTTATTTTTTGCAAATCCTAACTCCCCCGAGACACCCTCGGAGAGTACAGTACTCGTACAGTACTTACGTAAAGGCACTGCTTTAGATTTACTGTTGTCTCTGTGTTTGGGCAACACCAGTGGGGCAAATGACACAGCAATGATCTTTTTGGTCTCCCAGCTGTTGTAGCCTGTTCGAGTAATCTTGGTCAACTAAGGAGAGGAAGGACAATGATGTGTTTATGTGTACTTGAAATGTGTTTGTATTAAGCAGGGTTAATAAATACATCTACAGTGCATTCGGGAAAGTATTCAGAACCCTTCCCTTTTTCAAAATGTTGTTACGGCCTTATTCTAAAATGGATTAAATAAATAAAAATGTCTCAATTTACACAGAACAGCCCATAATGACAAAACAAAACTGTTTTTTAGAAATGTTTGCTAATTTCTCAAAAATAAACAAACACCTTATTTGGTATTTTATTAGGATCCCCATTAGCTTTTGCAAAAGCAGCAGCTACTCTTCCTGTGGTCTTCACAAAACATAATACAGAATGACAATACAGAACATCAATAGACAAGAACAGCTCAAGGACCTACAGTACCTACCTACCTACCTACATACATACATACATACATAAATTTAAATACGTTTTTAGACCCTTTGCTAGGAGACTCGAAATTGAACTCAGGTGCACCCTGTTTCCATTGATTGTCCTTGAGATATTTCTACAACTTGATTTGAGTCCACCTGTGGTAAACTTTATTAATTGAAAATGATTTGGAAAGGCACACACCTGTCTATATAAAAAGGTTCCACAGTTGACAGTGCATGTCAGAGTATAACCAAGCCATGAGTTTGAAGGAATTGTCCGTAGAGCTCAGAGACTGGAATGTGTCGAGGCACAGATCTGGGGAAGGGTACCAAAACATTTCTGCAGCATAGAAGGTCCCCAACAATACAGTGGTCTCAATTGTTATTAAATGGAAGAAGTTTAGAACCACTATGACTCTTCCTAGAGCTGCGCAATCGGGGGAGAAGGGCCTTGGTCAGGGAGGTGACCAATAACCCGATGGTCACTTTGGCAGACCTCCAGAGTTCCTTAGTGGAGGAGATGGGAGAACCTTCCAGATAACAACCATCCCTGCAGCACTCCACTAATCAGGCCTTTATGGTAGAGTGGCCAGACGGAAGCCACTCCTCAGTAAAAAGGCACATGATGGCCCGCTTAGAGTTTGCCAAACGACACCTAAAGGACTCTCAGACCATGAGAATCAACATTCCCTGGTCTAATGAAACCATGATTGAACTCTTTGGCCTCAATACCAAGTGTCATGTCTGGAGGAAACCTGGCACCATTCCCACGATGAAGCATGGTGGTGGCAGCATCATACTGTGGGGATGTTTTCAGCGGCAGGGACTGGGAGACTAGTCAGGATCGAGGGAAAGATGAACGGAGGGAAGTACAGCGAGACCCTTGATGAAAACGTGCTCCAGAGCGCTCAGGACCTCCAACTGGGGCAAAGGTTCACCTTCCAACAGGACAATGACCCTAAGCACACAGCCAAGACAACGCAGGAGTGGCTTCGGGATAAGTCTCTGAATGTCCTTGAGTGGCCCAGCCAAAGCCCGGACTTGAACCTGATCAAACATCTCTGGAGAGTCCTGAAAATAGCTCTGTAGCGACACTCCCCATGCAACCTTACAGAGCTTGAGAGGATCTGCAGAGAAGAATGGGAGAAACTCCCCAAATACATGTGTGCCAAGCTTGTAGAGTCATACCCAAGAAGACTCAAGGCTGTAATCACTGCCAAAGGTGCTTCAACACAGTACTGAGTAAAGGGTCTGAAGACTTACGTAAATCTGATATTTCAGTTAATTTTTTCAACATTTGTAAACATTTCTAACAACCTGTTTTTGCTTTGCCAATATGGGGTGTTGTGTGTAGATTGAGAAGGGGGAAACAATTGTATCTATTTTAGAATAAGGCTAAAATGTAACAATGTTGAAAAAGTCAAGGGATCTGAATACTTTCTGAATGCACTATAATTAGAAGGGGAAAAAAGTGCATTTATATGGAACCTTTCTCTAAACCCAAGTCACAAATGGAGCACAGAGCATTAGCTACACACAAAGGAAACAAGTGTCAAAATGTATCAATGGTATAAAAACCACTTCTAGGAGCAGGACCAAGAAAGAAGAGACAACACAAACTCTACAACAGAGAATGCAAGGGACAGGGGAGATGAAACCACAAGACACCAGAATAGATTCAAGTTCTAAAAATAGCACTGGGTGAAGAGATGAGTTTATTCTAGTTCAGGGATCATCAACTAGATTCAGCTGCGGGACGATTTCTTTCGTGAGCGGATGGTCGGGAACATAATTACAAATTATTTGTAGACTGCAAATTGACCACAAGAAGCCCAAACAGATCATGTTTGACTAAGACAATAATCATTTCAAACCTTGCTTACATTTGTATATGATCACGTGTCTCTCTATTATTTTTGGGAATATTTGGGAACATATTTATTTTATTAAAATCACTTGGAGCTGATTTCTTGGTGCCTTTACAGTATATTATGCACCCCCCCCCCCCCCCCCCCCCCACACACACACACACACACACACACACAAAAAGGGTCTGAATACTTATGTACATGTGTTTTTTATATATATTGGAAAAAATTTAAAAAACAGTTTTTGCTTTGTCATTATGGGGTATTGTGTGTAGATTGAGGGGGGGGGAATATTTAATCCATTTAAGAACAAGGCTGTAACGTAACAAACTGTGGAAAAAAATCAAGGGGTCTGAATACTTTCAGAATGCACTGTATAGTTTGTGGGTATGGTTTGTGGGTGTGCACACATGCTGACCTTCTCCTCCAATGGCAGCACTAGGATTCCTCCTACTTTGAGCAGGTTCTTCATGTAGTCTTCCTGCTCCCGCTGCACCCCAGCTCCACAATACACCCGGTCATACTGACCACTCTCTGGGGCTATCTCCAGACAGTTCCCTATCACGAAACAGGGCTCGCAGAACTCAAACCTACACACACACAGACAGAAACACACGTTTCCCCCATTCCAGTCTGATGTTTATTGGATAACTTTAGCACTCCCGAAACAGTTTTCTCGACAATCTTATCAACGACACCTAACCCAGAATAAATGTGCCCTGTACACCGAAGACACAGACTTTGTGTGGTGAGAGTCTGTGTGGTGAGTAGCCTACTCACAATAACTGTTATCTTACTAGCTTGTTACAGAGTAATTACATTTAACTGGTTGCGCCTGATGGCATTATACCAGAGTTATAGGAGCTTCTGCTCTGTTGACTTCCTTTCTCTTTCTACCACCTTCTCTCCAGCTCTCTCATCATGAAACCCTCCTACCTGTCGAAGCTGTCGCTGGTCTTGATGAAGAACTCCAGTTTCTGGTATGCATACTCAATGACATCTTGATGCAGCTCCACACCATGGTTCACTCCAAATGGACCTACAGTAAGGATGAGAAACAAGGAAAGAGTCAGTCCATCAACAATGAGAGTCCATCAATAATTTACACTTCTCCATTTTCTTTCCCTTAACAGGGCACATTCACAGGCTTGTGTATAGCAGTGGAGACCACAAGTGGCTGAGAGTCTCAATGACAAGAATTGTGCTCAGCCTCTCTTGCTCCATTGCAATGCACTTTTCTAATTTAAGTCACCAAAGTTTTGAGAATATCTAGTGAATCTGGAGCAAGTCTATCCTTTTTCACACAGCCTAGATTTCACCTGGCCAGGTGAGGTTTGTGTTGTCCTGACTCACCCAGTATGAGTCCCACCATGGTGCTGAGGTAGCCCGTGCCACTGCCCAGGTTGAGGAAGGACAGGCCAGGCTGGAGATCCAAGGCCTCCATCACCTCTGAGTAGATGCAGGGGGCTGAGAGGTGGATGTTGCCGTGCCTCCAGGCCAGGTCCTTGTAGGCGCTGTCTCTGAACTCTTCCAGATAGTAGTCGGCCCTGTCGATTGCCCTGAAGGCCTGCTCCACCAGGTCCGAACGGATGTACTGGGCCTGCTTCAGGTTGTCAATCAACTCATCATTGTCCTCCCCCGCACTCACTGCTCCTCCCATCTTCACGGTCTCAGAGAGAGAGAGAGGAGAGAGAGAGAGAGAGAGGGAGAGAGAGAGAGAGAGAGAGATTAAACGGAATGTAAGCTTGAGAGATCAGGTTGGTTTAACTAGGATTGAGTCAGACAAAAGGTGTCAAATATTGATCAATTGATTCATCATCCCCCTCGTCTCCCCAATGATCCGTACCAGCTTCTGTACTTTCCGAAATGCTGACCTCAGGCTCCAGATAATAACTTTTTTATTGCTATATTTGGATTAACCACTGACTTGGGACGTTATAAAAAATAAATGTTATTTTCCATCTGCATTTAACAGAGCCAAGCAGTAGCTGGAGAAAATAATTTGTATTTTAGGGTCTTGAAGGTGTGTGCAAAATACAGGCCTGTTTTATAACCACTTTCTTCAAGTCTTTCATTAAGTTCTTATATCATAAACAAGTCAAATAAGCCCTTTCCCTGTGTTTTCACCAGTAGCCGGGCGGTGGCACTGCCACAGTACACGAGAATCCTAGTGACGGTGGTAGAGAGGCATATTTCGCACCAATCAACGGACACACAAAATACAGCTGCGCCACTGAATAACAAAAGAGTCTGTATTACATAAATATTCTCATTGCCACCAAAACTACTGCAACCAACATTTAGGTCATCATTTCATACGCATTCGTCATAGTGTTTTGTTATGCCTTATTTGAAACAGTTTGATAAGGCTTTGTTATCAACAACCAACCAAGACGTGCACAAACTGCAGCCGCAATGTGAGCTACATAAAAAAAGTATCACCTTTGTCTCTGTTGATGTCGTCTATGAAGAGCTGCTATGCAGAGAAGAAAAATTATGGTCTGGTTGGAGCTAACAGAAATACGAAGCAGCCGTCTTTACCTTATGGAAGTGACGTTTAATCGACGCTGCTTTATAGTGTCAACTGTACTTCTCAAAATTATGTTGAAATCGTATATGTTGTTACCTTCTCGTTTCCCCCCATACACATTCAATAGATTTCACCACTATTATGGATGTAAACATTGACCAGCTGACAATAACGTCACACGCAGTAACACCCAAATGTGCGCTCAGCACCCCCGGTGGAGTAATATTGTAAGATCTGACAGGCGCCAGCAACACCTGGGCAGAGGAACGCGCCATTGTGAAAGGAAACTATTTTTTAATGTAACCTTTATTTAACTAGGCAAGTCAGTTATCTTCGATGGAATATTCGTCTTGCATCGGCCGAGATGTAAAGTGGCAATTTTAGTCCAATAGAAACTATGCTTTAAATGCGATTTCGTAATATCCATTTAAAGTTATTTACCTTGTTTGACATGAAACATAAAGCAGTATGTGGGATGTAGGCCTATAATATTGCCACGTTCATGTTCTATTCGGTACTAGGAAACTCTGACATTTCCAACATGCTGATAGTAATTATAAACGTGTCGCGTTCAACGAATCATCAATTCGGACATTTTCGAGTTTGTTAGTGCCGACCAGAATACGAACGCGGCATAAGACAATTGTAAGCCTATATTGATACAGTGCCTATCTATAGACAGTCTGCACCCCTGTCAAAATGTTAATATTTTGTTGCATTATAGCCTGGAATTAAAATGCATATAGTTGTTTTTCACATTTAACTACACATCCTACCCCACAACCACAGTGTCCACAGTGTCTCCCAATCCCTCTTGTCTCAGCCTCCAGTGTTTATGCTGCAGTAGTTTATGTGTCGGGGGGGCTAGGGTCAGTCTGTTATATCTGGAGTATTTCTCCTGTCTTATCCGGTGTCTTGTGTGAATTTAAGTATGCTCTCTCTAATTCTCTCTTTTGTTCTCCCTCTCGGAGGACCTGAACCCTAGGACCATGCCTCAGGACTACCTGATGACTCCTTGCTGTCCCCAGTCCACCTGGCCGTGCTGCTGCTCCAGTTTCAACTGTTCAGCCTGCGGCTATGGAACACTGACCTGTTCACCGGACGTGCTACCTGTCTCAGACCTGCTGTTTTCAACTCTCTAGAGACAGCAGGAGCGGTAGAGATACTCTGAATGATCGGCTATGAAAAGCCAACTGACATTTACTCCTGAGGTGCTGACCTGTTGCACCCTCGACAACCACTGTGATTATTATTATTTGACCCTGCTGGTCATCTATGAACATTTGAACATCTTGGCCATGTTCTGTTATAATCTCCACCCGGCACAGCCAGAAGAGGACTGGCCACCTCTCATAGCCTGGTTCCTCTCTGGGTTTCTTCCTAGGTTCTGGCCTTTCTAGGGAGTTTTTCCTAGCCACTGTGCTTCTACACCTACATTGCTTGCTGTTTGGGGTTTTAGGCTGGGTTTCTGTACAGCACTTTGAGACATCAGCTGATGTAAGAAGGGCTTTATAAATTGATTTGATTTGATTTGAACTTCGTAGAGAAAAAAACTGGAAATTTGTAAAAAATAATAATAATAAAATAAAAATACAAAGTTTTATCTATAAAAATTTAAAAATTAAATAGTTGTGTTGGATAACTGTTCCACTCTCCTTGTAATAGCAATCCTAAATTAGCTCAGGTGTAACCGATCACCTTCAAAATCACACACCAAGTTAATTGGCTTCCATCTGTGTTAAATTGTAGTGATTCACATGATTTCAGGATAAATTCAGCAGTTCCTGTAGGTGCCTCTGCTGGGTAGTGAATTGCAAAGCAAACATGAAACCATGAATACCAAGGAGCTTTCAAAAGAACTCTGGGACAAAGTTGTGGAAAGGCACAGATTGGTATAAAAAAAAGGCCTTGAATATCCCTTGGAGCACAGTCAAGACAATTATTAATTAGTAGAATGTGTATGGCACTACCTAGGCCAAGCCGTCCCTCCAAACTGGATGACCGAGCAAGTAGGAGACTGATCAGAGGGGCTACCAAGAGTCCAATGGCAACTTTCTTATTTTATGGTATTACAGCGGTCTGCAAATAAGCCAACGGCAACTTTGAAAGAGCTACAAGCTTTTATGGCTAAGACTAGTCAAAGTGTGCATGTGACAATATCCCAAAGCACTCCACAAATTTGGCATGTATGGTACAGTGGCATGAAGGAAGCCATTACTCAAGAAAGCCCACCTTGAATCCTGTTTTTAAGTATGCACAAAAATACAAATTCTGTATCCATGTGAAACAAGTTGTGGTCTGACAAAATTGAACTTCTTGGCCTAAATGCAAAGCATTAGGTTTGGCGCAAACCTAACACGGTACATCACCTAATGAATACCATCCTTACTGTGAAGCATGGTGGTGGCAGCATCATGTTATGGGGATGTTTCTCATCGTTAAGGTCTTATCCAGATAGAAGGGGAAATTAATGGAGCAATGTACAGAAAAGTCCCTGAGGAAAACCCAGCATAAATCCAATTGAACATTTGTGGCATGACTTGAAGATTAATGTCCAATGCTCCCCAAGGAACTTAACAGAGCTTGAACAGTTTTGTAAAGAAGAATGGTCTGAACTGGCCAAATCTAGGTGTGCAAAGTTGGTAGACCTATCTGACTCACAGCTGTAATTGCTGCTAAATGTGTTTCCACAAAGTATTAACTCGGGAGATATGCAGTTATGATATCAGTTTTGTATTTTTAATATATATTTTTAAAAATCCACACAAATCCCCTTAAGTGTGGAGTATGGTGTGTGTAGTAGATAAGTGGGAAAAATCCTTATGAATGCATGAAACTGAGGCACTGGCAAAATGTGAAAAAAGTTCAAGGGATTTTCTATAGGCACTGTATATATATATATATATATCGATCAATCTCTCATGGAAATCAATTGCTATTTGCATGTGACATTGGCATGGAATGCACTGGAATATGTATCCACCGTTTACATTATGGCTGGTGGGACGCACTCTTTGATGGTAAACAAAACTAAGTGGTTTTAATTTCATTGAACAATTGCAGATATGCTTCATGATATTAGCATTTCCTGAACTGGCCGACAGATGTCATCAGAGTTTAGGCCATAGGTTATAAACCACCATGTAACATATGTCTGTTCTCCTTTAAAATATATATATATTTGATTTTTGTTGTTGTTATTTGTATATATATATATATAGCATATGTTATCATTGTCTGTTTGTATACTTGTATGTATACTATTTTTTCTGCTATAAAAAAATAGTATATTATTTATATATATATATTTATAAATAATATACTATTTTTTATAGCAGAAAAAATAGTATACATACAAGTATACAAACAGACAATGATAACATATGCTAGGGGGTACAACAAATTACAGATTATACAAAGACCTTAAAAGATGCACACATATTGATTGTTTTAACAGCTTTCTTATTAGAATAATGTAGAATGGTCTTAATGTACTGCTCGATTTCCTTACAGAAAACACAGAAGAGTGTTTTTTTTTAATTGAATTTACATTTATGAATATGACATTTTGCCATTATCACAATTAGATTTGAGGTCAAATTGTTTTTCTTTATCCTTTTTATAGTTAAGGAAACCGAGCAGCACATTCACCCATAACAAAACTAAAATCATCAAGAATATTAACAATTATTAAGCTATTAATATCTTGCCATCATTTCTTTACATGTAGACAATGCCAAAATCAATGCAAAACTTTTTCTGGATTCTCAACACAAAAAGCATTGTTAATGTTAATGCATTTTGAGTTCCTTCATGATTCGCAGGGTAATACTTATGGACCATTCTGAAAGAGACCTCTTTGACCTTGTTAACAAGCAGGTATTTGTGTGGTAATAACCAGACTTTTTCCCCCAACAGATATATATGTCTGTTCTCACCATTTCAATAGCTGCATTTCACAACCTGTGAAAACCTTTGGTGGTAAAAGGACTATCTTGCTGTAACTGTTGGTTTGAGTTATAGAGGGCTATCGTGGTGGTGTGTCCATTAAAACACAGATGGTGGTTTGCGGTTCAATGGGCTGTTGCCCGGTTTATTATTTCAATTGAATTGAAGATGAGAGATTTAAGGATGTGATGGTTAACAAGGATATAAAAACATACATGCATAAAGCAAACAAATTTATCAAACAGTAAATGTTCTCAATAAAATTATAGTATAAATTAAGAAACAAGAACAAACTTACTTTGTCATAAACGCATCCAAAATACACAATATTACAAGAGAAAAGGTGTCTTGTAACAAAACACTGAAACTGAAATAGTACGGTCTGCCAAACTAATTCTTCTTAGTAGTCTTCTGCTGGAAAAACGTATATGCTTTATGGCTTTACACAACCTGCTACATTGTAGATAAAGAGTTACCTGTCTAACAGAACACAGAGGGTGTTCTTTAATGGAAGCCTCAAAATAATCCAGGTAGAATCAGGAATTCCCCAGGGCAGCTGTCTAGGCCCCTTACTTTTTTCAATCTTTACTAATGTTTACTAATAGTGTGTCTATATATACGGTTGACTCAACACTATACACGTCAGCTACTACAGTGACTGCAACACTTAAAGAGCTGCATTTCGTTTCAGAATGGGTGGCAAGGAATGTTAGTCCTAAATATTTATAAAACTAAAAGCATTCACTAAAACCTAAACCTCAGCTAAATCTTGTAATTTATAATGTGTAAATAGAGCAAGTTGAGGTGACTAAACTTCTTGGAGTAACCCTGGATTGTAAACGTTCATGGTCAAAACATATTGATACAACAGTAGCTAAGATGGGGAGAAGTCTGTCCATAATAAAGTTCTGCTCTGCTTTTTTAACATCACTATCAACAAGGCCGGTCCTACAGGGCCTAGTTTTATTGCACCTGGACTACTGTTCAGTCGTGGTCAGGTGCCACAAAAAGGGACTTAGGAAAATTGCAATTGGCTGAGAACAGGGCAGCAAAGCTGGTCCTTGGATGTGCACAGAGAGCAAATATGAATAATATGCATGTCAATCTCTCATGGCTCAAAGTGGAGGAGAGATTGACTTCATCACTACTTATATTTATGAGAGGAATTGATATGTTGAATGCACCGAGCTGTCTGTTTGAACTACTGGCGCACAGCTTGGACACCCATGCATACTCCACAAGATATGCCACTAGAGGTCTCTTCACAATCCCCAAATACAGAACAGACTATGGGAGGCGCACAGTACTACATAGAGCCATGACTGCATGGAACTCTATTCCACACCAAGTAACTGATGCAAGTAGTAAAATTAGATTTTAAAACATAAAAATACACCTTATGGAACAGTGGGGACTGTGAAGCAACACAAACATAGGCACAGACACATGCATACACACACACGTGTACATGGATCTTGTATTGTAGATATGTGGTAGTGGTGGAGTGGGGGCCTGAGGGCACACAGTGTGTTGTGAATGTATTGTAATGTTTTTCAAATTGAATAAACTGCCTTAATTTTGCTGGACCCCGGGAAGGGTAGCTGCTGCCTTGGAAGCAGCTAATGAGGATTCATAATGAATAAAAATACAAATACACCACGCCTCAACTCACCCTGTAACGCAGGGGTGTGCAACTCCAGTCCTCAAGGGCCTGATTGGTGGCACACTTTTTCTCCATCCCTGTGAAACACAGCTAATTAATCAAATTGCATTCTAAACTGAAGATCCTGATTAGGTGATTATTGGAGTCAGGTGTGTTAGCTGTAGCTGGTGCAAAACTGTGACACCAATCAGGCCCTCGAGGACTGGAATTGCCCACCCCTGCTGTAACGCTTCTGAAGTTAAATCTCATCTACCCAAATACTTCTCTGCAACTGCCACCACAACATCTATTTTCTGTGATTTACTTTCCATTTCTGCGGTACAGTTGATAACCATTACTATGAACTCTAAGATGCCAACCTTACTGAAAAATAACTCAGACGTTACCCTATCCCTCTGTACTGGCTCAAATCTACTTCTCACTGGGATCCTCTCAGGATCCTTCACCTTTGACCCATCCTCCTCCATTTTCTTCACTGCCTCAGCATATGACACCCTCTGCACTACTCTGACTCTGGCCACTTCTATCTGCCTCTCTCGCAGCTGACACTTCCGATCCCCAGCAACATGATCAGCCGTACAATTGAAACACACACAACTTTATCCTCCGAACCTTCACAATCCTCTGTCCTATGGTTGCCTCCACACTTCCCACATCTTGGAATCTCCCTCCTCCATACTGCTGCAACATGACCATAAACGTTGCACCTGAAACAGCACAGTGGAGTATGGACAAAAGCTCTAACAGGATAATTGATGTATCCTAACATGACTTTGTCTGGTAGACTGACTCAAAATGACTGACAACGACTCCTCTATCTCACCATGCTCCCCACCGGGTCTGCGTCGCACCAAATGGTGGGCATCACAAACACCAGGAATTTTCAATTGCTCCACACATAACTCAGAAACCACTCTTTTCGATACAAAGTCTTTGTTTCCAACCGTGTAACTAAAATCCTGGACCACACATCACCTCAGGACTGGAGGTATGTTGACACACAGATCAACCCAGCAGATGACATCCCCAGAGGAAAGATTCTGGCTTGTCGGCTCCACACAAGTTGAATCATGGCCCTCCATTCCTTCCCCTACCCCCTAATCAGTGGCCAAAGACTCCCTCTGTAGCACCACTGGAGTAACTATCAGAGTTGAGAAAAACACTGTGACTCCGCTGCCAGACGCCACTCACTTCAATACCTGGAATGAACTGATTGAAGCCATTTACTAGTCCATCAACTAAACTCCCCCTCAAAACTCTGGTTCTACATTTATTGACGGTTCTCAATGTGAGATCCTGCTCCTCCAGCACTCCCAGAGAAATATGCCTTCCAGAAGACCTCCATACACTGGAAAGTGGTAAAGTGGTCCCTTTGAAAAGCCGCCTCCAAAACCTCTCTCCTGAATTGGACAAGTCTACAGATCTCAATCGAGTTGGGAGCATTCTCCGGAGAGCTGAGACTCTGGAACCAGAACCGGTGCACCCAGCAGTGCTGGAGCCGAAGAACGCAATTACTCGCCTCATCAAACACTATGACAAGCTTTCCCATCCTGGTGCCGATAGGTTATTTGCTGATATCCACCGACATTTCTAGGTTCTGAAGGGACGTCAACAAAATATCTGTAGCCATAAACAATATTCATACACTTTCACAATAATTACGCATAATTATAATTCATCATGAAATATTCCATGATGCTTAGTTATGTTAGCACAGGTTTTCCTTTATTTCAAAATCAACATATGGGCAAAGACTAATCCATACACAGCCATCATCACTAACACGTGACATAGACAATACAAAATAAATATACATCAACATCTCCATTCACTTTGTTCTTCATTATCAAATAAATATTAAATACGTTCATCATATTTTTCCTAGTTCATTGCAAAGGTGTCTCAAAATACTTTATGGAAATAAAAGAAATGATATAAACAAAAATCCAACTCTTTAAAAAATTATCAAAACTTGTCGGTTACAAAATATTTGCACTTAAAAAAGATCCCAGTATTTCAAATAAATAAGATATATAAAACAATTTATAGTTGATATTTTAAAATATTTCCTCTTTTTCAACAATGCAGAGGATAAACAAGTCCTCTCAGTTGCTGTTTAAAAATGTCTTCAGTGTCATTTTGTTTGTAAAAATAAATAAGTCAATAAATAAAGGCTGAATAAATAAGCAAAATTAACACAACATGAATAAATAATATATTAAACAGACTCAAATTCATACACAACAATAATAATGAAACCACAAACTATTCCTGGAAGTGCAATATCTATGCCCATAAATACTATCAACATTACTCAATAGGGTTGGAACACAAGTACACTATTTTGGAGCATATGTTATGATGGGGTATTGGAGCCAGTATACTGCATTCTTAGTCTGTTCTGTACAATTAAAGTGGATGTCTTTTTTTATTATACCCCTCGTAAGGTTCCCAAACACCCACACCAACACAGTTTACTTCAATGCGCACAAAAAACACTTGTGTGTCCATTGATCCTGTTAACCTTCATGCAAACAGGGAGGGGAGCAACATGAAATGGACAACATATTTTCTCCAAAACAAATAAGAGAAAAACCAAGTATATATTCCAAAAGCAAGGGATGATTATTTATGGTTGTTGGGTTTTGTATACCCAGACACCATGTCACCTTGCCTCCTCTACCCTCTTATACCTCCCTTTCGTATGTTCCATTATGTCTCACCACACTTTTAGAGACTACACTTCGATGCCTTTTACTGCTTGGTTGATGGACTCCAACAGAGCGCGGTTCTCCGGGTTTTGGTAGCAATCTTTATTGGAGAACATATGGGTCAAGGTGTCCACGTAATTATCGAAGTTCTGGTCCGACATAGGTTCCTGCTGAAGTAAACACAAGTAACACTTTAAAGACAAGTTGTATGCGTTAATTTGTAAGCGAGTGCCGTTGCATTTGTGGAGAGTATGTGGGTGTGCGTGAGTGCATGCATGCTCTGAGTGATCCATCCCTATGTGTAACTCACCATGTGTGGCAGCCGGATGTTGGACAGGCTGCGGATCAGAGCTTGGCTCAGGCCAGACAGCTCCATGTACAGGGCATCGTTCCTCTCCTCGATCTGCTTGTTTTCCTCCTCCATACTCTTCAGGTTCTTCTCCATGGATGAGATCTGGAGCAGAGAACCACCAATCAATCAACCACAGTTCTTCAGTCAGCCACAAACCAGTCAGAAACACTTTTTATACAATCTGTTTTTTATTTTGAATTGGGAATGTATGGTCGGGACAGTATTTAGTGGGTATTGTTAAGAAGTGTCAGACTCACCTGTGTGTGCAGGTTCATCATATCATCCTCCATCTCTGAGTTGGACTCACTCAGTTCCCCGATCTCTTTGTTCAGCTGCTTGATATCTTCATCATTATCCAGAACTGGGGAAATTAAGCAACCAGTAACAACCAATAAAACAACTAGAAACAGTCAAACATAATTGAAGATCATCCCATTTTACTGATGTATTGTTGACTTGACCCACTCATAATGTTGGGACAAATCCTAACTTCCACTGAAATCAATGCATGACTAAGTGAAAATTTGAGTTATGTGGAAATGACGATTTTCCCTGTTATGCAGAAACTGTCAGATGAAACATTTAAGGTACTGTATAACCCCAGACTTACCATCGCTGGCCTTGAACTTTGCTGTAATGTACTCGTCTCCAGGGAACCTGGTTCTCTTCTTATTAGCGGAGGCTCTGGGACAACCAGAGAGACTAGGAGCAACAGAAGACGAAAAGAGAGATGAGGCTAGTGATGGAGCACTGCTAGAATAGGGCCAGTTAGTTTAGTTCATTTTAATATGCCAATCAGTTTTTTGTCCAATATGTTTTGCTGTGCTTTAAAAACCTGACTAGATGTAAAAATCTATCGAATGAAATGAAATCATAAAATAAACAATAAACTCAATAATAACCTAGAATAGGTTCATTATATTTCAGGTTTAGGCCCAGCTTTGTGTAATGTGTTTGCACGAACCCCGCCAAAAAACAATTGAATTTGATTGAGTGTAATACCTGCGGTGTGTGAGGAAGCTGCCGTTGGCGTGTCCTGATCCATCACAGCCGAGGGTGGGACAGGTGGGGCCCTCCGTCTTGAAGGCCTTCCAGGAGAAAGGAGAACCGTTGAGGAGCCCCTCCTTCTGACGCCGCGCTGCCAGCGGGCACCCATAGGCACTACGGTGGGTGGCATACTTCCCACTGATGTGGCCCAGGCTGTCACAGCCGGGCACCGGGCATCTACTAATGGAGGGGGGGGAAAGCCAGGGACGACAGGGAATGAGAGGGGAAAGGATAGAAAGAGCGAGACAGAGGAAAGCAATCAGTAATAGTTTGAAAACTCGAGGCCCGAATAAAGGGTGGTCGTTTGTGTGGATGGTAAAGAAAAGGAAGGTTTGTCGTGGACCAACCTTAAAAGCTCAGGGTCTTCCTTGTCATCCTTGGTGGGTGTTGTCTTGACGGCACCTTTCTTAGCACGGGGGCATCCGGACAAACTGACAGAGACGTAGAGAGAAATTTGAATAAAGTCCTTTTTAGATTATCCTCCAGTTGGATTTTCTAGGATTACATTTTTTTTAAACAAAAGCAATAAATGATCTGTGCATACCTTCTATGGGAGGCGTAGTTTCCAGTGATGTGACCTGATCCATCGCATTCAGGGGTCGGACACCTGGGAGTCAACCAGAGAGAAGTCAGGTCAGCATAGCACTTCATGTGATATTCATATTTGTTGCAAATGTAGAGATGATATGAAAGCGCTTTGTCATAAAAGTAGCTAACACTTTCACTATGGGATAGAATTAGTTTGATACAGATCGCAGCAGAGGGAAAACACATCCCCGCACATTGTAGTGACAATACAAAGGGTTCAGTCATGTCAGTATAAAGTAGGGTTAGAACAGGGATAGGAAACTCTGGTCAAGGAGGTCCGCAGTGTGTGAAGGTTTTTATTCCAGCCCAGCACTAACACACCTAATTAAAATCCTTGATGTCAGACAACAATGAAGTTTTTAGGTGTGTTGGAGCTGAACTGGAACCATTGCCTGCACACATGCCTGGGTCAGAAAGAAGGAAGGAAGGGGTAATACAAGCACAGACATACTTCAGTTCAGCAGAGTGGGCAGCCATGAGGGTCCGAAGAGACTTATCAGCAAGAGGACAGCCTGACAGACTAGAAAATATGGAAAATATATATATAGACAGAGTATATTGTGTAAGGGCAGAATAAAGGAAAGATCTCGATCACAATCATAACAATGAATATTGTTTACAGGACTCATAGTAGCACATGATAAGAGAGTAATAGAGTATAGTAATTATTGAAAGTTCACAAATTTTTATACAGATGTGTAGATTAGTTGACATTCAGTGTCAGTGCCTGAAAAACACTATGAATGCAGCTGTAAGACGTACAATGTGAATCAGCGCTACCGACTGCATTGGTTGTAATACAGGGGAGTAGGGCTGTGTAATACCTCCGATGTGAAGCGTAGTTTCCAGTGATGTGCCCACTGCCATCACAACCTGGGGTGGGACATCTGGAGATAATTGGGAATGATTAGAAATTCATTAATGAATTCATTCAAAAACATGAGGTTGGATGGCAGTACTACTTTGAACTGAATTCTATATAAAGGTGATGTGTCAGCCTTGATATTAGAGTACTGGGTAGAGAGACATAGATAATTAAAATGTAGGTTATTTTTTACTTATAACGTTGTTATGAATGCTGGATTGAAGTTATTTTAGAGTATTCTTACAGTAGAACCTCTTTTTTGCAGTCTTTGGGTGAGAACTGGACCTTGAAGCTGGACGTGGTGACCTCGCCTGGGTACTTCCTGTCCTCCATGCTCTCCTGGGTGATGTCATCATCTTCTGCGTCAGAGGAGGTGTAGGAGTGGGCCACATAGTCCATCTGGCAGAAGGTCAAACAAACACAGGTAAGGATGGAGATTATAGTTTATCATTTAATCCACCCTTTATTCAAACCAGGATGTCCCATTAAGGAAAAAGGTATTTTACAAAGTACATCTGGCAAAGATGACAGCTCCAGTATAAAAAAATCATGCAATCAGAACATAATCACACAAGTCTCACCTTGCCATATTTCCAATTCTCGTGTATCACTGGAAGCTGAGGCTAGAACACACACTAACCTTTCTCAAGACTATGACATTATCATAATTCCAATGGTTTGGTGTTAGTCGCAGACTTGGCATAAAGCAGTTACCTCATCCTGCTCCTCCTTCTCTTTGGGACAGTTTGGCTTAGTGAAGTCCAGAGGCCCCTCCAACTCCTCCTGTAGGTGGCCCTGGGACGAGGGAACGTCTCCCGGGTGCTGCGAGGAGGAGGAAGAGCAGGGGTCTGGTGATTGCATCCCTTCTATCTTGATGGGCTTCTTCATGCTCAGGTCCAGTGTCCCATTCTCATCCACTTCAATATCTATGTCCTGAAGGTACAAGGACTATGTTAGTGTGTGTGTGTGTGTGTGTGTGTGTGTGTGTGTGTGTGTGTGTGTGTGTGTGTGTGTGTGTGTGTGTGTGTGTGTGTGTGTGTGTGTGTGTGTGTGTGTGTGTGTGTGTGTGTGTGTGTGTGTGTGTGTGTGTGTGTGTGTGTGTGTGTGTGTGTGTGTGGTGTGTGTGTGTGTGTGTGTGGTGTGTGTGTGTGTGTGTATAGGTGTGTGTGTATAGGTGCGTGTGTGTGTGCATGTGTGGATAGTAATACAGTGTGTCTAATAAATAATTTCAAGAGGGAAGAATATATTCTTTATAAAGTCAACCACAAACAGGCTAGGCTGGGCTGAGCTGGGTAGCAGAGAGGCCTGCCTACCTTGCCAGCTGGGTCCTGCTGTTTGGTGCGAAGGTTCTCTGGACTCTCCCAGCAGCGTGTGGACAAGTTCAGAATGGCAGTGGCAGCCATGTGAGCAGCCTCGGCATCATGGGTGTAATCGTAGCCACTGGAGGACGAGGAGGAACTGCTCTTTGCATATCCTCCCGAGAAGCTATGGCCCGGGGACGTGGCCTTAGGGAATGGTTTAGCTGTAGAGGAGAGAGAGGGTGGGTGTGTGCAAATTAGAATTTACCTTCACAGTATAACACGCACCAAGCCGCCATTACAGTTCTCCTATAACCAGCAGGGTCGTGATCCTAGACTACCAACCAATTTCTCTCAGGAATACTGATGTGAAACGAAAAAGTTATGTTTTGTTAGTTAAAGGGACAGTTCACCCAAATTACAAAATGACATTCATTTCCTTACCCTGTAAGCAATCTATGGGCAAGGTAAGACAGCAATAAATGCCATAGTTTAGTTTCCCTGGCACTGTTTTCACATGCTAACGTTTAAGGAAGTCATGAGACTTATGTTTGCATTTTTCATGCATCATGTTCAACTCATCTATAAGTGACTTTGTTGAGCTTCAAAATCAATTGGGGGAGATACTCTACACCCAAACAGCTACAGACCTATATCTATCCTACCCTGCCTTTCTAAGATCGTCAAACAGATTACCAACCATTTTGAATCCCGCCGTACCTTCTCCGCTATGCAATCTGGTTTCAGAGCTGGTCATGGGTGCACCTCAGCCACGCTCAAGGTCCTAAACGATATCATAACCGCCATCGATAAGAGACATTACTGTGCAGCCGTATTTATTGACCTGGCTAAAGCTTTCGACTCTGTCGATTACAACATTCTTATTGCAGATACAACAGCCTTGGATTCTCAAATGATTGCCTCGCCTGGTTCACCAACTACTTCTCTGATAGAGTTCAGTGTGTCAAATCGGAGGGCCTGTTCTCCGGACCTCTGACAGTCTCTATGGGGGTGCCACAGGGTTCAATTCTCGGGCCGACTCTCTTCTCTGTATACACCAATGATGTCGCTCTTGCTGCTGGTGATTCTGTGATCCACCTCTACGAAGACGACACCATTCTGTATACATCTGGCCCTTCTTTGGACACTGTGTTAACTAACCTCCAGACGAGCTTCAATGCCATACAACACTCCTTCTGTGGCCTCCAACTGCTCTTAAATGCAAGTAAGACTAAATCATGCTCTTCAACCGATCGCTGCACGCACCCGCCCGCCCATCCAGCATCACTACTCTGGACGGTTCTGACTTAGAATATGTGGACAACTACAAATACCTAGGTGTCTGGTTAAACTGTAAACTATCCTTCCAGACTCACATTAATCATCTCCAATCCAAAATTAAATCTAGAATCGGCTTCCTATTTCGCAACAAAGCCTCCTTCACTCACGCTGCCAAACATACCCTTGTAAAAAGGACCATCCTACCGATCCTTGACTTCGGCGATGTCATTTACAAAATAGCCTCCAACACTAAATATCACAGTGCCATCTGTTTTGTCACCAAAGCCCCATTTACTACCCACCACTGCGGGCTGTACGCTCTCGTTGGCTGGCCCTCGCTTCATACTCGTCGCCAAACCCACTGGCTCCAAGACATCTACAAGTCTCTGCTAGGTAAAGCCCCGCCTTATCTCAGCTCACTGGTCACCATAGCAGCACCCACTCGTAGCACGCGCTCCAGCAGGTATATCTCACTGGTCACCCCATAGTCAATTCCTCCTTTGGCCGCCTCTCCTTCCAGTTCTCTGCTGCCAATGACTGGAACGAACTGCAAAAATCACTGAAGTTGGAGACTCTTATCTCCCTCACTAGCTTTAAGCACCAGCTGTCAGAGCAGCTCACAGATCACTGCACCTGTACATAGCCCATCTGTAAATAGCCCATCTGTAAATAGCCCATCCAACTACCTCATCCCCATACTGTATTTATTTATTTATCTTGCTCCTTTGCACCCCAGTATCTCTACTTGCACATTAATCTTCTGCACATTCTACAATTCCAGTGTTTAATTGCTATATTGTAATCACTTCGCCACCATGGCCTATTTATTGCCTTACCTCCCTTATCCTACTTCATTTGCACATGCTGTATATAGACTTTTAAAAACAAAACAAATAAAATAAAATAAATGCTAATATCGGTCTCATGACTTGAATAAGAATGTGGAAAAGGTGCCAGGGAAACAAACCAGAGTATGAATTGCTGTGATACCTTGTCCATAGAATGCTTACAGGGTAGAAAAAACTATGTCATTTTGGTTTCCAACAGAAATCCAACAAATGCCAAGATGATCTTACATTTGAAGGCTTTGGGTGAGGTTTGACTGGTGGCGGGTATCTTTGGAACCAGCAAAGGCTTCCCAAACACCTGGACGTCGAAGCTTGCATAGTCGAAGGAAACCTTGGAATATTTCTCCAGCTCTTTGGCCAGGTTGGCACGGGGTGTGGCAGGCACCATGTTGGGTCTGTAGCCGTACTGAGGGATCTCCAGCTGCTTCACAAAACACATAGGTCTGTAGGAGAGAGAGAGAGAGAGAGAGAGAGAGAGAGAGAGAGAGAGAGAGAGAGGTGAAAGGTAAGAGACAGAGGTGGTAAAACAGTCAGAACATTTTGTATAAGAGAAGGGGTAAAAGATTAGTAAAATGCATCAGATGGACAGCTATTGTCGTAAGTGGAGATATGGAGAAAGGGAGGACCAGAGAGGGCTCACCTGAGAACTCTGTCTGAATGGGGGCTCCCAGTTGGGGGCTCGCTGACTGAAGGCTGGGGGTGACTGGGGGTGACATGGCCCCCCTTGGAGAGTTTCTCTGCAGCTGCTATGGGACAACCGGAAAGACTGAGAGGGACAAAGAGAGATAGTGAAAATGTATACATTTTCTCATAGAATTCCACCGGAAATAGAAGGTCAATGTCAGGTTGTAATTGTTGGACAGTATAATACCTGCGGTGTGTGTTGCGATTGCTGTTTACGTGACCCTGGCCTATGCATCCTGGAGTTGGACACTTCAGCACGTTCTCATGCATGGCCAGTACTAGGGAGAGATAGACAGAGAGATATAAGAATGTGTGTCAATTGTTCAAAGGAGTATGTGTAATGTTTCGCTGTTAGAACTTTGGTATTAGAGTGTTAGTGCTCTGCTAGTACTCACTCTCAGGTGGGATCCTATCTTTGTGAGGGCACCCAGAGAGACTGCGGTGGTGGGGGTACAGCCCAGTCACATGGCCTGTCCCATCACACCCAGGGGTAGGGCATTTCACCTCCTTCTTTTCTGGATAGGAAGGGGATAGATGTTAAGTGAGCAAAATCCCTAACAATTGGAACATGATTCTGATTCTATGGCGGGTTAAAAGATATCCTGATAAAGCATAAACTGTCCTACCTTTGCTATGGTGTCCTCTGTGTCGCATGGCTTGGTCCATGGCTTTGCTGGCCCTGTCGTCGGGGCTGTGGTAGTGCTGGTGCTCTGGAGACTGTTGGTCGACGTGCGGCCCTCTAACCTGCTCGGCCTTCAGGGCGATGGCTTGCTCCAGCAGTCCCAAGTTCCCCCGGGTCATATCCCAAGTCTCTGAGTCATCTGTCACACCCGAACCCTGTGAGAGACAGTCATCTTCCTCCTCCTCTTCCTCCTCCTCTTCCTCTTCCTCAGATCGTATCTCAATGACCACTGTGGTAGGTGGGGCTTTGTGAGAGTCGTGGTCCTCTTCTTCCACCTCCCTTGCTTCTGTTTCCTCCTCTTCTTCCTCCTCCTCTTCTTCCTCCTCCTCTTCCTCCTCTTCAGTCAACGGGGAACCAATCTTTATCTCCCCCGCTGCCACTTCTGTATCCTCACATTCCTGAGCAGGAGTACTAGGGGCAAGAGGGATGGCAGGCTCCATGTAGACCACCTCATCCTCCTCTTCCTCCTTTTCTTCCTCTACCTCCTCTTCCTCCTCTTCCACCTCCTCCTTCTCTTCCTCCTCCTCCTCCTTTTCCTCTCCCTTCTTCTCTTCTTCCTCATCTCCCTCCTCTTTTGCCGGATGCCTGCTATAGTCGCCACTGGAATACTGGTGATCTGAGATCTCCTGACTCACAAATTGCCTCTCCTCCTCTTTCTCTTCCTCCCCTCCTCCCTCCTCCTCCTCCTCTCCTACCTCCTCCTTTTGCTTCTCCTCACTCTCTGCTCTCCCTGTTTCATTGTCGCCTTTGGGATGCTCTATTGTTCTGTGTGCATCAACTGTATCCTCATCTTCCTCATCCTCCTCCTCAGCGGCCTGTATCTCTGCCACTACTTGCACCTCCTCTTTGTGTCTGTCTGCCACTGCCTCTGCTTCTGCCTCTGTGGAAGCTTGCTGTTGGGTTGTGGTGGCTGTGTCCTTCTGCGAAGTCCCTGCTTCAGGTGCAGCTATGGTGTCGGACTCGACAGACGTCTCTTTCTCTGTGTCTTCGGGTATCACCTGTGAGCAATCGGCTGTGTACAGTGCAGAGTTGATAGGTTATTGCTAAATAATGAGCTCTCCCTGTATTTGTCTTTCCATCAATACTTACTTTAGTATCATTATCAATCTGTACCACTGCAATAGCCAATAGCAATCCATGATAAATGTGATATATTCCTTGGATTCTGGTCTTCTCTTGACTCACCTTTCATGGACATGGCTGGGTTTGGCATTTTGCTATTTTCCTTCTCTTTCTGCTCCTCCTCCTCTGACTCCTCCCCCCCCTTATGCTCTGCCTCACTGGCGGCGTCACTGTCTGCTGTGTTGAAGCCCTCGTCCATGGCCAACTTCAGGGGCAGGGTCTTTTTCTTGGGGGCGGGTTGATTCTCTTCTGCCTCCGCCTCCACAAGTTTCCTCTTCTTCACTATTGGGCATCCAAGAATGCTATGGGTGCAAGGTGAGGAGATGGGTGTTAAAGTCTTACTCCAGTCTCCTTTTCATCTCATTTAACACCTGATTTACTTAACAAAAGGCACATCTCAATAGATGGTCCAGGTATCCTCATGACATGGCGCAAGTGGGGGGAGGAGCCTTTCCTCTTTGGTTCTCTACTGTTCCTTGAGCAAGGAGGGTGGCCGATGACATCGCAAAGTCACCATCAGACCAATGCCCTACTCCTTGAAGTTTGCAGTTGTCTAAAAAACACTATTTTGCTCAAAACATTTTTTTTTTTACCCTTTAGTGTATGTACTGTATTTATACATGGGATATTGTTTTTCAACAGGTAAAGTTAAAAAATCACTGGAGAACTGGAGAACGAATTACCCTTAATACCTATATGTACCACACTATATGTGGTATTTTTAATGGAGCTTTTTCTCAATGTAATAGTATTTGTATTTAAGAAACGGTGTTAGCAGAGGAACTTGAGAGCTAAGAGTTGTTGGTGGTTAGTCTAGTTAGTATATCATACCTTCTGTGTCGTGAATATCTCCCAATGACATGGCCTGAACCATCGCACCCGGGGGTGGGGCAGCTACTTAGTGATACAAACAGAAAACAAACATTTGTTTTATTAATTTTGCACAATGAATACGTTCAAACTTTGTATGTGCTTTTCAGTTCATCACCAGCCTAGTTTATTTGCTCTGAATCTCTGCATGCTCTGGTTTTAGTGCACCCAACCAGTCTAAAGCCATATTGTATTTTTCAGGACTATATGTATACAGTAATAAGACAACTGTGTGGCTGGATTCAATACAGTAGCAGAAAAAAACCTATTCTCTCACCTTAACTCTGCTCCCACGAGTTCAACGGGTACTGGGGAATAAAAAGACAGAGAGAGAACATCATAAGACACACACTTATCCTAAATACACGACAAAGGAAGCCGTTTCAATTAGTGTGTGTGAATGTGTGGCTGCGTGCGGTGGCTGCGTGCGTGCCTACTGTACGTGCATGTGTGTTTGGCCCCAGCTCACCTCTGATGCCTTTTGAGCGGGTCCGGGTTCTCGTTTCTGCTGTGTCCTGACTCATCTGAAACACACAGAGTGTCATGACACTGCACTTACTATCTGTCTCTCTTTCTCTTTTTCACACACACACACACACACACACACACACACACACACACACACACACACACACACACACACACACACACACACACACACACAAACACACACACAAACACACACACACACAGCTTCTCACTTTGATTCGAAGGCTCCTCTTGGTCTCACAGAATCTGCTTATTCTGTCTCCTCGTGTCCACCTCTGGTTCAGCAGCTGCCCTCTGAACTCATGTTCTATTGGAGAGGAGAGACAAAGGACACACAGTCAAGGTTATACAACAACAGCATACAGCATACATCAGGGTTGGGCAAACATTTTGGCTCGAGAGGCCCATCAGGATTTCGAAATTCAATGGAGGGTCGCACAGAGGCCTAGATATTGGAACATTGCTGTGGGGACTTATTTCCATTCAGCCACAAAAGCATTAGTGAGGTCGGGCACTGATGTTGTGCGATTAGGCCTGGCTTGCAGTCGGTGTTCCAATTCATCCCAAAGGTGTTCAATGGGGTTGAGGTCAGGGCTCTGTGCAGGCCAGTCAAGTTCTTCCACACCGATCTCGACAAACCATTTCTGTATGGACCTCGCTTTGTGCATGGGGACATTGTCATGCTGAAACAGGAAAGGGCCTTCCCCAAACTGTTGTCACAAAGTTGGAAGCATAGAATTGTCTAGAATGTCATTGTATGGTGTGGCATTAAGATTTCCCTTTCTTGGAACTAAGTGGCCTAGCCTGAACTATAAAAAAAAGCCCCAGACGTTTATTCCTCTTCCACCAAACTTTACAGTTGGCACTATGCATTCGGGCAGGTAGCGTTCTCTCCACCAAACCAAGATTCGTCCACTGGACAGCAAGATGGTGAAGCGTGATTAATCACTCCAGAGAATGCGTTTCCACTGCTCCAGAGTCCAATGGCGGCAAGCTATACCGCACTCCAGCCGATGATTGGCATTGAGCATAGTGATCTTAGGCTTGTGTGCGGCTGCTCGGCCATGGAAACCCATTTCATGAAGCCCATGACAAACAATTATTGTGCTGACGTTGCTTCCAGAGGAAGTTTGGAACAAGATAATGAGATTGTTGGTGTTCTTATTCGTTGTTCTTATTATTTGTGTACAAAATGTTCTAAAAAGATTAAACACAAAACGATCCTTGAAGGGCACCCCTAGAAAATCATCACATGTTCAATCTGGACAGAGCTACAGGTAAAAACGGTGGATGGTTGATAACAGGGTGATAAATAACCATGACTGTTATTGCAAACACAACAAGCTCCCCATACACAATAGGGCTGTGTGGTTGGGATTCTCCCAGAGAAATATAAGAGAACAATACAGTAGGCCGAAAAGTACAGAAGGCCTGCCCATGTGCTATCACTAGCCTGTTAAATCAATGACATTACACTGTTCCAAGATCATGTTGCGTTAAACATGCAGCAATGTGCAAAAAAATATGTATCATATAGCATTTTAGGCATACCTATGATTAGGCCTACTTTGCCTATATAGTTGGACGTTATAACCTGTGGTGATTATATTGTTTCAGGAATAGCCTTTAATGAACCAGACAGTTAATCAGTATATACTAAAATATTAAACTGCATTTACAACAGAAATGCAACTAGCCTACCCAAAGCTTCCTCCTCGACCATGTTAGCCTATTTTTCATCTCTCTTGCACATAATGGAATTAGACCTAAAGGCCTAGAGTAGGACACATTTGAATACATTTAAATGATTTATGAATATGTGTTTAAAGATAAAGAAAATGGCTTCGTGGCTTTGTTTATCGGCCTTGCACAAAAACACCACGGTGCTGTCCATGGTGCTGCTAACACGACCTCACACACTCCGCTATGACACAACGTCTTCAAGTTAATCGGTTTTGCTTTAGTGAGAGAGAGCCTTCAAATATCAAGTTTGGGTGTGTTTTTCTAGTGCTATTATAATAATAAGGTCGTTGTAATGGCACTCTTAGCGCACATAGCCCCGGGAGATGGTGACATTTGAGGGGCACATGATCATCGGCTCTCGGATATGTAGCTCCACCTCCCCCAGTTTCCTACTGACACATTTTACAGTCATTGACTACAAACACGACCCCCTGCGAGCCGAGTAGGAAAGCACAGGCAAATAGCACAGGCAAAGCAGCAGTAGGCCCATTGCAAAGCCACTTTGTAACCAAATAACATGCCGGTTTAGGCCTTGATCATCTATTGAACATCCACACACAGAAATATAAAGACAAAAAACATACACGAGATAAGGACAAGAAAAGTAGGCTACATTGCACGTATAAAGGCATATGCCTCTCCGGATTGCAAAAACACAAAATGACTTTCACAATAGAACCCTAAACCGAAACAAATATGCCTAGTGGTTCAAATATTATTTTATATTATCACCCCGGTAGTCTACTTTTCTATAGGCTCTTCGCAATGGAAAGAAAGGATAAACCATCAAATACAATTACATGGCTATGTACAATGCCACACAATAGGCCTGCAGCTTTCAAACTTATCAACATTAGGTCTATATGCCTCTTTTCTCGAAGTTTCAGAAACCCTAAGCAACACGAAGTCCGATACAAATCTCACATTAATGTTTTTACAAACTGTGAACAATATAGCTTATCTGAAACTCATATCAAAACGATCAACGTTTTTTTAAAGGTGACTATCAAAAGAGTTCGTCATTCGTCCGAAATGACATTCTCTGGCCGTTTGGATGACTTTTGGATTACCAAAACAGAACTGTGTGTTCTGTTGGTTCATGCCATACATCTATAGTACTGAAGGTTGTGTGAAATAAGATACAATTATGTTCTATATGAATTAGCATCCTAAAGAGACTGCATATTTAAGAATTAAGACCGGGACATCCATTAGGCGATAGAAACCAACAGCAATGGATGTTCGCGAAAAGATAATAAATATGTTTACAATCTGATTTCAAATACATTTGAGGAACACACGCATTTAACTATACTACAGAATTTGAAACCATAATATGATTATAAATACCATTATTGAATGGCTCTGGTTGCTTCGTTGTTTTCAAGGTAAGGCGGGCCTCCTGAATCCTATTTCAACAACTTCTTCTCAGCGTTGAATACTACCTCCACAATATCCCCGCAACTCTTTCATTGACCGTTAGAGACATCAAACATAATCCGGAGCTCAGTGCTCTTCCACCAGTCTTCAGTTTACAAAAGCGGCATTACTCCAACTTTAAATGTAGAATAGCCTACTCCAAAATCCATAAGCAAAAAAACATGGCTTCATTTGCCTTTGTCAGCGAGAACAGGCCTACGTAATATTGCCTTACCTTTCGCTCATGGGTCATTGTTCACCCCTCCCCCCATGCTCTGACATCACCATAGCAAAGCCCACAACATAGCAAAGCCCACAATCTAAGAGGTGGCTTCGGGTACTCCGGTATTTTTTTTTAGATCAGTTGTCATGCTGCAGCATCAATCATCATTTGTTGTAGTCTACACCCTCCATCAGCATCAGTATCAAGGTAAATCTAAGCACCGTAAAAATATTTTGAAGATTTCAGTAGCCCGGGTGGTGCGTGCCTTAGTTTCAGCACCATGGACAGTAGCTAGAGCGCTCTGCTAAAACTGCGGTCCATAAACAAACTGTAACGTTGGTCCTTATAGATGTGGTAACTACTCTCAGAGCTAAATATAAACAATTTTCCAATTCACACCGATTTAAATTCCTTCAAAGTTAACTTAAATACCGATATTTTTTTTTTAAGAAAAAAACTATCGATTGCATGGTGTCAGGCACAAAAACTGAAACATTGGCAAAAAAAAGCCCTCTCAGGGAACTAGTTTTTCTTGGCATTACTCCGCAAAATATGATTAGGCCTACAGCCTGAGCACCTCTGGACAATGTAGTAGTAACCCTACAGTGTTTATTTAAGCAGGCAAGTCAGTTTAGAACAAATTCTAATATACAATTACGGCCTACCCCGAACGACGCTAGCCCAATTGTGCGCCGCCCTATGGGACTCCCAATCATGGCCGGTTGTGATACAGCCTGGAATCGAACCAGGGTCTGTAGTGACCCCTCTAGCTCTGAGATACAGTGCCTTAGACCGCTGCGCCACTCGGGAGCCCAATAAGTATCTTTGCCTATACTGATTTTGTTTTGATGAAAATCAAATAATGTTACATAAAAAAATCTACTTTAGAACAATGTATTGTTTAAATAGAGTAGGCTAATGAATGCTAATATAATCACGAATATATAGGTTATGACCATAATCTAGGTCTAATCACAAATCATGAAGCCTATACCTATACACATTTGGAAAACCAATCAATAAACAAAACGAATATGCTATTAGTAGTTTTATAGTAGTTAACCCTTTTGAATGCGTGTAAATAAATGCTTTTACTTATTGGGCATATAAAGTACCCTAGTAGGCCTAGTTTATACCCCTCAAACGTCCGGTTGTAAATATGGTGAAAGAATTATCAACATTTTGGCACTGTTAAAGCTGGAGAAACTTCAAAAGAATTTTGCATATTTAAAGTCTCCACTCCTCTTCGGTTACCAGCTGGGGCCTTTTTCTCCCCCATCTCAGTCACGTTTTAAAGCCCCAGTGCAGATGGACAGCCCTGCTCTGGAATACAATCAGCGTCGGATCTGCTATGACTGGGACACGCTGTATAAATATTACATGGTGGGTGACCGACGAAAGGGTAGGCTGCTCTCTCGACTCCCCAAAAACAGATGGACCAATCTGACAGACTCCCCCACCCCGCACAAAAATGTTTAAGACGCCTGCAGCCTGACGTCTCCTATACAGAGTTAAGAGCCACTAATCCCTGAGGGGACAAAACTTTCCTTTGTCTAACAAAGTGTCTGAACAGAGTGTGAGTTCAGGAAATCTTTGGTCAGCACAAAGGGCCTTGTGTGGTTAGGATTCAACATCGTTTTTCTGTTAATATATATTCGGCCATATACTAAAAAACTTTTCATAAACAGCTGAACGGTTAAAAGGCCCAGAAAATGCAGCAACTGGGCACAGTCTACAAATCAACCTTTTTTATAGGTTGTCGACAAGCTTATAGCTTCCGTACATTTTGGGTTAAATTTAGACATTGTGTAAATATAGTTGATGAGTTTTTGTTAATGAAATACGAAGAAGTCACATTAACATAATTCTAGTATGTTTAAAAAATGTTGACGCCACCTGTGAGTGTTTTGTAGTGGGTGGAAGATGCTTCTTTCTCATCACAAAAGCCAATGCAAATACTTATACTTTCTTTACGATGAATAGGCTACTGTGTTTTTAAATTACTTTGAATAGAGAACATGCAATTTTAGGCTACTACAGAAGAGCAGGCAAGGCCTGTCCTAACAGTCTAAAAAGTGACAGATGCGTAGATCGTCACACCTGCTCCTAACCATAGTTCAGTTAGCCATCAACACATTGCTTGCTGAAGAGAGAGCGAGAAACAGATGATAAATAGGTGACTCACCTAAAAAAGTTTTACACAGCTTCATCTTCATCTTTGCTGTGACTTTTCCCCTTGCACACCGCTTCCAAACACAGCAACTTTACTTCATACTAAGCAAAGTTGGGTAGAGAAACTTACACGAGTCGGGAAGGGGGGTATTATTGGGCAGCTGTCGATTTGAACCAATCAGAGGCCACCGGTCCTTTTATTGTTTCCAAAAACAGCCAATGAGAGCGCCGCACACTCGTAGCGTTCCAAAACAATGCATTTGAAAGGGAACACAAAGGGGTCGCGGTATCCCTAGTAAGTCACAAGTGAAATTCAACTTTTTCCCGGCTCTCTCATTGCAACTCCTCAAAGATGCTTGAGCTTTCAAAGTGTCTCTGAAAGGAAGCTTTCATTTCTTAGAATATACCTCCCTCAGAATCTTATCAGCAGGTGAAGGGAAGGCATACCCTACCAATTTCCCATAATATGTAATGAAACGAATTATATAATACTGAAGTAGTGTGTACAAATGCACAATCAGATGAATTCAGTCAATACAATTATGTTAGTAGCACTTTTTAGAATAGCATGCAATAAAGTGGTTATAACATAGCAATAGTGTGGTTATAACATAGCAATAAAGTGGTTATAACATAGCAATAAAGTGGTTATAACATAGCAATAGTGTGGAAGCAAGTTATAGGCCTAGTATGCCTACTCATAGGCTAATGAAAACTCAGATAGCCTATACCCTTAATTTCAGTGTAATTACGTTCTTCTTTCAGGCTATTACACCACATTTGTTGTGCTATAGTACAGCAACATGCTACAGTAAGGTTGTGTTCTGTCAGAAAGGGATGCCAAACCCCGATCACTGAGTTCTAGTCAAGGCTTGACAGGTCTATCAATCAGTTAGTTACAAATCAATGAAGGACGTTTCTCAGACACATGCTTACCATTTGACGCACTGTAGCATGACTGTCATCTACAAATGCCATCTCTCTCTCTTACTTGCTTCCCATTCTCTCATTGTGTTCAACTCTCTCCACTCACGTCTGTCTGTCTGTCTGTCTGTCTGTCTGTCTGTCTGTCTGTCTGTCTGTCTGTCTGTCTGTCTGTCCCTGTGTCTCTGTTAGTCTGGCCCTTCTCCTCTCCCTGTGAATGGTGCTCTGTAACTTTCTGGTTCACCATATGTCCTTCTCGTCCTATGAGTGGAGACTGTGCGCCTCCATAGACCCCTATGACAGATGGCCTGCAGATATTGATGACCCCCCCCCCCCCCACCCCCCCACCCACCTTTCTGACAGCGCTTCTGGTTGTCGTAAAGGTATTCTGCAGGCTCAAACTTTTGAGAGTTGAGACGTATGGCTGAGACCTGATTATGATTACCGTGAAATGTACTTTTTTCAATTTGGTGTTTTTCACATAGTTTTCATCAAAATAACCTGTATTTTTGTAGTGTTTGCATCAGTAGTTGTTATTTAAAATCTGATGCTGTATGGGCCTACGAATGGGAGCTGTGAGGAGGCATACTGACGGATGGCCAAGTCTTGCTGCACTGCACACACGCACACACACGTACCCCCTGCCCCCTGCACACTAAGAGCCTGATTATAATAACAAAGGCTGCTCACACTTTGGGGAGGAGACAGCGGGATGATTTCCAGGCCATTGGCTGCTTAATGAGGACTCTGTGTATATGTGCGTGTGTGTGTGTCTGCGTGTGTGTGTCTGCGTGTGTGTGTTTGTGTGTGAATAGTGGAAAAAAAGGCTCTTTGCCACAGCTGTCACTCTTCAGTGTAATATCACTCTAGTCTGTCTAAAGTTAGTGTGAAAAGATCGACTGCATCAATATCCCTGGATCATTTCAATAATTATTTGAAGCTCAAATACAAAAAAGACACATTTCAGTATTTTCAAGTAAATTTTTCTGGAATTGTTTGTGTACAGCGATCTATGAAGTGACTCAAGTTGTAAGACTGAAGTTACAAAGAGGGATAGCTTAAAAAGGTATGGTGTGGTAAACACAAACCGAACTTCAGATAATCATTTCATAAAAATGTTCTATTTGTAAAAATGCATCACACATAAAATACCAAAATATTGAGGACATATTTGGAGTTGTTAGAGAAACGCAATCAAGAGGAGTGTTCACCAATGGGTTTGTGCTCAAAGTTTTAGTACTGTGTGGATAGTATTCTGCCATGCCTTGCCGAATAAGCTCAGCAGATGTCGAAAAGTAAAGTATAGGTTCACTTGTTTTGGTGGAGTGAATATGACAACGTGCCAATAGTCCTCTTTTTTCATTCATCGCTCAACTTCTCAATAGACCCCCCACCACACCCCTCCCAATAAGACAATTTGCCTTCTACTCTAGATGTTCATGCCACCTGCCCTCATACACCCTCCCTCCCTCCCTCCCTCCCTCCCTCCCTCCCTCCCTCCCTCCCTCCCTCCCACCCAACCCAGCCCCCCCCCCCCCCATAATTAAGCACACTCACTCTCTAGTCTCCAGACTATTTTTGTTTCATCACCTTGCCTCCGGCAATACAGCAGCCACCATTCCCCCTCATTTAAAAAGAAAGCCAGAAAAATATCAAATCTACCTGCAGACTGCTGAAGCCCAGCCAATATGACTGTTAGATTAGACATTTTCAAAGATGAATTAGTACCGGCCCACACTCCGAAGTATCCATGGTAATTTTAATTCCACATTCCTGTCGCCATGGCGCAGAGCCAAAAGACTGGGTGAATTGCCCCCCCCCCCCCCCCCCTTTCTCATCCAACTAGCCAGGCTGAGTTGGCATCTGTATGCAAATAACCTTCATGGTATATAGATAATGTATGGAGGGTGAGGGGATGTAGGACTCCCCCATACTTATGCACTAAGATATAAATTGTGTGACATTATAAGCAGCTGCTGGCCTGCTTTCTATGGCTGTCATCCAGAGAGGCAAAGCCCCTTGCAATTGCGATTTGTAAAATATTGATTATGAAATTGTTACAAATGAAAAAAAATACTTAATTAAGTCAATCTGCTTACATTAACACATTGTTAACATCTTTTAAACAGTACTTCAAAACCGGCCACAAGGTTATTAAGCTGTTTCCCCATGCCTGTTCCTACATCTGTTTCACACACACATCTAAAATAGACAATACAATAAAGAAAACAATATTGCAGACAACGTTTTCATGTAGCATTATAATGGCTGGAGACATTTTGATGTTTAGACCTGCACAAATTTAGGAAATGTATTAATGAATGATTTACTTATTTGTTATACAATAATGTATGAAAATGTTTTCTGATGATGACCAACTTTTCACTCTATTCTCTGGAGGTCACAGAGAAACGGGACACCTCTCCCAGAGAAGAAGTGTCACGATGGGCAGCCACACCAGTCACTCTTTGACCCCTGACCTCACGGAGGTGCGTGGTAACAGAGGTCGCCACCCCGGAGAGGCTTCTCTTTCTCCTCCAGTGGGAGCAGGTGTTGCAAAAGGGCTGACCTCTTGAAGAGAATGAAAGGGCTGCTTGATTATTTACTGGAGTTGAATGTGCCACACGTGCCTCTCTCCCTAGGGGTGAGGGAGACACTGCCAACATAGACACTGCCAACACTGCAACTCAATTAAACAAACCTAATAATCACATATGGCCTGCTTATCATTTATTATATACTGCATGAACAACAGGCTTAAAAACATATTAGCTTAGTATATATTGAATGTATACATGTGCATCTGTTTGAATTTAAAGTATTCATGACAAGGTTTCATGTCAATGCTCTCTGTTACCGCTCACTGACAAACTTCTCTCACCAGGAAAGAGGGGATAGAAGGTGAAATGTGGACCTCTTCAGGGCCTGACTGTTCTCAACGCAGAACAAACAAACATGTGCAAAGCAGTGGGTCTACAGAGCCGACCACCTGGAGGTAAACTCATTAAGAGTCCTATAAAAACCTTCTGCCCGCACAGCAAGCCTTGCACCATTTCCCCACCAACAAAATTATAACAACCACTACTACTGCACTGAAAAAAGAAACCTGACACAATAGGAGCCTCTTATTAGTAGAGAACTGCCCAGTCTTAACATATGCTCCTGGAAGAGAGAGGGAAAGAGGAAGTAGAGAGAAGAGGCTCGGTCCAGGGCATTAAGACAGAAGGACAGGGGGGATACTGCCCAGGACCCTCAGAAGGAAAGGGGAGACAAAGGGAAAACATTTATTCTTTCCTCTCATCTTTCTTCCCTCTTCCAGATCAGTTTCAATCTCATTTCTCTATGACAAAAAATATAAGTCTGAAGCTTACAGTTGTGAACACTGGTATTGAAATGGTGAATTTACAGTCATCTTTTGTTAACATACTAACAATATTGGTTTTCATTGTTTCTTAGGTTGATGGTGTACAATTGAATAGAATCGGCTATTTCATGCAAAGACATCTCATTATCTGTCATGAAGAGAAAAGAGTGGTTTTATTTCAATAAGGCAACATTCCATGGTATCAATAGCAGCTAAGGCTGAATTACTTGAAACAAATGCAACATTTTCATTAATACACAATACACAAGAATTATCCATTGCATCGACACAATAAAATCTACACATTTAAAATATATAGTTTCTGGAATGACTGTCAGTGCTGTGGGTATGGTACATACAGGTGAAGGTAACATAAGTCTGACAAAAGTGGGAGTTCATATCTCACGGGTTGAGCAGCCTTGTCATGTAGGATATTGTGCTGCTTTGCTAGAAATTAGATTCAAAGGTTTGGGTGCTGATGCATGTTTGGGTGCTGATGCATGTTTCAAGCCAGTGTAATTATGTTATTAGAGCAACTGTGTTTTTCACATTTGCGCTGTTACAGCAGGGGCCATGCGTTTTCTCAGTGAGCAAAATCACAAAAAATGGCAGTCCAATCCCTGTTCAAAGTGTGACTTGCATCTTAACCCTCTCAACACGTACATAAGGTTTATACAAAAACAGCTTGATCATTTGGAATATAGCATGTGGATTCCGCTTGCATTCAGTATGCAAACACACAGAGTGAGCTCAGACAATGGTGTCCCCTGGTGGACAGTGTTGCCAGTGATTATGAAGAGTCGAAATACGAATGTCTTTCAAGGTAATGCGTTGCACGAGATTTCCTATTCCAAAATTTTTTTTGAACATATTGATTCTAAAATAACTTCATTTTCAGTAGGAGACGAGAGGACATTGGCATAGTACAGGACAAGTAGGACACGAATCAGACAAGTGAAAACTATTTCAGGTGAGCTCTGGCTGGCTAGCGAGTTAGCTAGCGTTTCACTTCGTCTGCTTTATAAGTTAGCCAGCGATGTTGGCTGCATGTTAGCGAACAACTCACTAAAGTTTAAAGTTAGCTCGCGGAGGTTGGCGTTTCTTAAACTTTCGTCCAGATATCGAGATTTGGCACAAATATTCTGCAAGCTAGCTAGCTATCCGTTCACTCTTGCTGCCTCTGCCTTGTACCATTGTCTCGAGCAAACAGGCAAGTTTGCTATTTTTGCCAACCCCGCCTTAAACTAGTAGCCACTGCCATAACATAACATGACAAAACCAATTTAGAAATTACAATGTTTTAGAGGATTTTACATTTTTTTATTTCAACAGTTTGACCCAGCTACTTTTGTAATGGAGTTCGGACATTTACTCAAACATTTTACGTTATTTACAGTGTTGGGGAAACTACTCTGAAAATATAGTTTACCAAGCTTGCTACCAATGACTTCACACTGGAAGAAGTTAGCCTTTTAAACACAAAATCAGAATTAGGCAGGTCTGACGCTGAAAAAGAAAGAACATTATTGCCTACTTCACCCATCTTTTCTTTTTGCAAAACAAGTAGAGTATAGTTAGCTTCACCACTACATGGCAAAATAAACTACTGCAAACACTACCAAGGTTTGAATTTAGTTAAACTACCACCAAGCTACTGACTATTTATTAAATTACTTGTTGAACTACATGTAGTTCACTACTCCCCAACACGGATTATTGACAACACAAAATACCATTAATACAAATCAAATGAAATCAAATTTGATTGGTCACATACACGTGTTTAGCAGATCTTATTGTGAGTGTAGCAAAATGCTTGTGCTTCTAGCTCCGACAGTGCAGTAATATCTAACAAGTACTATCTAACAAATTACACAACATATACCCAATATACACACATCTAAGTAGGAATTAATTAAGATTATATACATATATGGACGAGCGATGTCAGCTGCATAGACTAAGATACAGTAGAATACAGTATATACATATGAGATGAGTAATGCAAGATATGTAAACATTATTAAGTGACTAATATACCGTAGAAGTATAGAAAACAGTATATACATATGAGATGACTAATGCCAGATATGTAAACATGATTATTTATTTGTTTTTTAATTTAACCTTTATTTTACTAGGCAAGTCAGTTAAGAACAAATTCTTATTTACAATGAAGGCCTACCCGGGGAACAGTGGGGCAGGGGCAGAACGACAGATTTACCTTGTCAGCTTGGGGATTCAATCCAGCAACCTTTCGGTTACTGGCCCAATGCTCTAACCACTAGGCTACTTGCTAAGATACCATAGAATAGAATACAGTATATACATATGAGATGAGTAATGTCATATATGTAAACATTATTAAAGTGACTAGTGGCCACTTCCTTATAGTGGCCAGTGATTTCTAGTCTATTCCTATAGGCAACAGCCTCTAATGGCCTTGATATAGAAGCTGTTTTTCAGTCTCTCGATCTCAGCTTTGATGCACCTGTACTGACCTTGCCTTCTAGATGATAGCGGGGTGAACAGGCAGTGGCTCAGGTGGTTGATATCCTTGATTATCTTTTTGGCCTTCCTGTGACATCGGGTGCTGTAGGCGTCCTGGAGGGCGGGTAGTTTGCCCCCGGTAATGCTTTGGGCAGACCGCACAACCCTGATTACAACCTATTGTGGGCCATTGTACCAAGCTCATAATATATAATAAGTTATACTCAAGAAAGCCAAGGCATTAATTGAAATTACATTGACAATTGAACAGTAGGACATTTTATACATTATGCCATTTTAACATTGATCACTCACATACAGCTGGATTATTTTCATGTTTTTCCACTCCAGTGAGAGCCAGGCAGTTGAGGCTACACCATGGAGTTCAGCAGGATAGAGTTCTTCCAGGAGCTAGGGGAGAGCTGTGTGCTCCCTACGGCACAGCAGGGAGTGGAACAGGTCTGGCAGCTACTGCTCCTCTGCCTGCTCTGTCGACTCCTCTGTAGGCTGGGTGAGTTCGCTTGAACACTTGACCAATAACATTATTTAATGAGGATTTAACAGAGGATGTGCCAAACTTTAGATACAAAGACTGAATCGTGTAATGTATACTTTGCCATGACACCATCCACAATGTGTTGGACACATGTAATGATGACAGATAAAGCATTCAGTATTACCTTACAGATGTCTAGAAAAGCACCCCAATTTGTACAAAGGCCTTTGGTGGTGCCAGCCTGGTACTTAGTGTTTCCTGTCCTCCAGTAGGTCTCTCATCCTCTGTGAAACACTTGGGCTCAGTGTCAGCGGGTCTATATGCCCTCTACCTGTTCTTTGAGCAGTCCATGGTGTGGGTGTTAATGCTCAGTATGCTCTGCTACACGGTCCTGTTCCTCAACCGCCACTCCAGCAGCCGAGGAATCTTCCTCTCTGCCACTATCCTCATCTATCTACTCATGGGGTAATTAATGAAAATGATAACTCCATCTATTGCTAATTCTGCATCATAGGCAATGTTGCTCCACTTAACTGTTTTCTCCTGTTTTTTTCTCTCTAGAGAGCTGCATATGATTGACACAGTGACCTGGCATAAAATGAGAGGTAAATGTCCTGTACAGATGTGAGTGATTGGATGGCAAGGCAGTATGAGACATATACATGATTTTATAGAGACACGGACATCTTCCTGTTACATTGTATTCGAGACCTTAGTGAAGGAACAACTGTGCATACTTTGCCTATCATCCCCACTTCCTCAGGTTCCCAGATGGTGGTGGCCATGAAGGCCATTTCTCTGGCCTTTGACCTGGACAGAGGCACTGTGCTCGCTGTGCCCAACCCTCTGGAGTTCACAGGCTACATTCTCTTTGTGGGCACTGTCATCTTTGGACCCTGGATTAGCTACTCAAGCTACAAAGAGGCCATTGAGAGCCGTAAACTAGTAAGCCACAGCTGAAGAGATGTGCTACTGTTTTGCAAAAAAATTATGTATTCTCAGTCAACTTGTTAAAAGAAAGCTGAATTTATTCCTGTATAGTATCTGAATTTACATTTGACATATAGGCCTATAACATATTGGTCCAGATTTACTAAGTGTTTGCGCTGGTGCAAAGTTTACACCTCTTTTCACCGCAGTTAGATCCACATACTGTAGCTGCTTTAAGTCAAAATGGCTGCTAAAATCTGTCCTTTTTTAACTTGGCTTCTCTGTCCCCCAGAGTTGGCCCTGGCTCCAGAAGTTTTCAATCAGCTGGGTGAAATGCCAGGTATGCTTGGTGATATCCAACTGCATCGCCCCATACCTCTTCCCTTACTTCATTCCAATCCACGGGAGCAGAGGACTGCGCACGTGAGTGCACGTTTCACTGAACAATTCCTTGGTCATTCCAATGTCAGTCCTATTTTGATATGTGAATGTACACCAACTTTATGTTAGTGAGTTCCATTTATTTATGTTTCTCTGCTTCCAAGAGGCACATAAGCAAGGTAAGGGCTATTGTGATGAAGAACATCAAACAAAGTTCTTCAGACAAGCTCTGATGGTAGCAATAGTGACCACTTCAAGATGGTGTCAGTGCATAATACTATTCCTGGCATTATTGCTGAATGAAGAAAGGCTATAAACAGTATCTTAGAGCTGTCTTGTCTATTTCCCCTGTGTACAGGTGGCTCCATGCGTATGAGAATGCTGTATCCTTCCACTTCAGTAACTACTTTGTGGGCCACCTCAGCGAAAGTACTACTGTGCTGGCAGGGGCAGGTTTCACTGAAGACAAAGACAATGTCAAATGGGGAGTTCAATTCATACGATCTATGGTTCAATTAGTGGTACACATATTTCATATATTATCAATTTGCCTGTAGGTTAAGTTTATAATAGCAGTATTGTGATAGACGCTGTAATATCTGTCTAGATAAGATATGTGAAAATAATGTGTGCGTGCATGCATGTGCAAATCCATGAATGCACAAAATGTGTTTTTAGGGATCTGAAAGTGGTTAAGCCTCTGAATGTGGAGTTGCCCAGGTCCATGGTGCTGGTGGTGACCTCCTGGAACATCCCCATGTCTCGCTGGCTCAACATATGTAAGCATCATTACACCTTCAATTTACTATGAACAGATTAGACAGAAATGTTAGAACTATGGGCCCTGTTTAACCATATACATTTTTTTACATATTAAAATGTCAACTGATTACTGGGTCTTTCCCCCATTTTGTTGTAGATGTTTTCAAAAGTGCTTTGAAACTTGGCACATTTTCTTCCATCATTGTGACTTACACAGCCAGTGCCCTACTACATGTGAGTATGAGTCAACCAACTCAGTGATGTCATCTTACGTGATGATTCAGAAAAGGTCACTCACCATTGCACTTTAATACTGTTTTTGCTTTAGTAAGATTTGATCTGATTTTGAAAATGTCACTGCCTTAACCCTCTGGCTGAGGCCAAAGTGAATAGTTGGTTGATCAGCTTCCAATGTTGTAAAACCAATCTGCCATTTTGTTTTCTCCAGGGCCTCAGCTTCCATCTTGGGGCCGTGCTGCTGTCTCTGGGCTTCATCACCTACGTGGAACATGGTGAAGTTACCGTGCCTATCTGCTTTTCACATTCACATGCTTGCTTGTTTTATGTGACTTTTGTTTCAAAGGTTGTACATCGCCTTATTGTCTTGTCATCCTCTGTCAGTTCTGAGGAAGAGGCTGGCAGCCATCTTTAGTGCCTGTATCCTGTCCAAACAGTGTCCCAACAATTGCCATCATCAGCAGAAGAAGGTACATGCTTGTTGCATCCAGGAATGTTTTACACTCAAGTTTGTATATCATGTTTTGAAGGTGCTTTCCATAAGATAACCTATTGTTAATTGCACATTGAATGGGTCCATGTGGGGTGAGTGAGCTAGCTAGTGCACATTGCGGGGAGGTTTGGGATTCAGAACACATCCCCAGTGTAGTGACTGATCTGTGCCACTCTCGTAGGAGCTGTGGGTGTATGGCATCAACCTGGCCTTCAGTGCCATGGCCATCTTCCACCTGACATACCTGGGCTCCCTGTTTGATGCTGAAGTAGACAACTTGGCTGCAGAGGAGGTAAGGCCCACCAATGAATGACCTGCTACTGCTGGCTGGGGCCAAGTTAATGGAGAACATTAGAATTAAACAGTGGTCTATATGAACTGCATGAACGTATTACTTATACACATTTAGTCACCATTGTCCTCCTTCTCAGGGTTATGTGGCCAACCACACCATTCAGAAGTGGTCAGAGTTGAACTGGGCCAGCCACTGGCTGGTGTTCGGCAGCTGGCTCTTCTACCGCCTCATTCAGTAATCTCATTTGGTGAAGGTCTGTACTGAACAGAAGACAAAAGCTTGGTCCAAAAATAACAGAAGACAAAAGCCTGGTCCAAAAACAACCCTTACCTAGCAAGGTCTGGTGTTGGTAAAGACTTAGTGGACACGGAGCAACGAAGTGTAGAGCCAGGACAATTGTCCCACACCATCATGACTGGAAGAATGCTGCATTGTTTACCAGGGTCTTTCTGTATTTGTTTGTTGTGGTGAACACTAACAAACCAGTCACACACAAGTTCATTGCTATGATGCATCACACTGTTGAGATTGAGAACCAGAGGTAGGCTGAAGATTTGTGGGGTCTGTATAGGCTACTGTTCATCTTCAGGTCTTTTGGAGTTTGATCACACACAATCATTATGAATATTTATGCTTCTGTGTATATCAGTAGCACCTATTAGCCTTCTCACACTGCATTGTTCTTAGCCCCAGGCTAAGACTGGGCCCTGGGCTAGCTTATCCTGTGTTCATACAAGCACTTGTTAACCTGGGGCTAAGGTGCAGTGTGCCTTAAGTGAATGTATTATGTTGGACCATTGATGTTATATAATTAGGCGGGGGGGGGGGGTGGTATATGGCCAGTATACCACGGCTAAGGGCTGTTCTTTGGCACGACGCAACGTGGAGTGCCTTGATTCAGCCCTTAGCCGTGGTATATTGGCCATATACCACAAACCCTGAGTTATCTTATTGCTATTATAAACTGGTTACCAATGTAATTAGAGCAGTACAAATAAATGGTTTGTCATACCCGTGGTATACGGTCTGATATACCACAGCCCTCAGCCAATCAGCATTCAGGGCTTGAACCACCCAGTTTATAATACATGATGTTCTCGATGGAGGTACTTTTTTTTCTACTTATGTATCTGTTTTTCTATTAAAGACATTTTATTTCTAGTTCTGTGGCCATACTTAAACACTAATCAATGAAGGGTTTATTTGGAAATGGGAGGTAAAACACACCCTAGTAGTTACATTATTTATTCAACAAGGTGAAGGATTGTACTGCATTTTTCAGCAAATTATATCATTTAAAATGCCAGATCAAAACCATGATTAGTACATCAAGTATACTGAACAAAAATATAAATGCAACATGCAACAATTTCCATTTTTTTACTGATTAACAATTCATATATGGAAATCAGTTAATTGAAATAAATTCACAAAGCCCTAATCTATGGATTTGACATGACTGGGAATACAGATATGCATCTGTTGGTCACAGATACCTTAAAATAAAAAGTAGGGGCATGGATCAGAAAACTAGTTAGTATCTGGTGTCACCACCATTTTCCTTATGCAGTGCGACACATCTCCTGTGCATAGAGTTGATCAGGCTGTTGATTGTGGCCTTTGGAATGTTGTTGGAGTTGATTTATGGTAGAGAAATTAACATTTATCTGGCAACAGCTCTGGTGGACATTCCTGCAGTCAAGATTGCCAATTGCACTCAACTTGAGACATCTGTGGCATTGTGTTGTGTGACACAACTGCACATTTTAGAGTGGCCTTTTATTGTCCCCAGCACAAGGTGCACCTGTGTAATGATCATGCTGTTTAATCAGCTTCTTGATATGCCACACCTGTCAACTAGATGGATTATCTTGGCAAAGGAGAAATGCTCACTAACAGGGATACATGTGTGCACAAAAATTGAGAAATAAGCTTTTTGTGCATATGGAACATTTCTGGGATATTTTATTTCACACTTTAGATGTTGCGTTTATATTTTTGTTCAGTGGAGTTAATCTTAACCACTCAGAAGGGTATCATGCTATTTACAAGTGTTGTGTACAAAGACATTTTATATAATTTATTGTCTTAATCCTTAAGAGTCTGCGTCAATCTAATTAACATAATACAACAATTCCCATCAAAATCCATATCTGTATGGGCTTTTTTGCATGGGCTGCATCTCAATCCGCCGATGTCGGCCTTCCGCATCTGCGGTGGAAATTGGCAGAGCTACAGCACTGTTTGTCAGACCAGTAGACATTGAAAATTGGTCTTCTCACGAAAACGTAGAGTCCGAACGGTTTAGCCGACTAACTAATATGACCACTATATGAAAAGATGACTCACGAACACGATGGTGTACTCCGTTTTTCTCTACGACCCCCACAAGCCCCATGGGACTGGTCTAAAATCATTACTGCCCATGTGCCAACGTGTAGCATCTGAACCGTTTGGGCTACAAACTAATATAACCCACAGGAGGTTGGTGGAACCTTCATTGAGGAGAGCGGGCTTGTGGTAATGGCTGGAGTGGAATGGTATCAAATGCATCAAACAAATGGTTTCCAGGTGTTTGATGCCATTCCATTTGCTACGTTCCGACCGTTATTATGAGCCGTTCTTCCCTCAGCAGCCTCTGCTGATATGACCCCGATATTGGAAAGGGGAGACTAACGAACACGTTGGTATTTCTGTTTTGCTCTACAACCCCCACAACAACGACAGGACTCGACTGAAGGTAACCCCGTACCAATTTTTTTTTAAATATGGAAGTATGGAGGTAGTTTTGTACCTACAAAAAATGTGGTGTGTCCAGAAAAGTAAAATATTTCCTGAGCGTTTTTATACTGTATCTCCTAGAGACACTTATTATTTAATGTTTTTTGATAAAAAAATATATATACTTTTCCATTTATGAATGTGTTATTCAATGCATTTCTATGGGTTATAGTAGTAAAGCCCAAATTCAATATTTTATCAAATAATTTAAAACAATCCTAAAAATCTAAGTGTTCTAAATTCTAAGTGATACATGGTATGACAACTTTAAAACAATTTGTTACGTTAGTTTCACAGCCGTGCTTGTTTAGAGCTCCCTCATAATCGGTTCAGAGACAACACAAGTTGACACATTCCAGAGTGGACTTGGCTCCCCATCTGTCGGCTTACCTTGGTTTAGTCAATCATTAATCACTGCTATCAGGAAAGCATCGTTCAGACGACAGGACGCCATCTCAACACGGAACTGACAAGACACTCGCCAAGTGTCCGTCCTCTGAGAATAGAAAAACAAAGTCTCGTCCTTTATTACATCAGTCTTTCTATACGAGGTCAGTTAGTTCAAAAGTAAATGTCCCTCCCTAAATTTGAGACCTACTCTAAATTTTGTCCTATTCATAATACGTCTAGGGTTTGTGGTGTTAGTGGGAACTGTGCTCTCTGAGAGGATGAGGAGAGGAGTTAACTGCAGCTGGTTAGGAGCAGAGATCCCGCTGTCCTGGGAGTTCTTCAGTGGTAAGACCAGCATTTATGTATTCACATAAACTGTATGGGCTATGTTTTTGACTGGCCAGAGATTTTACAGTCATTGGATCTGATACATATCAGGTTCTGTGTGATAAAGGTCTGTGCTTGAAGACACCAACATTTTCTTTCTATGCCAAAAATGGCACAATGCTTTTTCAATGCTTTGTCTATGTGCAATATTGGTGTTTGCCGTCTTAGATTCTGAGTGATGCTAACTGAGCTATGCTCTGCTACACCAACCCTGCTAATGTGTTGGGGCATTTCCGCCTGAGACTTACCTCACACCAGTGTGTCACCAGTGTTTATGATAATGTTAGCTCTAGTGTTGTTTTCTGGGAACTGTATGTGTTGTATATGATTTGTCCCACCACAAGTCCTTGTGTTGTGCGTTTGTACCCAGTGATCAAGGATGAGCTATGGCTGTTTCTCATTCCTGCTGGGTTCGCTGTGATCATGCTGGCCCTGTTCCTAGAAGAGGTGGGCTTCTTCCTGCGTCACGTGTCCTACTCCAGACGCCGGCACCTCTACCTGTGGATACTGGGCATGTACCCGGTAAAGGGACCTCTCATTTTTGCCACACATTTCAATTGTTTCGGATAGGTATTTGTACATTTTGTCATTGTTGCCTAACTACACTCATTCTCTTTCGATCAGGTCTTTGGCTTAACCTCAATCATTGCGCTGTACGTTCCTCGTTCCTCCTCACTATGTAGCTTCATAGCTTCTCTGTAAGTATCGAGTACAACCTCTTTCTGACCATCACTTTGTTTTGTGTACTAATTTACATTGTTCACGCCATTCTGGGCTAAAACTTCCATCAGTAAAACTATCTCTCCATTTTTCGTTCTCGCTCTGAAGGTACCACTCCATTACTTTGCTAAAGTTCATGGGGCTCATCACAGACTTCTTTGGTGGTAAGGCCCGCATGCTGGAGATCTTAGCTGGAGAGCAGGTGTCTCCGGATCCGTTCCCATGTTGCTGCTGCTGTTGCCTCCCTATGATAGCCATCAACAGGTACTTTATAACTGGGTGTCCTCCTCATTGTGCGCATCCATATCGTGATAATGATAGATTCATAAGATGTGGCCACATCGCAATAATGATAGATAAACAATATTGCTGTAATGGCCCCATATCGCAATATTGATAAATGCACATATATTGCCGTAATCACCTTGCCCACTACCTCTCCCTCCATAGGACCAGCCTGGGATGGATGATGGCTGCTGTGCTGCAACTGTCTGTGGTCAGAACCATCCTGTTCTTTGTCACTCTGGTCCTCTGGACAGATGAGCAGTATGACTATGGAGATGTGAGTGGAATGCATATATCGCAAGACATATTTGCATTGTAACCAATTTATTTTTGTCCTTAATTTAACCAAATGAGTCCCTGGTTAATAAGTCAATTAGTTCATTTTATATATATATATATTATTTTTTTACCATATCCATGCAATTTTTCACAGGTGGATTATGCCAATCCCAATATGTACATGAATGTCATCATAGGCGTGTCTACCTTCTTGTCCTTCTATGGCCACCTGCTGTTTTACAAGGCCACCAAAAAGGCCTTGCCTGGCTATGGGCTGAGGGCCAAATTTGTCTGTATCATTGTAGTGTTGGTGCTGTGTGGCCTTCAGAGTGGAATCCTGGAGACCATGGGGGCCCTGGAGGTGGTGCCCTGCACCCCTCCCTTCTCTGTCCTCATGCGTTCCCAGCGTAAGTGCACTGAGATGGAAGTCCTCCCCCATACATCTCCCTCTCAACATCCTCTCCATGTCAATATTGAAACAGTGGAGATACATGTTTATTATGAAATTATCAATGTGACATTGGTGGTAACTTTTTCTATTTTATTCTCTTCCTCTCTCAGTAATTTACCACTACTCTGTGATTGTGGAGATGTTCTGCATATGCCTCTTTGCCCGCCACACGTTCCGTAAAGTGGAGCCTAGTCTAGAGGAGGGCTTTGGGCTGGAGGAGAGGCCCCCCAGAGGCATGCTGATGGAGAAGGCGGTTCAGACTGAAGACGTGGTGCCACTCAGGGAGAACCCCTGGCCTTGCTGGGAAGGCGCCGGAGTCTCCAATCCCGACTGTATTAGGGACAGCAGTGAGGACAGCCTCTGTAAAGTCGAATACGCCCCTTTGGATTGCTTCCCTTTCCCTCTTCAACCGAGACGTCAAGAGACGGTGAGGCCAGAAAACGTAACTGATGAAAGTGGCACTTTGGAGTTGCCCAAACTGACTGTCACTGCTGACATCAATGTTGTAGAGTCTAGACATTTTACTGTTGTATGACAACATGGAATGTACTGTCCTGGAATCTCCTGGTGGGAAGACAACATAGGGGTCACCTCCAGAAAATGGAATAAACACACCATACCGCTTGAGGTACTACCTTAACCAGTTTGTTCCTTTTTGCGTATATTGACTGAGACTCTTGCTCAATGCATTCTATCTATTCCTTAGCTGAATGAAGATGGTAGCTACTGGTGTGATAGGCTGTCATTTTTTCCTACCCAGATTTTTTCTCTACTTTTTATACTCTACATTTTGTTTTGCAATGTTATCTCAAAAAGCCAATAAACCCATTTTTAAAACGCCTATTGCACAAATATTGCATATTTATTCATCGGTCTCTGCGTCTCTAATGCCGTTTCTCAAAGCGTACAGAAAAATCTTTGGGGTTTGATATGAATTTGATTACCTTCATGGGTTAATGTAATGTTCAATTCAAAGTAAGCACTAATATAATCTGTTCTCATAACTGCCCCATGGGGTAGATGATATTGGCTCCCTATGAGCTTCTCACACCACATACATAGTAGGCCTCTGGCCTAACCTTCCCTCTGAAGTGCCTTGATACCAAAGATACACTATATATACAAAAGTATGTGGACACACCTTCAAATGAGTGGATTCGGCTATTTCAGCCACACCAATTGCTGACAGGTGTATAAAATCGAGCACACAGCCATGCAATTAACATAAACAAACATTGGCAGTAGAATGGCCTACTGAAGAGCTCAGTAACTTTCAATATGGCACCTTCATAGGATGCTACTTTTCCAACAAGTCAGTTCATCAAATTTCTGCCCTGCTAGAGCTGCTCCAGTCAACTGTAAGTGCTGTTATTGTGAAGTGGAAATGTCTAGGAGCAACAAAGGCACAGCCGCGAAGTGGTCGGCCACACAAGCTCAAAGAACTGAACCGCCAAGTGCTGAAGCGCATATCGCGTAAAAAAGTGTCTGTTTTCGGTTGCAACACTCACTACCCAGTTACAAACTGCCTTTGGAAGCAACGTCAGCACAATAACTGTTGGGAACTTCATGAAATAGGTTTCCATGGCTGAGCAGCGGCACACAAGCCTAAGATCCCCATGCTCAATGCCAAGCGTCGGCTGGAGTGGTGTAAAGCTCGTCGCCATTGGACAATGGAGCAGTGGAAACGCATTCTCTGGAGTGATGAATCATGCTTCACCATCTGGCAGTCCGACGGACGAATCTGGGTTTGGCGGATTCCAGGAGAACGCTACCTGCCCCAATGCATAGTGCCAACTGTAAAGTTTGGAATAATGGTCTGGGGCTGTTTTTCATGGTTCGGGCTTCAGTATACAATGACATTCTAGCTGATTTTGTGCTTCCAACTTTGTGGCAACAGTTTGGGGAAGGCCCTTTCCTGTTTCAGCATGACAATGCCCCCATGCACAAAGTGAGTTCCATGCATAAATTGTTTGTCGAGATCGGTGTGGAAGAACTTGACTAGCCTGCACAGAGCCCTGACCTCAACAGCATCGAACACCTTTGGGATGAATTGGAACGCCAACTGCGAGCCAGGCCTAATCGCCCAACATCAGTGCCCGAGCTCACTAATGCTCTTGTGGCTGAATGGAAGCAAGTCCCCGCAGCAATGTTCCAGCATCTTAGTGGAAAGCCTTCACAGAAGAGTGGAAGCTGTTATAGCAGCAAAGGGGGGGACCAACTCCATATTAATGCCCTTGATTTTGGAATGAGATGTTCGACGGGCAGGCGTCCACATACTTTTGGCCATGTAGTGTACTGTAGGTCTCATATTGTCAAATATAATGTCAAACAAATATGAAGTAGTTTACGCTGGCTACTGTAACTCCCCCAGGCATGTAGTAAGAGCCACGTTTTGAAACAATGTGTCTACTGTGACCTCTTAGTGATACACATTTTTCCAATGGTTTAATTAATAAATAAGAATATACATGTATTTTTCTCACCAATATTATCTGAACATTAGAGTGAGAATATGCATATTCTTCTCTTTCCATACCTTGCTGACCTTGCAAAAATACTTACATCCTTACAAAGCTTCGCTTGCAGGAACAGTTTTTTGCTGCTCCAATAGAAATACCGCTAGAATATGCTCCATCCAATCAACAGCATGAAACAGCTGCTTCCTCGAAAGTCTTTACCCCAATCGAAGGATTGTTCCATTTTGGCGGTGCGGAAAACATGGCGGAAGATTTGAACGGTAAGGAGGGTGGGAAGTTAATACGTGTATATTTGTTGTGTTTTGAGGTTATTTTGGCTGGTTGAACTGATCAAATGTTACACTTAATTCTGTGACCTTTAATACACGCTTGTCATGGAATATTTAGCATTGATAAAGCAATAACAATGACATTGAGTAAGCAGCTCTATCTGCGCACTTCGATTGTGTGGTCTTTAAAAAAATTAATTGTAGCGGATAACGTTTTAATTAAAAGCTAAACGAAAGCATACGGATATCGAATAACTAGTAACTAAATGATCGTAAACTGCATGGCACTATAAAGCGTAAATTCGGACCTGTTTTCAGACAGCCATAGCTACTTGCAAACAACGGAGAACTTCATAACGCGCCAAAACACAGACCTCGTTGAGGAGCTAGTTAGCTAGAAATGTCTGGCAGTGTCTGCAAGCTGTCTTGCAAGCGTTTCACATAACCCGTTAGCCTGCACAATTCCAAATTAGAACAAATAATATGTTTAAGCTGAGTATATTTAATTGTCTCGTTCATTTGTTGCCTTCTAAACCCAACTCAGTTGGCAACTATTAGCTAACGTAGCTAGCTAAACATGGTGGCTACAATTACAACATTGCAGGTTGCAGCGTATCCTGCAAGCTGTCTTTGGACGACCTGCAGGCTGTCTGCCGCCGGGAAAGGCTCCACTGTAAAGAACTACAGGTGAACAAGCATAACATCGATGACTATGAGGTTGAGTACCTCTGTGACTACAAGAAGTCTAAGGTGAGTGAATTAATTCACAATGGGACTATGAAGGCTGGGACAAGTCCTCCGTAGAGTTATCTCGAGCATTGCAACTGTCAGTTGGTGTGGTTCCTTTAACTTTTGGTTTCATATGGATACTGAGAGAGACAGCAGTTACAGCACGCAATGACTACATCAAGCTTGTAAACTCGACAAATGTATGTGGTGCATTTGCAGTTTGTTTTGGTTTCAGATTATTTTGTACTCAATAGAAATGAAGGGTAAAAAATGTAGTGCCATTTTGTAGTACAAGCAATCCGGAATGAATTGTGAGAAAGTTAGAGGCACCCCAAGACATGCTAACCTCTCACAATTACCAATAACAGGACAGGTTAGCATCTTTTTTGGGGGGGGGGGGGGGGGGGTTGTGTATGATATTTATCCCTCTAACTTTCTCACTCATTAATAACTATTCATTAATGTAGAAGTGAAACATACTCTATTCATATTTACAATAAAAGTGGCTCCAAAATTACTATTAAAGCTGACAGTCTGCACTTTAACCTCATAGGCATTGTATCATTTAAAATCCAAAGTGCTGGAGTACAGAGCCAAAACAACAACAAAAAATGTGTCGCTGTCCCAATACTTTTGGACCTCACTGTAAAATGTACCACGTTCAATATAATTATTTTGTGGCTTAATACGCAATCCAAGTCATGTGTCCTCTTGTCATCTATCAGGAGCAGGAGTTGTATCTGGTCAAATGGAAGGGCTTCCCTGAGTCGGCCAACACTTGGGAGCCCCGCAAAAATCTCAAGTGCAAGAAGCTGATGACTCAGTTCCATGAGGACATGGAGCGTGAGCTGAGGCGGCAAAAGAGACGGACCACCTGTCCCAAGCGGCTGGACAAGGACGTAGCCTGGATCCTGGTGCAGAAAGCCAAACTCCGCCAGAGGCTCCAGCGCTGGGAGGCCGACTTGAACAAGACACGCAACCACCCAGGCCGCATCTTTGTCCTGAACGAGGTGGACCTGGACGGCCCGCCCAGGGACTTCACCTACATCAACACCTATAAGGTGGGCGAGGGCATCGTGCTCAATGAGATGGCCGTTGGCTGTGAGTGTAAGGACTGCTTCAGTGATCCGGTCGGAGGCTGCTGCCCCGGGGCCTCCCTCCACCGCCTGGCCTACACTGACAAGGGCCAGGTGCGTGTGCGTGCCGGGGAGCCCATCTACGAGTGTAACACCCGCTGCAGCTGTGGTTCTGACTGCCCCAACCGAGTGGTCCAGAAGGGCATTCCATTCGACCTGTGCATCTTCAAGACTGGGAACGGCCGAGGCTGGGGCGTGCGCGCACTACAGCACATAAAAAAGAACACCTTTGTCATGGAGTACGTTGGAGAGGTAAGTAGTATAAAGTATTGGCCAATACTTTGGGTAAAATGTATTGGCCTATGTCAACTGCATTTACCAGAATGAGCTATTCTGTCATGAAAATGTATAAATTGGATTGGAGTAATGGACAAAGAACATTAGACAAACGTTGTGCTAGTGCTGTGTTTCTATTACAGTTGTTTGTGAACAGTTTCTGAAGTGGTGTGTGCATCTGTTTGTCAAGATCATCACATCGGACGAGGCGGAGAAGAGAGGACACCTGTACGACCGGCAGGGCGCCACCTACCTGTTTGACCTGGACTACGTGGAGGACGTTTATACAGTGGACGCTGCTCACCATGGCAACATCTCCCACTTTGTCAACCACAGTGTGAGTGGCACATTATCATATATGTTCACCTTTCAAACCCTGAGGCATACCTGCAGAGTAGCCAAAGCACCATGTCGTACCTTTTTGGTAGTAGTATATTTTAGTATTCTAGGTGCAAATGAAAGCAGTCGCATCGTAGACACCGCAGAATGGAAGTGGTTCAACCCATGGATGTTATAGTATTGCACTGTAATATGCTTCCTCAAGCAGCATGAAGTGCAGCAAATTTGTCTATTATAGAGCATGTTTTCTCAAAGTTGTATGAAAATCTGAATAGAATTGTGTTTATGAATGTATTATAAGCAGTAGGCTATTCTGAAATAAAGCATTAATTGCTGTAATGTAACCTTAAAGTATGGACCTTTTAAGTTGTCTCTTCTCTGTTTTGCAGTGCAACCCCAACCTGCAAGTATACAACGTGTTTATAGACAACCTGGATGAGAGGCTCCCGAGGATAGCTTTATTTTCAACACGCCCCATCAGGGCAGGAGAAGAGCTCACTTTTGACTACAAGATGCAAAGTAAGTGTGAAGTTTTACTGCCTGACATGTAGGGCTGTGACGATACTAGGAAAAATATATTTTTTACATTTAAAAAATGTAAACACAAAGCAGACCAATTGCTTTGGTCATTTAAAAACCTGCTATATTTCAAATATATAGTGTATTATAACTTAGAAAATAAATACATGGGACTCTGGATGACAACATAATGATGTTTGTTTCCAACATTATGGCTGTTTTCCTAAAGAAGGTAAATCTGCTTTGTGTTTTGTTTACTTGCCACGATACTAATGAGTATCGCGTTTCTGGTTTCGTCCCGGCTCTACTAGCATGACCTCAACATGACAGTTTACACATTAAAGGTACAGCTACTGTTACTAATATCAACCGAAAGCAACAAGTCACTTGATTTTCCAACAGTTGTTCACCATGTGGGTGATTCTTTCGAGCAGCAAGCCCACAGCACGATCGGTAGTGAATTAATCAACATCCAATACAGCATCGGCTGGAAGCTATTGTGAGCCTCTATTGGTAATCGTGACGCAATATTGCTGGATATTTGCATAGAGTTCAGCTTTCTCAATTGTTTTGCATCGCTCTCTTCGCTTTGCACATTTCACCTGGCTCATTGAAAATGAATAGGCTCTGTCATTTTGTCATCACCCATCACTGCTAGTGTGCATTGCAGGTAACTTGCTAGCTACTTTCACTAACTATAAAGGTGGGAGTGGGCACCAAATGTGTCATATTACCTAAACTCAGTCCTTTCAGGGCTAGGTAGGAGAGTGCAATTGGGAAACCCCTTTTTTGTTGTACTACAGTAACACATTAATTACATTGAGTTATACAATTTCAATGAACACTGGACATTTCAACATTAAACTTTATTTAGCTTTTCAGTCTTGAGTGTGTTTGATGCTTGGGCAAAACAATTTTCATATTTGGCTTGTTAAGCAGTTTAACAATTATGTGGTGCAGGTGAGCTAACCATAACGCATATATCTCAGATGTGCTGTCTTGGCTGAATTTGACTCTTGACATTGTCATTGCAGTTGATCCAGTCGATGCGGAGAGCACAAGGATGGACTCAAATTTCAGTTTAGCGGGACTCCCAAGCTCTCCCAAAAAGCGGATTCGGGTGGAGTGCCGGTGTGGATCTGACACATGTCGGAAGTATCTCTTCTGATATGGATTGTAAACGGAACATCAAAGCTTGAACAGACACTGTGTGATATTTCGGGGAGTTATGAAAATTGTACGGCTTTATTTGTATTTGTCAACATTTTTTATTTTCTTTTTTTTACTTTCATCAACTTTTAAGCCTCGTTGGTGCGTTGGGTGATATCAAAAGTGATATGATGCATTTTTGTAATATTGTTTTTTTTAACTTCATTTTAAATGTCCCCAAATGTATCTAGTATGTTGGTAAACCATTTTAGTAAAACAATGGCCAATATGACCTAAATGAACCTGCTTAAACATACATTTTACACATCTGGATTTTAGAATTTCTTCAGCGCTTACATATCTGTTGTGCACTTGTCAGTCTACATTTTGTCAGTGTTTGAGAATTCAAAATCTCAACCTATAAATTCAGTGGAACATAGTCATTGCAAATTCTATGGTGCCCAGTCATTTTCACTAGCAGTTCTTCCTGTCTCAAGTTTGAGCTTCAAGCCTCATTGTTAGAAAGAAACATAAGGTGTAAAAGGTGTACTTTTATACTGATATGCTTTCAATGACTTGAGAAAATGATTAAGTTGCAATTCTTCCCCACTTCTTGTAGATAGTGCTGTATGTTGTCCTAAAATAATGTTTTGGAATTTTGTGTACCTCCAAACTGTCCCAGTGCTTTTTTTTTTTTTGGAATTGGCCTACTTTTTCTTAAATGTGAATGAATCCCCCCTGACACTCCCATTTTGTTGTCCTTCAATTGGTTGTTTGTGAGCTGCAGTATAATTTCACAACAAGCCACACCATGAAACAGCTCTCCATGGTTTAACCTATTTGTGAATCAGATGAGAAATGTCCTTTGTGTGGAAGTCAATATTATTGTTCATGTAGTAATGTGATGGCCAAACAAAGCTGTTCCTTTTTATTTTATTTTTTCCTTAGTCATTTATATTTAACTTTTTTTTTAATTCACGTTCATTTGTATCAAAAATATTTTTAAAAGTTTACAGCCAGCAAAAACATTGTAAATAAAAGTTTTAATCTGATTTATTCTTCTGGACAATATTTTGAGTGATGCAGCACTAAAAGTGTAATGTAAATGTAGCTGAATCAAAATGTAACCTTTACAATTAATTTGAGTACAACCTCCACACCACTAGATGGTGCAGCTGCATTCCTATGACTTCACATCAAATCCCCCAATAATATGGTGCTGCTGTAGCTACAGTGAGTGTACAAAACATTTAAGAACAACTTCCTTATATTGAGTCCCCCTCTTGTCCTCAGAACAGCCTCAATTTGTCAGGGTATGTACTCCAAAAGGTGTCAAGTATTCCACAGGGATGCTTCCCACAGTTGTCAAGTTGGCTGGATGTCCTTCGAGTGGTGGACCATTCTTGATACACACGGGAAACTCTTGAGTGTGAAACCTAGCAGCGTTACAGTTCTTGACACAAACCGGTGTGCCTGGCACCTACTACCATACTCTGTTCAAAGGTACTTAAATATTTTGTGTTACCCATTCACCCTCTAAGTGGCACACACAATCCATGTCTCAATTGTCTCATGGCTTAAATCCTTCTTTAACCTGTACGTTCCCCTTCATCTACAGTGATTGAAGTGGATTTAACAAGTGACATCAATAAAGGATAGCTTTCATCTGGTCAGAATGTAGATATTTTAGGTTTTTAAACTCAACATCAAGCAATGGTGTTCTCATTTATTTATTTTTATTTTTACATATCTAAAAACCTGTAGCATGATTTCTATACTGGTGATAACCAATAACTGAAAATGTTTACTTTCCGTTTATAGTTGTCCTGACATTAAGTATTAGCACTAGCTCAATTGGCAAAAATATGACATGTCTTGGTCGACAGTAATTTTGTTCTATCAACATTTAGACAGCAATACCTGTATCTTCCATCCGTCTTTCAGTGAAGAGTAGTGCTTGTCCCTCTATGTATGTCACACACAACACACTCCTCCCTCTCTGTCCCTCCACTGCCTGTTTTCACCTCCCACTCTATCAGATGAAATCACCAGGCCACAGCTCCCTCCGCTCTTGGCTCAAGGATATGTACTGGAGCTCTTTTTAGTCAAGGATGTATAGGCAGTAACTGGCATTAGTGAGCACAGCACAGGGCCTTTTCCCTTCCCCTCTCAACGTAGAGGAACTTTTCCCTTTCCCTCTCAACGTAGAGGAACTTTTCCCTTTCCCTCTCAATTTAGAGGAACTGCACGTGTAAAAAATGTGCAATTCAATGGTTTAAGAAGACACTCGTTGCATCAGGTTTTTGAATGAACCTCATTGGTTTTAGCACATTCAATTATCTGTGTCAGGAACAGGCTGAGGGTGAAAAATACTTGAATAAGCATTTGCAGGACTGACATTTTTCAAAATGCAACGAGGCTGCTCCCTGTTAGCTATCATGGACTATCATATCTCAGTCCTCAGAATCTTCTGGTCAGGCAGTTGGCTCTGGTTAGCATTAGCTTTACTTAGGAATTCAGATGTCTGCAGCAGAACCTGGGGCAGCAGGACACCCATGGGGGGCTGCATTAGGCTAGGTGTCTGCTTGGTGAGAGGGCATGCCTGGGACCCTTTTGAATTGGCTGGATTTATGGAGGATCAGAGATGGAAATGGAGAATAAACCAAAGCACCCAGATTGCCCCTGTCCGGAACAGGCATGTGCAAGAACAGGGATTTGATTATATGAATGGACTGACTAGAGAGTAGTTTTCAGGTTGCTCATCAACAATGATGAGCAACCTGTATGACAAATATTCATTCTCTAAAGAACCATTAGAAATATCTAGATTTGTTTAATACTTTGGTCATATTGAAGAAAATATATACATTATTTTAACCTTTATTTAACTAGGGAAGTCAGTTAAGAACAAATTCTTATTTACAATGATGGCCTACCCCGGCCAAACCTGGACGACGCTGGGCCAATTGTGTGCCGCCCTATGGGACTCCCAATCATAGCCAGATGTGATGCAGCCTGGATTCAAACCAGGGACTGTAGGGACTCCTCTTGCACTGAGATGCAGTGCCTTAGACCGCTGCGCCACTATGTACAGGTATGTCTATTTAATTTCAAGCATGTGGGATAGCATCAGTTGTAAATTAATTTGAGGGGAAGCTTCCCAAGTTTGATGCCAAAAGTAGGTATAAAGGAAAGATGACATCAAAAGTTGAAACATAGTTTATAATATTATGGATCTGCGAACTGATCATGAGCTTCTTTCTACCCACAAGTGCTGATCATCTAAAAGACAGATTAAATGACAAAATGTATGCTAATCTGGGGCTTTGTAAACTCTTGACAACTTGGTGACCTTAAATATGGATAACAAGGCATGGAAAAGGAAGACCGTATGAACCCTGTGAACTCATACTTTTGTTGCGGGGTTATGTCCTCTTTCTGTTGCGTGGGCTAAAAAACATTATGAGTGCAATACACAAAATAAGTGTTAGCATTAATATCCCAGGTGAGGAGCAACATACTCTAGCTGAGAATGTTTTATGCCCTCAATCAATATTCAAATTAATGTGACGTTAGTCTTGACGACTGGTTGTAAATTTGTGTGTCTTGTCTTTGAATTCAAGGCATAGAATAAAATGTTGTACTTGCTCCTTACTTTTACATCTTGTGTCCATATCTGCACATAAGGAATGTGTTACATTTAGTAATTGCAATCTGTCAATAGTTTCAAAGGAAATTTATTTTTCATTACAAAAACCAACAACAAAAATCCTAAATGGCCAGAGACATGCTTAACAGCTCAACCGTTTTCTTTTTAAATAATACAAGAAATAAATGGAAATCACACACTCTGACTTGCTGCTTCCATAATATTTAGGGGTTTAAAGACATTTATATAGGTATCCTTCAAACCTTCTCTTGTATTTTACGTTTGATATTCATCTGCAGATTGTTCTGTGATCTTTGACATTTTGGGGTCCAGTTTAAAGGGTAAAGTTAAAAAAAAGTGTTTAAGTTCTGAAATTCAGGATTTGTTCTACTATCCAGAGACTATTCTTATGATTCTGTATTTTCATAGATTTCATGTATAATAACACTGTGGATGCACACATGTGACATTTCTTATTTTAAATTCACAACATAAGTATGTATGTAGTCTCTCCACATACAGGGTCATAATAACTACAGCTACACTGTAAAATCCATGAACTTAGATGAAACATTCAATTAAATATTCAGAAGTCAAATTGGCTTTTGGATGGCTTTGGGCTTTTACAAAGCCCAAACACTACAGAAGAGATAGAAATTGAATCAGTTCTATGACTAACAAAATGCAGTGTATTTCAAACCAAACAAAAATCATGTATAACATTATTTTATATGATGTTATTCCTTTCACTGAGACACATTGGAAATGAATAAGAGTGCAATAATCATAGTGTCTGTGTGGATAGAACCACTCACCCCAAGACAATCTCAAACTGTCTTCAACCTTTATATTCCCATACAAGCAGTAACATAATCCCCATTCAGACAGAAGGCTCTGTAGTCCAATTTAGAGGAACTGCACGTGTAAAAAATGTGCAATTCAATGGTTTAAGAAGACACTCGTTGCATCAGGTTTTTGAATGAACCTCATTGGTTTTAGCACATTCAATTATCTGTGTCAGGAACAGGCTGAGGGTGAAAAATACTTGAATAAGCATTTGCAGGACTGACATTTTTCAAAATGCAATGTGTTTCTAGCCATTCTTATTCCCCAAATATCCTTGGTTTTCATCCCTCTAGTCTAGCCTCTAAACATACACACCATCATACTTACGTACAGAAACACTCACACACACATGCATGGTAAAAATATGATGACCGGGACCCTCCCCTCCCCGCCCGCCTTCAATTCCAAGTTAGTCCATGGTCCATATAATACACATTAAATAGTACAGAGGTCACAGTTAATTTACAAAAGGTAGTGTGCCTGAAGCAACAAAAAAAGCACTGTCAGGCATTTCTGCTTATCAAAAAATCACTCCCGGTCTCCCTCCTTCCCCCCCAACACCAACCAACCCCAAAATTCACACATCTTTTTTTCATTCCTTGTTTTCACAGATCAATACACAACACCAGACTCATCCCCTCCCACTGATAAGAGAAGAAACAACAACAAAAATTCTGAAAGAAATCCACAATAATCCAGGAAGGGCTTTTGTTAATTCCATTAATTGTCCGTTTTGGATTAAAGTTTCCTCTGTCCTTTGTACACTCCAGTGTTACAATTTGGCAAGTGTTTTTTCTCTAATACCATCCTTGTTAAAGTTTTTGACAGGAGCTTTTACTTTTAGGTTGCGAGGGGGAGAGTTGTGTTCCCACCGAAAGTCATTAATTACACAGTGTTGTGTTTCCCCATTAGTTGGAATAATCCCTTGATGTTTATTACTTCAACACATAGAGGCATACAGCTGTCAACTCTTCCTTGCATTGGTTAGAAACAAACCTTTTTTTCTTTTTCTTTGACAGAGTAAGGCCATAACCCAGATAATAGAAATAACAATTCAAAGTTATGTTGCTTTTTCACTGTTATTGTTAGTTTGTGTCATTGTTATTGTTTGCAGACAACAGTAGACAATTAGAAAACCAAAAGAAACGTACAGTTGTACCCACAAAGGGATAGTATCCCGTTCCAAACCTCTCCTTGACATTCACTTAAAATATTACATTCTCTGTGTCCTGGCCTACACCTGGTTAGCACTCTGGTTCAATTCTAAATCATGTTAAGATTTATCATACTCCAATGTGCAAAAACAGAAATGGGCATGTCCCCCCCCCCCCCTCTTCCAAGACCTTCGTGTGAAGTGATGATGTCATCAAATATAAATAACTTTATCCCTATCTGAAGATATAAACATTCTGATTTAGCTTTTATGAACATTACTATCAACTGTCTTTTTAAACAATTTGCGAGACTTCCAAGGTGTTCAATCATCTGTAACAATACCACCTGCAGCAACAGGAATTTAGAAAGAGCACTGCGCATTTTCTGTCAATGTATCATTGGCTTTCTGTTATAAAATGGACTCAGATTCTCATAGTTTGTCCTTGATTGGGGCCTTGTTTTGTTTAAGTTATCCTCAGGAATCATGGGATAACACAAATATCACCTAAACATGCACTTCATAATTCTGTCTGACTATTAACACTTCACAATTAGTATCAGCTCCGTTCTGTTCAACGCTAATGAACACAAGATCAAACTTTTCTCCACGGCAGCTCTTGTTAACACGTGTTTTTTCCCATCTCATATTGTTCGCTGATTTGAGGTGCTCGTTAGACCAAATGAGAATGTTACTTGCACATTTTCGTAACGTATGACCATGCCATAATAACTCTTGCTGACTTTCTATGATAGCCTCTTGTCAGTTTCTACTTCCGTCGACTTCACTAAATCTTGCATGTTTTCTTTCAAGGGTATTAGTTGTTCAAATCATCAAAATTAATGTAGATCTCAAGGTGGACAAATAAATAAACCTAATAATTCATCTGAGAAACACCACATAAACCCGTGAGAGTGCCTGAATATGCTGTTTTATATGTTTAACTGTGTTACTGATGCCTTTGATTCAAGCAGTTGAAGGAAGCAGTTTCATACTTGTTCCACATTAAAAGTAAGAATACATACATGCATCTGAGATGGACACTTTTGTTGTTGGTTCAGTCTCCTATTCTTTCTGTGTGGAGAAGGCCATTTATATAAAAAAAATATTTAAAAAATGGCAGTTAGCAGTTTAATGTAACTGATCTAAAAATGAATCCAAATCTATAAGCTGAAGTCAAAGGTGTTTTTGGTTTGATAATAAAATGTGGAAATCATACATTCTTTCTATAATAATTTTAGACCAACAATTGGTTTCATGGTTTCTACACTGCAGCAACCACATGCCTGTTACTGTGTGTAATAATCCCCCAATAAGACTTTAGAAAAACAATTTAGAACATCCCAAATGAGCTTGAAATACCTCTGCTCTCCTCTGACAAGGAGAAACCCAGATACATCACATGAAGGTGAATGGAATTCTGAAATGTTAACCTCCTCAACAGTTCCAGACTGACACCCACCCCTTTTAAATCATCTTGCACTGAATCAAAGGCCACAACAACTCAAATGGCCCCTCAGTCAACCAAACAATTCCCAGACCCCCCCTCCCCAGGTAACGACCGCCCACCGTCCCCCTCACATGACGCGATAAGGCTCTCGGGGCAGATGAGGTTTAGTCCTACAGCTGGCTGGCAGGTGTGCCAGGAGCCCCTTCTTCAGGTCCTTGTTGAGGAAGAAGCAGACAATGGGGTTTACCCCTGCCTGGGCAAAGCTCATCCATACGGTGGTGGAGAGGTACCGGTGCGGTATGGTGCAGGCCTTAACAAACACCCGCCAGTAGCAGGCCACTATGTAGGGTGACCACAGCACCAGGAACAACAGGGTGATCACATAGAACATCCTGCCGAGCTGCTTCTCCGCCTTGAACTCCTCCATGCCCAACAGGCGCCGGTTCTGGTTGTGCAAGTTCTGCCGGATGCCCAACAGGGTGGGCGGCATGGGGCCCCGACCAAAGCCTGCGATCCAGTTGGCTGCCGCCTGGCCGGTGGCGCCAGGCCCATGGAAGGTCCAGTTTTGGCTAATAGCTGGCACCATCTGGACGGGCTTCATCTTGCGGTGCTTGTACTCGAAGAGCAGCAGTTTCATGTAGACCACGTGCGTGGCCAGGATCAGCACAGCCAGCATCAGCATAAAGCCCAGTGTGTCGTTTGCCTTGAAGTAGCGGTGCTCGAAGATGCACTGATCCTCCTCGCGGATGAACTTGTAGGTGCCCACATCAAAGACAGGTGGGAAGGCCATGGCCACTGACAGCGTCCACACCATGCACACCACCGCCACGCACGTCCAGAAGGTCATGCGCTTGGAGTAGAAGCGGTGGTGGGCGATGGCCATGTAGCGCGTCACGCTGATGCAAAACAGCATGAAGGCGGCATGGAAGCAGAAGAGCACGGCCATGAAGGCCACCACCTTGCAGCTGAGCACGCTGTAGGTCCAGGCCGAGCCGTTCTTGATGGACACCAGCACGAAGGGGAAGCAGACGGCCGAGCGGATGGTGTCAGCCAGGCACAGATCCAGCAGGAAGTAGTAGGGGGCCTTGTGCAGGGCCCGGTCCCTGAGGACCAGCAGAGACACCACCAGGTTCCCCACCAGGCTGATGCAGATGATTAGCCCCAGTAGGACCAGTTTGATGTAGGTGGACACAGCTGACGATGGGCCCCCGACTGCCATCCCTCCCGTTGTGGCCACCACCGCCGCCAGGGGACCGCCGAGCCCCTCACTGGTCTCGTTGCCATTGGCCATCCCTTTGTCTCCCAGGTTATGCCCTCTTCTCTCCTGAAATCCACTCCTCCTTCTCCCTCTCCTCCTCCGCCTCCTCCTCCAGCTGCCCTTTTGTTCGTCCTCGTGGTTGCCTCTCCTTTTGATCTCACATGGAACCGGAGCGCTTCAGTCCGCATTGCCCCATTTTTCACTAAGCCCCTTGTTTCCTGTAGCTCTACCTCTCGTGCCTCTTCTTCTCACAGCTTCAGCTCCTGTAAACAGGAAGTAAGAACAGCAAGCATTAAATGTTTGGATGGACTTCCATGTCTGACATCAATGTGGAATAATACAGTGTAAGCGTTTGCAGGGAGTATACTGTATACGGTTAATATGAGAGGTGTGTGTCTCTTGGCTTTTCTAATAGTAAAATGCAATGCTTTTATGATTCCAGCATTGGCCTAGCTGGACTGCAGCAGTTGTTTTGTAAAATGTCATAATTTCCGGAAGTAGTGGTTATGATATGCAATGATTACCTAACTGTCAATATCGTGCTAGGCCAATATGGAGTTAGGTAAGAGTATGAAGTGTTAACTACCTATATGTAGATGATTAGCCCTAGTAGCCCCAGTTTACATACAGCGGGTTCCAGAATGATTGGATCCCTTGATAAGGATGAGCAAAAAATACGATATCAAATAAATAATACAAATACTGAGCTAAATTGTATGCTCATTTAATACAAAAAAATATGGAAGATATTCCAGCAGCATTTTTTACATTTGTATTTATGTCATTTAGCACAGTGGTTCCCAAACTCTGGGGCCCGTGGGTCCCCCCTCCCCCAAAAAATAAATAATACAACAAACTCACGCTGGCTTTCAATTTACTCTTAAAGGTTATAATAGTAGAATGCACAAGGTGCAATTTTGAAATTGGATAGTGCATCATCAGTTCCTCTTGTCATGTCAGTCATTGCAGACCTTAGAGAGCTGTTTATAATTTGTCAGAAATGTCCAGATCAACTAGCCCATGTCAGCTAAAATTTTTTAACCCATACATACTGTTGTCAATTTTTTGTCACTCAAATATCACATGACATGGCAAAATTTCTAGAATTGCAAGAAAATTTGCTTTAAAACTGAAAAATGTTATTTGCACCCTGACAAAATGTGTAGAATTGCAAGAAATACGCTTTAAACCTGCAAAATTCTCTGAACAGTGATGAACAGTGATGGTGCCCATAGAAATAGACGTGGCGCGTGATGTTTCCCAATGCTGGAAAGGGGGGCCCCGAATGAAAAAGTGTGGAAACCCCTGTTTTAAGAGAGCTACAGTGCCTTGCGAAAGTATTCGGCCCCCTTGAACTTTGCGACCTTTTGCCACATTTCAGGCTTCAAACATAAAGATATAAAACTGTATTTTTTTGTGAAGAATCAACAACAAGTGGGACACAATCATGAAGTGGAACGACATTTATTGGATATTTCAAACTTTTTTAACAAATCATAAACTGAAAAATAAGGCGTGCAAAATTATTCAGCCCCTTTACTTTCAGTGCAGCAAACTCTCTCCAGAAGTTCAGTGAGGATCTCTGAATGATCCAATGTTGACCTAAATGACTAATGATGATAAATACAATCCACCTGTGTGTAATCAAGTCTCCGTATAAATGCACCTGCACTGTGATAGTCTCAGAGGTCCGTTAAAAGCGCAGAGAGCATCATGAAGAACAAGGAACACACCAGGCAGGTCCGAGAAACTGTTGTGAAGAAGTTTAAAGACGGATTTGGATACAAAAAGATTTCCCAAGCTTTAAACATCCCAAGGAGCACTGTGCAAGCGATAATATTGAAATGGAAGGAGTATCAGACCACTGCAAATCTACCAAGACCTGGCCGTCCCTCTAAACTTTCAGCTCATACAAGGAGAAGACTGATCAGAGATGCAGCCAAGAGGCCCATGATCACTCTGGATGAACTGCAGAGATCTACAGCTGAGGTGGGAGACTCTGTCCATAGGACAACAATCAGTCGTATATTGCACAAATCTGGCCTTTATGGAAGAGTGGCAAGAAGAAAGACATTTCTTAAAGATATCCATAAAAAGTGTTGTTTAAAGTTTGCCACAAGCCACCTGGGAGACACACCAAACATGTGGAAGAAGGTGCTCTGGTCAGATGAAACCAAAATTGAACTTTTTGGCAACAATGCAAAACGTTATGTTTGGCGTAAAAGCAACACAGCTCATCACACTGAACACACCATCCCCACTGTCAAGCATGGTGGTGGCAGCATCATGGTTTGGGCCTGCTTTTCTTCAGCAGGGACAGGGAAGATGGTTAAAATTGAGGGGAAGATGGATGGAGCCAAATACAGGACCATTCTGGAAGAAAACCTGATGGAGTCTGCAAAAGACCTGAGACTGGGACGGAGATTTGTCTTCCAACAAGACAATGATCCAAAACATAAAGCAAAATCTACAATGGAATGGTTCAAAAATAAACATATCCAGGTGTTAGAATGGCCAAGTCAAAGTCCAGACCTGAATCCAATCGAGAATCTGTGGAAAGAACTGAAAACTGCTGTTCACAAATGCTCTCCATCCAACCTCACTGAGCTCGAGCTGTTTTGCAAGGAGGAATGGGAAAAAATTTCAGTCTCTCGATGTGCAAAACTGATAGAGACATACCCCAAGCGACTTACAGCTGTAATCGCAGCAAAAGGTGGCGCTACAAAGTATTAACTTAAGGGGCTGAATAATTTTGCACGCCCAATTTTTCAGTTTTTGATTTGTTAAAAAAGTTTGAAATATCCAATAAATGTCGTTCCACTTCATGATTGTGTCCCACTTGTTGTTGATTCTTCACAAAAAAATACAGTTTTATATCTTTATGTTTGAAGCCTGAAATGTGGCAAAAGGTCGCAAAGTTCAAGGGGGCCGAATACTTTCGCAAGGCACTGTATTTATAACTATTCAGAAATCTCCAGATCAACTAGACCATGTCAGCTAACGATCCCTTAATAAAGATGAGGACAAAAGACTGTATAAAATTAATAATACAAATACTGAGCTATATTGTATGCTACCAAAAAATAGAACAATTATATTATTTTATACTACTCCCCCTGCTCAGAGAAAGAGGTTTTGTTCAACAAGTAATAAAAAATATAGAAAAGATATTGATCAAAATGATTGGATCATCTGTTTTCAATACTCCAGCACCCTCCCCCTGCGAGGATAATGACACTGAGCCTATTCTAAAATGTTTTATGACATTAAAGAACACATTGGGAGGGATCTTAGACCATTCCTCCATTCAGAATCTTTCCAGATCCTTTATATCCTTCATCTGTGCTTATTGACTGCCCTCTTCAATTCAAACAACACATTTTCAATGGGGTTCAATTCTGGAGAATGAGATGGCCATTGCAAAATGTTGATTTTGTTGTAAATTAACAATTTCTTTGTGGATTTTGGTGTGCGCTTGTGGTTATTGTCTTGCTAGAAGATTCACTTGCGGCCTCCGGGCAGAGGCAACCAGGTTTTCGACTTGGAATGGTCTAATGTACTTCCCAATATGTTCTCCAATCTCATAAACATTTTAGAAAAAGGCTCAAAGACTTTATCCTCGCAGGGGGAGGGTGCTGAGTAGCTAGGCAAAAATGGAGGAAAACTAAAATTCCGGAGAACCTATCATCCTTTCACTTCCTCCTCTTTACCGTCTCTTCTGTATCCTCTGCTAAAGCCACTTTCTATCACTCTTAATTCCAAGCCTCTGCCTCCAACCCTGGGAAACTCTTTTCCAACTTCTCCTTCCTCCTTAATTCTCCACCTCCTCTCCCTCCTTCCTCTCTTGATAAAAAGGTTGATGACATCCACTCCTCATTCACTCAGCATACTGAGTCCACTGGTCCCACTCCCACAGAACTCCCCTACGCCTTGACCTCTTTCTTCCTTCTCTCTTCAGCTGAAATCCTGCTGAAATCCAGCTGCCCGACAACCTGCCCACTCGACAGCCATCCCCTCTTCCCTTCCCCAGACCATCTCTTGAGACCTTCTCCCATTCCTCCCTCATCAACTCATCCCTGACCACTGGCTGCGTCCCCTCTGACTTCAAGATGGCCAGAGTATCTCTTCTCAAGAAACCAACACTCAACCCCTCTGATCGGTATCCCTTCATTCTTTCCTTTCCTAAACACTTGAGCGTGCTTTCTCTGACCAACTCTCTCGTTATCTCTCTCAGAACGATCTTCTTGACACTAATCGGTCAGACTTCAAGACGTGTCACTCAAATGAGACTGCTCTTCTTTGTGCCAAAGCTGACTC